>NC_048893.1:24603556-24707969 GCF_011077185.1 Oxyura jamaicensis
CATTTGCTTGTTTTGTTTGACTGTTTTGTTGTTGTTGTTGTTTTGTTTTGCTTTCCTTCTAGAAAGCACTGAAATCCTAGATTGTCTTCTCCTTCCCCCGTTCCAGCCATTCTTTGCTCTCTGTGGCAGCCTGGATGTGGAAGCCCATGTCAAACAGAAGAGGCTGGGATATATCAAACACAGTTTTCCATTGCAACTAGCTAACAGGGCTAGGGTTTTGGCTGAAGCGATATCGATTATTCTAGAGGTGCTAAATGTTATCCTTAGAGATGATCTAATCCCGGAGGGATAGAGGATTTCTGTTTATGTATGTGTTTGTATTAAATCAACTGCAAGCTTTTTTAAGTAAAGAAGGCTTGATGTGTTTTTACATTTTGCTTACTCTCTTTTTAGACAGAAATGCATGCTTTTAATCGTTTGATTATAAATTTTGTTCCTGAGGGAAAAATCAGAAAGTGACAATTAAAAATTACTTCACTGACTCCAAATTGGCAAATATTTACAGAATATTCCTGCTTTTTTTTTTTTTTTTTTTTTTTTTTTTTTTTTTTTAAATATCTCTTCTCTCTTTAGGGTAACTATGTCTCTTTTAAATGCAGGTAGTGTTTTCAAAATACAAGTTAATATATTCAATATCATTGTATTTTTGAAACCTTTAGAACATTAGAATATAAATCTGGAATAATTCTACTTAGCTGCCTTTGTACCTTAAATTCTGTTTACAATATGTATTTTACTCTAGTTCCTCTATTTCTGAGCTCTTCAGAAAACATGAATAACTCAAGTCGACAGGACAACAACTGAAAAACAAAACTAAAGTGTAAATGGGAACAGATTTCAATGTAGAAAAAAAATCTCAAAAGATCATGTTCTCTAGAGGATATAGTACTGAAAGAAATTCTGTATTAACTGTTTTGTTGTTGTTGTTACAATATCTTTATTGTACAGATGCTTTAAATGAATCTTTACCTTGTTATGTTTCAACAGTAAAAACACATTCTCAGTGATATAACTCATAATTGATCATAATAAGCACATATTATCTATAAATATCCTAATCGACATTCAGCAAGGAGTTGCATAAATGAGCCCTTCTACATATTGCACCTTATAATGAGCCACTACACAACTAATGACTTATTAGTGCCATGGGCAATGAATGATTAATAGTCAATTCAAAAGTGACTTTTTAAGGGTATAATTGCTACCTTTTCTAATTTCTGAAGGTTAGAGATAATTAATGTCATATTGGCACACTAGACCTAATAGAGTAACATCATTATTTGTCAACAATGCACTAGGAGTAAGAGTGGTTCCTGAGAGCTGCTTGCACTAAACTGAGTATGCACTCTCATTATGGATTTCCCAGATTACAGTCAAGTACTCTGTAGTGAATGTTGTCTGGTCAATATCAGGGAAATTTAAGAGAGCAGCTAGCAAGTGTGAGCTGAAACTACCAGGGAATATAAAGCATTCAGATTCTGCACAAATGCTTCTGAGCCCAGAGTATGCTGCTAACTTAAATTCTGGCACATAACTCATTCACTCCTCCAGCTGCTGCCTCTGCTTGCTTCCCATTTTCCCTTTGGTGTTTTTATGTTGGCTTTTGGAGGAATGTAGACTAGACACTGCTCAGCACATGCATGAACAAAACCCCCACTCCATGAGGATTGGTAGGAAAGGGCCATAAATGTATGAAGCTACAAAAGCTACAAGTAATTAACATTTTTTTTTTTTTTTTTAATATATATAAATTGTGTTTGGTGTATACCAAGTTCTAGGAAGGCTTTCAATATACCAGTGTTCACTATTATTATTATTGGTAACACACTGACCACAGTTTGTGCAACCTGCAATCCACAGAAGCCAGTGGAAAGTGTTCTGCTAAATCGAGTGGCTAATAACTAAAGGAGATGGAGAAAATTTTAACCTGATTATAATGAGCTCTGTGTGACAACTGAAAGCTGCAGTGATGAAAGAAACAGCTTTCTCTGCAGCATTTCTGTTTTCATGTAGGGGAGTCAGTGGATGGACCAAAGAAGGCATCATGAAAGCTATAGCTTTGTGAGCATTTGACCCTGATTCAAGGTTATTAGGCAGGAACTTGACCTGGAGATGGTCTGTTCTGCAATTCAGCAGTCTCACAGGGCTAATGAGAGCAAAGTGTCACTTCCAACACCCATCTAATGCCCTCCTTCAAACACCTTTGTGCACAAATGCTGACACGGAATGAATTAATTAAATGATATCTTCAGTTAAGCTAAGTTGCTGCATATGTAAAAAATAATAATAATAATAAAATAAAAAGTATGCTTCTTAAAGCCACACAGAACTTTATTAGGGGTTTTGTTTGACCAAATTTAAGTTGTGCATTATGCCCACCAGTGCAGGGAACAAAGCAATTGCTTCTCAAATTAATACATCTGATTAAATCTGTGCTCTCAAGTTTATTCAGGTCACTTGTTGAAGAAAGTGCTGAAGTTATCAGTGGACAAGCATGAAAAAGAAAAACATTAACAAACAACACATAAAGAGATTGCATCTTTATAATATGCATATGTATTATTCTAGGTTATTGAAGAATATGTCTGTGGTCATTCAGCTAACAGAGCTTCTTTTCTGACTATCACACTGTAGCTTAAAAGGGATTCTATACAGAAAAGAATACTATTCTGAATAGCATTAATGCCTTGTAGCTTCAGCATAATAATGTACCTTTGGATAATAACGGTATTTAGTTCGTGCAGAGCACTTTTCATTGGAGGATCTCATTATCATGTGGATTAGTGTCAGAGAGCATTGGTAACATTATTCCTTGCATCAGAGTGGAAACCTCTTTCTAAGGGCTGAATGTTATTAAGGATCTGGAATGACAAAAAGATAGAGTTATATAAAGTAGAGAATTATGCCTAATTTCACGTCTCTCATGTTCCTTAGATTAAGTATCACTCTCAGGTGTACCTTCCAGTAGGATCTTCTTTCAATTAGCCAATCATTAGTTACTATATACTAATAATTTCTAGTGTATATAAAAATTCCTATTCTCCTATAAATTTCTCAGAGGAATAGGAAAACTTAGCTTAAAAGGGAAACTTCAGGTTTTATTTAAAATTAAATATAAAAATAATCCTGCATAAGAACTTATTTCAGATACTTGTTCTATGTGTTTTTTGATTATGTTTATCTGATTCTTTTTATCTGTTTTTCAGATTAATACCATCCCATGCCCTACACCTATCACTCGAATCATTGATGGAAATAATGGACTGCACTGGGAACAGAATTGCAATGAGAAAATTTCAGAACTTTCTCATGATATTACAATGAGTATACTGAATAAAAGCAGTAAAGGATTATCTAAATTTAATCCATCTAAGTACAACATGATTCTACAGCTGCAATCCTCACTTGTAACCACTGGCCATTCATTGTCTGTGAAGGTTTATTAGAATGCTGTTGTATTTGCTGTAGGAAATGTAAATGCAAATATTGTAGCTGAGACCAAAAGGGAGATAAAATTTTCATGTTGTTCTCATGACATTTTTCTCTTTATGTTGCTACCCATGAGCTGGAAAAGTTGTGACAATGGCTATGCTCTAATTTGTCTTTTGGAAAAAACATAGATTGTTATAAATATAAAAACAGCTAAAAGAAAAATATCTGCAGCAAAGCATATGCATTTTAATAGTAATTAAAACGGACTTGTCTTATTCTTTGATAACCATTGGAAACATTATTGTTTTCAAAATCTTGATTATGACATGGGTTGCTTTTATGCTTTTTTTTTTTTTTTTTTTTTTTTTCTGGAATAAATCTAATTAGTAGCTAATACATAGTTGCACCACACTTTGCATATAAGTGAATAGACAATAAAAACACTGACGTTCATTAAAGTGATCAAAGAAAACTACATACTCTCCACTTCTTTTAATAAGTGTTCTACAGAGAGTTAGGAGTTCTTTAGAAAGCCTGAGCAGTCCTTGCCATTAACGTACTAAGTGAAGATAATTACCTAAATCAAGAGAACACAACATATTTGCAATGAACTTTCCAAATTAAAATCAACATTTGACTACTAACACAAATGAGCTTCAGTTTATGAAAGGTTCATTATAATTAAGCAAAACCTATTACTTTAAAATAGACAATGACATACCCTGAGTTTGGAAGAATATTCTTCATAACATAGAAACTATGAGACTAATTCTGATTAGATGATTTGCAGTTTTGAAATATGTTACTTAACAGTAAAGAACAAAGTCTAAATTATATTTCCAGATGTGTTTAGTTGAGTGGGAATGGTTTAAGACCATGTTTAACTACTCTGCTAAATCCAGATAAATTTCTAACAGGTAAAATTCCTGTGAACAAAGTCAGCTCTTAATTTTGAGAACTTAGCTTGCAATGATTTAGAGAAGCAAACCAACGAAGGTAAAAACTGAAAATATAAGCAGTTCTAAAGGGAGAAGCCAAGTAGTTTTAAAACTAAAAATATTAATTGTGCAGTAAATAAAATAGAAAGAATATTAAAAACCTAGCATGAATTGTCAAATTACAATCATAGAATCATAGAATCATTAAGGTTGGAAAAGAACTCAGGATCATCTGGTCCAACCATCCCCCTACCTCCAATATCACCCACTAAACCATGTCCCTCTGCACCATGTCCAACCTTTCCTTACACAACCCCAGGGACGGTGACTTCACCACTTCCCTGGGCAACCCATTCCAATGCCTAACTACTCTTTTGAGACTAAATTTCCTCCTAATTTCCAACCTGAACTTCCCCTGGTGCAACTTGAGGCCATTCCTTCTTGTCCTACTGCTAATTATCTGTGAGAAGAGGCTGACCGACAGCTCCCCACAACTTCATTTCAGGTAGAGAGCAATGAGGTCTTCCCTGAGCCTCCTCTTCTCTAGACTAAACAACCCCAATTCCCTCAGCTGCTCCTCATAGGACTTGTGTTCCAAATCTTTCACCAGCCTTGTAACTCTTCTCTGGACACAATCCAGGGCCTCGATGTCTTTCTTGTAGTGAGAGGCCCAAAACCCAACACAGTACTCAAGGTGCAGCCTCCCCAGAGCAGAGTACAGGGGGACGATCACCTCCCTGTTCCTCTACTATTGCCAATACAAGCCAGGATGTCGTTGGCCTTCTTGGCCACCTCGGCACACTGCTGGTTCATGTTCACGAGAGCATTGACCAACACCCCCAGATCCTTTTCCATAGCTTTTGAGCCACTTTCCCCCAAGCCTGTAGTGCTGCATGGGGTTGTTGTGGCCAAAGTGCAGGACCCGGCACTTAGCCATGTTGAACCTCATTCCATTGGCCTCTGCCCATTGAACCATCCTGTCCTCTGCAGGGCTTTCCTACCCTCCAGCAGACTGACACTTCCCCACAACTTGGTGTCATCTGCAAACTTACTGAGGGTTCACTAAATTCCCTCACCCTAATCATTGGTAAAGTCATTAAAGAGGATAGGCCTCAACACCGACCCCTGGGGAACACCACTTGTGACCAGTTGACAGATGGATTTCACTCCATTCAACACTACTTGCAATTAATATTGCTGGCTAAATTCAGGTTCAAGATCATAGAATCATAGAATCATAGAATATCCTGAGTTGGAAGGGACCCTTAAGGATCATCAAGTCCAACTCTTGACACCGCACAGGTCTACCCAAAAGTTCAGACCATGTGACTAAGTGCACAGTCCAATCTCTTCTTAAATTCAGACAGGCTCGGTGCAGTGACAACTTCCCTGGGGAGCCTGTTCCAGTGTGCAACCATCCTCTCTGTGAAGAACCCCCTCTTGATGTCAAGCCTAAATTTCCCCTGCCTCAGCTTAACCCCGTTCCCACGGGTCCTGTCACTGGTATTAATGGAGAAAAGGTCTCCTGTCTCTCGACACCCCCTTACGAGGAAGTTGTAGACTGTGATGAGGTCTCCTCTCAGCCTCCTCTTCTCCAGGCTGAACAGGCCCAGTGACCTCAGCCGTTCTTCGTACGTCTTCCCCTCCAGGCCTATCACCATCTTTGTAGCCCTCCTCTGGACACTCTCCAACAGTTTCATGTCCTTTTTATACTGTGGCGCCCAGAACTGCACACAGTACTCGAGGTGAGGCCGCACCAGCGCAGAGTAGAGCGGGACAATCACCTCCCTTGACCTACTAGCGATGCCGTGCTTGATGCACCCCAGGACACGGTTGGCCCTCCTGGCTGCCAGGGCACACTGCTGGCTCATATTCAACTTGCTGTCTACCACGACCCCCAGATCCCTCTCTTCTAGGCTGCTCTCCAGCGTCTCATCGCCCAGTCTGTACGTGCTGCCAGGGTTTCCCCGTCCCAGGTGCAGGACCCGGCACTTGCTCTTATTGAACTTCATACGGTTGGTGATCGCCCAGCTCTCCAACCTATCCAGATCCCTCTGCAAGGCCTTTCCATCATTCGAGTCCACGACTCCTCCAAGTTTGGTGTCATCAGCAAACTTGCTCAAAATACCTTCTATTCCTACATCCAGATCGTTTATAAAAATATTGAAAAGTACCGGCCCTAAAATGGAGCCTTGAGGGACCCCACTAGTGACCGCCCACCAGCCTGACGCAGCCCCATTTACCATAACCCTTTGGGCCCTGCCCGTTAGCCAATTGCTCACCCATTGTATGATGTTTTTATTTAGCTGTATGGTGGACATTTTGTCCAGTAGGATCCTATGGGAGACCGTGTCAAAAGCCTTGCTGAAGTCCAAAAAAATCACATCAGCTGGTTTCCCTTGGTCCACCATACGGGTGATCTTATCATAAAAGGAAATCAAGTTAGTTAGGCAGGACCTACCCTTCACAAACCCATGCTGGCTGGGACCAGTGACTGCTTTGTCCCCCAGGTGCACCTCAATAAGTTCGAGAACCATCTTCTCCATGATTTTACCAGGCACTGACGTGAGACTGACAGGCCTGTAATTGCTAGGGTCTTCTTTCTGACCCTTCTTGAAAATCGGCACAACATTTGCCAGCTTCCAGTCTACCGGGACCTCTCCAAATTCCCAGGATCGTTGAAAAATAATTGAGAGAGGTTCCGCGATGACGTCCGCCAGCTCTTTCAGCACCCGGGGATGAATCCCATCCGGACCCATGGACTTGTAGGGATCGAGGTGGAGTAGCAAATCCCGCACACGTTCAGGGTCGGTTGGGAGTTTGTCATCCCCACCGTCCCGGTCCTCCAGCTCGGGGCACCCTGGGTCCCGAAGCCCATCATCGGCAATGAAGACAGAGGCAAAGAAGGCGTTAAGCGTCTCTGCTTTGCCTATGTCATTGTCTGTGAGGAGACCTTCCCTATCAAGGAGCGGCCCTATGTATTCTTTAGTTCTCCTTTTTCCATTCACATATCTAAAAAAACCCTTTTTGTTTTCTCTCACAGACACAGCCAGCTTCAACTTTAGGCGTGCTTTGGCCACACGAACTTTCTCCCTACAAACACGAACAGCATCCCTGTATTCTTTCCATGACACCTGGCCCTCCTTCCAGTAGCGAAACACTCTCTGTTTCCACCTAATCTCCATTAGAATGTCCCTGGTCAGCCACGCCGGCCTCCTGCCCCGCCTGCCTGACTTGCGATATTTAGGAATTGCCTGATCTTGTGCTTCTAGGAGGCATCGCTTAAAGAATGACCAGCTCTGGTGGACATCGAGGCCTTCAAGAGCAGTTTCCCAGGGGACCTTGCTGACTAGTTCCCTGAGCAGCCTGAAGTCCGCTTTCCCCATATCTAGGGATGAGGTTTTGGTGGCACTTTTCCTTCTGTCATCATAAATTTTGAACTCAACCACTTCATGGTCGCTATGACCAAGGCGGCCACCAATCACCACATCTCCCACCAGACCCTCTCTGTTTTCTAGCAACAGGTCTAGGAGGGCACCTTTCCTAGTTGGCTCCGTTAGCACCTGCACCAAGAAGTTATCATCTAGGTGCTTCATGAACCTCCTGGACTTGCTCGTGTCAGCCGTGTGGCACTCCCAGTTAACGTCTGGCAAGTTGAAGTCCCCCACAAGGACGAGGGGAGTTAATCTCGAGGCCTCTCTTAGTTCTGTAAAGAATAATTTATCGGCGCTATCATCCTGGCCAGGCGGTCTGTAATAGACTCCCACAACGACATCCGCTTTATTCGTTCGTCCCTTGATCCTTACCCAGAGGCTCTCAACTTTGCCATTGCCGACCTGAAGTTCCACACAGTCCAGCCCCTGCTTCACATACATCGCCACCCCACCACCTCGCCTACCCTGCCTGTCCCTCCTGAAGAGCCTGTAACCATCTATCGCAACACCCCAGTCACAGGACTCATCCCACCAGGTTTCGCTTATGCCGATGATGTCGTAGTTGCGGGACTGGGCCAGGACTTCTAGCTCATCCATTTTATTCCTCATGCTGCGTGCGTTCGTGTAGAAGCACTTCAGGTGCGTCTCCTTACACTCAGCACCTTGTGGATCTGACCGAAGGACCTCACTAGCACACAGCCCCTCTGATTCTAGCGTACCATCCCTTAGGTCTTCACCGGCGTGCCTGGTTTTAGCCCCTTCCCCCTTCGACTCTAGTTTAAAGCCCTATCTATCAGCCCTGCCAACCCCTGACCAAAGATCCTTACCCCTCTCCGAGAGAGGCGCATCCCATCCGGTGCCATCAGGCCCGGTGTAGCATAGACCTTCCCGTGATCAAAGAACCCAAAATTCTGCTGGTCACACCAGTCTCGAAGCCACGAGTTTAGGTGAACAGCACGCCTTTCAGCTTCGATCCCCCCTATCGGAAGGACAGAGGCAAACACAACCTGCGCCCCTGATCCTCTAAGTAGTCGCCCCAAATCCCTAAAGTCTCTTTTGATCGCCTTCGGACTTCTCGTTGCTACTTCATCGCTACCAGCCTGAAAGACCAGTAGCGGGTAGTAGTCAGTGGGCCGTACCAGGCGCTTGACTTTCGTGGCAAAGTCTCTCACCCGAGCCCCAGGGAGGCAACAGACTTCTCTGCGGGTTGGGTCCGGTCGGCATATCGGTCCCTCTGTCCCTTTCAGAAGGGAGCCCCCCATAACAATAGCCCTTCTTTCTTTTTTGAAGGATGATGTGGCAATGCGATGTGTAGGTCGCCTTGTCTTAGGTGCCCCCTCCAACTGGGATGGGTTTTTATCTACTATGTCATTCAGATTGTCTTGTTCTAGTCCTTCATATCGATTATTTAAGGGTAGATGAGAAGGTGAGGTGGGCAGAGAGAGGGCTCGCCTACCACCCCGAATAGGCACCTGCCTCCATTCCCCCCCTTGATCTAGGTCTCCTCCCTCTGCCTGGCAGGAGGAGGGAACCTCCGTCTTCTGCATAACAGAAGACGCCTGTGCTGTGGCAGGCTCGTGAGCCTGCCTCGGAGAGGGTAGAGTGCACCTCCACCAGTCAATTTCCATCTCTGATTCCCTGATGATCCTGAGCCTGTTCACCTCCTCCCGGAGCTCCGCTACCTGGCTGAGCAGTTCTTCAACCTGGGCACACCTCCCACAGGCATACCCTCCACTGCTGTCAGAGACCGACAGAAGGCTGGGGCACACTCTGCAGCCCAGGACCTGGACGGCTGCGTGTTTCCCCGAGCCCTCCGTCTGAGTAGCCACACTGGTGACCGTGGCTGGAGATGCCGCACGAGATGCGGAGGCCACGGTTTTCTGCCTGGTTGATACCATGGTCAGGTTCTACGCAAGCAGGTTGCAAGCACCGAAGGGAGAGGCAGCTGCAACAGAGCGACGATGGGCCCCCCGCTCGCCCTGCCCGCGCGAACTGCCGCGCAAACTGCCTCGCCACGCCCTTCGACGCGCCACGCCCTGTTACCCGTCCTGGTCGCTCGCGCTCCCTAGGGGCAACTTTTAAACAGCCTGGGAGGGGGCGCTGCTGGCTCTGCTCGGGCCTCGTCAGCCTCCCTCGCGAGGACTGCCGGGTCCCGGCGGCTCCCCCGAGTGGCCTCGATGCCGGACAAAAAGCCCTGCCCGACTCAGTCCCCTGCTCTGCTGCAGAGCACGTCTGCCCCGGAGCTGATCGCCTTTGCAAAAAAAAAAAAAAAAAAAAAAAAAAAAAAAAAAAGATGATCGTATTAAAGGCCTATAATTTTTCTTTTTTTTCAAAACAAACTATACTTTTTTTTTTTTCTGTAAGAAAAAAAAAAAAAGTATAGTTTGTTTTGATTATCTTATATATGTTCTTATCTTATAAGAACAATGGTAGGAGTTTTTAAATCTCAGCTAAAATTTAGTAAGAAATAAAGAAGAAAAAGTCTGCTAAATTTTTTAAGTCACATAGACTTACAGAACCAGAATGAGAGGTACTTAGTTTAAGTGAAGAGTTTTGTTAGTTTGCTGGAGTGGAACACTGTTCATCAGAAATTAGGTCTTTAATGTTCGTGTTAAATTGTGTTTCAATGAGACAATTATGCAAAATTTCCGTATTTTATAGATTAATAATGATGTGCTATACCAGAGTACTGTACAAGCCAGGCAAAAGTTTTTATTTCCTACTAACATTACTACTAACTACATTAAATGTACTTTAACAAAAGCAAAAACTATTAACATTTCTTACAATAAAGCTTTTGCTCAGATGTTCATGGCAAATTCTTGTCCTAGACAACTGTTAACTATGCATGTACTTCTATGTATAATTTGTTTGAAAGGTTTTCTATTTGTATTGATGGCATTTCTAATTTGTTTGTGTTATGCATTTAACAATATATCGGCTTAAGTGAGGCCTGCACATTTTTTTTGTTATTTTTTGTATTTTTTCCCAGAATCAGCTTCCTTTGTAAATGCCATATAATTATTTATTCTGGTTCATCAGAAAGGTCCTGAGCTGACAAATTCTGCTGTGTTGATCTCAGGTAGCTCATAAATAAGGAAGACATTTTCATATATCATGGTAAATTGTTTTTGAATATTTTTATTACTTGGTCTTCAACTCCTTTTTAATAATATTAAAAGTATTAGAATATTTTCCATTACAGCATGAATTCGAACAAGGCTAGCAATGGGACAACTCAGGAAACTATAATTCAGCAAGTCTTTGTGGGATCATTCTCTGATACAGTTTTTCAGGTTCTTTGTATGGCTGCTTCTTCAAGAAATAAGATTTAAAAATACTTACAAAGTATTTGTTGTGAGATCATAAATGGCTCCTGAGAGATTTATATTAATCTGTAGTTATATTTATCTGTATCTACACAGACATTTACTATTTTTGTACATATTTGATAGCATTGGTATGGTGCTTCCAATACCAATTCAGTCATGGTAGTGTCTTTTACCCAATGGTTGCACAGATTTCAGCCCAGCCCAGCAACTCAAGGATTTACCCAGCTTTTCCAGTAGAGCCGCACTGATGTCACTGGCCTGTGTGAGAACCTATACAAGTTTTATTTTACCTAAAAGTGTTTGAGTCACTCAGCTGAGAAGTAATGTTGTTATGAGGACAAATCCTGCATAACAGCTGCTTCCAAAACAGAGGGGTGAGCTTTTATACACCTACACATGAACTTTAAAAATATTCAGAAAGATAAGAAACCATTGTGCTCTCTGTCAGCAAATGGAGCAACAGCGGTGACACACTACTCTTCTCATGCTCTTAATTTAGAGGTAGTTAGGAATTATAATGAAAGACAAACCAACCCCCAGACTTTCATTAGATTAATAGCACTCAGCAGAACAGTGTCAAAAGTTTATCTCCCACTATTCATAATCTAAATGTGCATACTAATATTTTCCTAATTTTTAAAACAATTGTTTCACAAGATTTTGAGGATGGCATAATGCCTGGAAACTTTTTCACTAATTTGCATACCATGATAATTTACACTTTGAATAATCTCCAGGACAAAGGCCATGAAGTATAATTAAAAGCAACCAATAATTAAATCCCATAAAATGTAACTTGAAGGACAGGAATGTTAAATTTAGATATATACTATAAGTAGCTTTAATACTTTTCCCCTGATGAGCTAAAAAAGCTGTTTCGGTGATTACTGGTGTATGGAAATATGCTGATGTATAATTTGAGAAATGTGTCTCATTCTTTATTTCAGTACATCGTAACAATGGAATTGGTACATCTTAATAAACACTTACTATTTGGATTTTGTGCTACGTGCAACCTATTTTCACAATAGAAACAGTGCACTTTATACAGTACATTTCAGTCATAAGTTTCACAGAATCACAGAATGGTTGAGGTTGGAAGGAACCTCTGGAGGTCATCTGGTACAAGCCCCCACTCAAGCAGGACCTCCTACAAGAGGTTGCCCAGGACCATATACTTGAATATACTATATACTTGGCTTTTGAATATCTCCAAGAACAGATACCTCCCCAACCTCTCTGAGCAACCTATGAGAGTTCTCAAAAAGTTCAAAAAGTTTTATTTAAAAAAAAAAATCAGAATGCTGCAATACAAGGAAAGAGGAGGAAGCTTAAATCAATTGAATATGCTTCTGTAGTTCTTGGAGTTCTCATTCTAGAGTTCTCATAATAGAGTTCTCATAAATGAAATGTATTGTAATGTACTTTGTCAAGCCACGATAACTTTACTCATGCTATGTATGAACTGTCACTATAGTATATAGTGAGATATTGAATATGTATATATAGACAGATGCACTTTCTGAGCAAGTTGCCAGGTTGTGAGAGGTGCTCAGCAGGCTGTGATGCATCCAGGAATCCGAGCAAGAGATCAGTGAGTATCTTGTGCTGGTGCAGGCTGAGCAACAGCTTTGCCTGAAGTCCTCGCAAGGACTTCCAAACTGGTGAAGAGGCTTCCAAACTTAGACCAGCAGAATTGACGGTTGCACAAGACAAGGGAGGCTGGATCCTTGTCTCTGCTCAGAGCAGAGTGAGGAATCTCCCCCTTGCCCCTGAATTGCCCCTACGCAACAGATATGTTGCTCTGGGGCACAGAAAAGAGAGGGTGTCAATAACAACAATAGTAATGGTCAAGACCCAAGAGTTAGATGATCTTTAAGGTCCCTTCCAACCCAAACCACTCTAAAATTCTATGATATATACATATAGAGTTGTGCACTGTATATGTGTGTGTGTGTATGTGTATATGTATATGTGTAAATGTGTATGTATACGAAGTTTTAGTGTGCGTCTTCACTGACTATATATACCATCAGAGTCAGAGAAGTTTTACTTTCACTTGCACCTAACCCAACTGAGAGTAATTCTACCGAATCACTATTTTTAATGGACTTATATTATGTAGTGAAACTGAGAATCATGACAGGTCAATTTGTATTTAAACAACCACCTAATAACTGCTTGCTTTTAATGTCTATAAATAGTTAGAATACTAGCATAACACTTGCTAAATGTTACTTGTTAATGTATCAACCCAACTTGGTAAGTAATGTAGTAGACAAGTCCTGTCTAAAAATATGCCACAGTCACAAAAAAAAAAAAAAAAAAAAAAAAAAAAAACATGCAGATTCTCTTAAAATACTTTTGTGTTACAAACCTTGAGAAGAGGGTGAGCAAAAATATATCTGTTTCTTAATACATCTTTATGCGTATGATTGATATCTATGAATATTTTTACAAGCATGTAATTTAAAACATTAATTCAAAAAATGAAACTCAACTGCTTTTGAATGTTTTGAGATATCTAAGGACATCTTCTGCACTATTAATTTTGTAAGGTCTAGTATCATTTTGAAGGCAATTATCTGGTATATTTGTGTCTGTAAAACAAGGCAAAAATGAAGAATATAATTAAAGATATTTCAAAAGAACTACAAACTCTGACTCTATACACAGAGAAACTGTTTTCTTCTTGGTATGCATTTAATCTTTCCTACAAGTCCACTACCTTAAAAAACCTGCCATATAAATATTTTTAATGATCAGTCAGTACTTCCAGTGTTATCATCAATCACTACAGAACAAGTACTCTTTTACACAGTAATCGTATAAATTGTCTTCCAAGAAATTATAATTCTTCCAGACACATCTCTTGATCTTTGGCAAGGTCATCTCAGCTCTGGAAGCCTTCATGGAAAGGCAGCATATGTCAAAACTCGAAGATGGATGAATGGAAGGGAAAAGCAGATTCAGTTTAAAGAACCATCAGAGGGGGCAAGGCCATATCTTTAATAAGCTATGTATCAAAAGCATTTGTAATAAAGAACTTGATATTTGCTGATAGTACCTGCTAGTACTAATCATTCTTCTTCACAGAAATATATTGTAAATGCGGATTTGGAACATTGCCAGGAATTAATCAAAAAATTGCCACAATGTTGTGAAACAAGATTTTAATATTTTAAAATAATTCTTGTAGAGATGTGTGTACCCTGTTAACAAAAGCATCTGTGCATCATTTGTGAGTACATGAAGACACAAAATATGAAGGAAGTTGAAACTAACTTCAATTTAAACTGCTGCTTCAGTATGTGAGATGATCTAAGTAGTACTAATAACAGAAAACAACAACAACAACAACAACAACAAAACACTTCAGGGCAGTTAGGGTGAATCATTTTCTTGTAAGAATTTCCATTGCATTATTTTGAGCACAAGATACAGCGTTTACACAGCTTTTTGCTTTTATGTGTATATACTGGAACTGTGTTCTTTCTTGTTATGTTTTTTCTCTTTAAATGTCCATTCCTCCATTAGATGTAAAAATAAAAATAAAAAAATATTAAAAGCAAAATAAAACAAAAATCATTCATTGATTGGTGTTGTTTGTCTTCCTTAGAAGTCAAGAGAAAAACAAAAAACAAAAAAACAAAACAAAACAAACAAACAAAAAAAAACAGTAGAATTATAGAATTATGGAGAAATTATTTCTGCAACAACATCATTATAAACCAATTGCTAAGGAATGGCTTTATGTAAAACTGCTCTACAAGAGAAATGGTCCAACAATGAGAATTATTTCAGCTGATGAAAAACGAGGGATAATAAAAACACACTGGGATTAGAGGTCTGATTTATGAAAAGATGCCACTTACAGATGATACATGATGGTTTCCTCCCAACATGCTGCACGCATTACTGAATTTACAGGTCACCTGAGCCATCAAATATACAGAAAACAAAGAGCTTTAATTGCATTGGAATAGTCATTTTGGAAAAAAAAATAATAATAATAAAAAAATATTACTTAAATAAAGTTTAATGGCTCAATCTTGCTTTGGAGAAGGAGTTGACTCTTCAAAATTATTTTAAAGTTGTAGATAACAGTCAGTCAAAACAAAAGATGCCATGAACCAGAAAAGGAGGGGAACTTGTAGATTATATACAAGGTACAACTGTCCTGCTGAAAAGAACTCGTTACTTATCCATAAAGATTTTAAAATCTTCACAAGTTTTAAATAAAATAAAATAAAATAAAACAGAGAGTTGTTTTTGTCACTTAAGGGAACTATGCTAGATTTAGATGAATGTTAGCACATAACACAAGAATGCAATCATCTTCATATCTCCCTATAACAACTAAACATATGACAATAATTTACAAGAGATTTTGCAGCATAGCTGAAAGAGGTTGCTGGTAAGCAATAGGACAAAGTTATTCTCTGGAGAAATAGCACCCAAGTAATGGTCTGGAAATAAAGCCAACACACTTAAAGTGTTTACTGAGAAATAACACAAAATAAAAGAATGCTCATAAAGCATATATACAAGCTGAACAGGGACCCCTGAGTTTCTGATGTATGAGAGATGTTCTGGAACATTTAAGCACCTTAGTTGCAAAGTTTCCTTCATAATATTATATCTTATCTATCCTGCGGTATTCAAGGAAGTACACACTGTCAGACAGTTTGATTCAAATTAGGCATGTGGTAAGGCAAACCCATTTGAATTCCAAATAGTTTAAATTGATATATATAAGAGAAGGCTGGTTCTGTGGCTATGTTACAAGACAGAAATCAGGAAAACAGATTCAGACTTTCTCTCCAGCCATTTTCTTAGACCTTGGGAAAGATACTTGTGTCCAAACTGTTAAAAGTGAAAAGCTGGATAATATCAAATATAATTTCTAGCCAGTTTTTATTTGTTTGTTTGTTTTTCATATGGAATGCTGATAAATCCATTGCTCCATGATACTGTGCATGCAAAAATTGGCATGAGATCAACAAATTAACCAGGTGAATTTCAGGAAGAAAAATGTTACAAAGACAAAAAATAAAGATACAGCTAGTGGAAGCACAAAATTCTAGCAATCTAACATTCATATTGCTAGAATTTTGGAGGGTATCCCAGGGGAGTTACTACAACATATTGACCACTCTGGTAAAACTTTCAAAGACACTTCTCTAGGTCACTGGTGGAGATAAGATGCCAGGCAACACAGACCTTTGGTGTGGCCATTTTCACGTTCTTACATCAACTCTTAACTTGCCACCTTGAAAAGTACTTTTATTACATCTACTACAAATCCAAATTCATCTGTTTGACAAGCTTGGTAAATATTGATGCAGTTAGTTCACAGTGAACATGTTTTCCCACAGTTTCATTGTTACCATTGCAGTCAACGTAAAACTGGCTTATATGTACATAATTTGTAGCTATTCAGGATCAAAGTATCTTTAAACATTCAAGATGTAAAAATTGATTAAAAAAATTAATATTGTGACACATAATAAATTTTGGGATGGCTTAAAGATGCTGTAACTCAGTGTGAATATATTTGCCTGATATGAACACATGCCATAACAAAATGAAAGGGATACTCTGCCACCTTGTGCCAAAGGGCTGGAGCAAAGACAGTGACAGTCATTGATAAAAAGTTGACAGCATTAAAAAAAGAATACATAACAATAATGCCATAGAAACTCTTTATTCCATCAAAGCTCCAAGTCCCACTGACTTTCAAATAGAAAAGTCATCCAGGTACATTGTCATGTTACCATGATTTAAGAAGATATACTGAACTAGCAGAGCAACTCTAAATGCTTGTGCACTCAGTCTTAGCCAGTGGCAAATATAAGATAATTTTGTTTAACCTATCCTGAAATGATTGAACTTCAAGCTAAGCTGATGAATGGTAACATGTTAAGCAGTGGTAACCTAATTGTGTGTCTGAGTTCTCAGGCTCCTAAGTCTGCTTAAGTCACTTTGGAAAATTGGATTTTGCTAAGTCATTTGTAATAAGATTTTTCAAGGTACTTAGACATTTTACTCTCACCAAAATCAGTGGGAGATAGATGTCCCAGTGCCTTTAAAAACCTTGTTTGTAAAGCCTTGCACTGCTGACCAGAGAAAAAAGAAAAACAGATCTGTACCTGCAAATTGTTTTTGGCTGCTTCTTGGGAACAAGAATGCAGTGATGATTAATTGAGAACAGAAAGACACAGAAGGAGTCACTGTTCACTCACTCTATCCCTCGGATCTGGATCAGGCTTCAAATATGTATGGTAACAGAAAGGCTGGGATGAAGGGCCCAGATAATAATAATAATATAATACGTAGACTTGGCTGATTATGAGTAGCATTTTAATGATTATGAATCACTGGAAAGTTAAAATCTATAGATAAGTAAGCATGTCACTAATCTTTTCCAAGGCAGTTGTAGTCATTCATTTTTTTGTCATCAAAGTAGGTATGAAAAAGATACCACTTCCTAAATGTTGCTTTTCTGTATTTAAGGAAAACACAATGCATGACAGAGGTGAGCTTTCTCCCTGCTCAGAGGGTAACTGGGGAGAGTCTGACAATGCTTACAAGTATGAAGGAACCCACCTGCTCAATCCTTAGGTGGTAAAAAGGAAAACCATGGCCCAGCAGAGGGTTGGGTGACCAGACTGGTTACAGTCTGCAGCAAATATAAGTTAAAATGAACAATTCCAAGGAATAAAACAGTAATCAGGATATTTTCTTACAAGCTATATAATGCACTGACCTCTGCCATTAAAAATTACCTTTGGTTTTCTCTGTCACTTAACAAAGGAATGAGTAGGAGTTATACACCTGTTATGTGAGCACACGGAAATAGGGAATGGGGGCTGCAGTCATTCCCTAATGCTTTGTATCCACAACTGTTTCATGGTCACTCTCTGTCCCTGTCGTAGCATGGGGCCCCTCCCATGGGATGCCATCCTTCCCAAACTGAGCCTGCGTGGGCATCCTACAGGCAGCAGCTCCCCCCAGACCTCCTGCTGAGGGTGACCACAAAGCACCTCTCTTTAGAGTTTAATATATTTTCTGAAGTGTAAAACATAACTAAGCTTATTCACAAGCTTAGTGTGATTACAGATGTCTATAGAGTATTCCCTTTATTAGCTGCTTATTAATAGCAAATGCATTGAAATAACCTAATGAAGTACAGATAAATATCAAAAATTGGTCTATGCAAGCCATAAATGAAGCTAAGTGTACTAGCATCATTCTTTTCATAAGTTTCTCTACTCTTTGTTTACCCTTAATTAGGTTGTTTTTGAAATCACTCTGATAAATGTTTAAATCAGAAATCATATTTAATAACAATAAATGCAATCTTAAAATATTTAATAAAAGAAAATACAAATGGAAAAATACATATTTTTACCTAAAATAGTTAACTGGACAAAATCCCAATGATTTATGGGTCTTTTGTCGTTTTAGAGTTCCAAGATTTAGAAATAATAATTCAGAAACTGCAATAAAGTAAATACTTTAAATCCTTTTCTATATCTTCATAGATGTGAATTACTGGGTAAAGTAAACATTTTAATGCTTTAGCATGTTAGGTAGCAATTTGCTTGTGTGAACGGAATTTCTTACGTGTTAGTATGACACAGGATATGTCATTGCATGCTGCGTATGAGATGCCATTTATTATGAATAGCTATAGAAACTGCCATCTAATAAATACAGCGCAACATCTTGTATGCCAAATATTAATGCTTAATGGTCACAACTTGGAAAAGAATTTCAGAGTTCATCTCGCCTTTAGACATCTGGATGCATAACTCCTTGAAAAATCTGATTGTTCCTAATAGACAGATGAATATCAGAATTATGAAAGACAGAAAATCTAAGGAGCCTCCGCACAGTATTCATGATTTTTCACACCTGTATCATTTCATCATATAATATGGTCCACTAGTCATGACCCTAAGTCATGTGTTGTATGTGTTATCACTTCAGTCTTTATCACAAAGTTACATAGCAAAGCTGACTAGTGAGGTGGAAAATAAAGGTCTTAACACTTCCGTGGTTTTCTCATGTTTGTTGTTGTTTATTTCTAGGATCTCAGGTTGGTTCTTAAAAGTATCATAAAAAGTCTTCTTAGAGATGTCTGCATATAAGTAAAGCTTGTCTCTGGGGTTCAGCTATTCTCCTCAGCAGAACAGTGTATTAAACTGTTACCAGAAAGAATTCCTAGAATTGTGATGTCCTTCATTTCTCCATCTCTGCAGTTGTAGCACAGAATAGCAATGGCTTTCTCTTCAACCTGCAACCAGCAGTATTCACGATATGTTGAGTGAGTATAGTGGAACTATTTTGGATGAAACATATCTTCACAGCTGCAAGCTATGACCTCAGGGTCTCCATCAAGCTGTGGCG
Source organism: Oxyura jamaicensis (assembly GCF_011077185.1). Classification (NCBI taxonomy): domain Eukaryota; kingdom Metazoa; phylum Chordata; class Aves; order Anseriformes; family Anatidae; genus Oxyura; species Oxyura jamaicensis. The sequence continues at coordinate 24,623,111 of NC_048893.1, forward strand.
GTTTCACACTGATGGCTAGGTAAGCTCCAACAAACCATTCAGTCACTCCTCAAAGGAAAAGGGGGAGAAAATATGATGAAAAAAAGCTAACAGGTTAAGGACAGGGCAGTCCCTCACCAATTACCGCCATGGGCAAAACAAACTTAGCATGGGGTGATTGGTATTATTGCCTATCACTATTAGACTAGAACAGTTAGAAAATAAAAGCAAACTAAAACCACCTTCCCCCATCCACCCTCCTCTACCGCCTGCCCCCAGCAGCACAGGGAAATGGGGAATGGGGGCTGCAGTCATTCCCTAATGCTTTGTATCCACCACTCTTTCATGGTCACTCTCTGTCCCTGTCGTAGCATGGGGTCCCTTCCACGGGATACCGTCCTTCCCGAACTGAGCCTGCGTGGGCATCCTACAGGCAGCAGCTCCCCGCAGACCTCCTGCTCCTGCGTGGGCTCTGCTCCATCGGCTGCAGCTCCGGCCTGGGGCCTGCTCCTGCGGGGGCTCTCCATGGGCTGCAGCCCCCTCCATGCCACATCCACCTGCTCCACCAGGGGCCTCTCCCTCCACAGGCTGCCAGGGAGCTTCTGCTCTGGCACCTAGAGCACCTGCTGCCCTCCTTCTGCACTGACCTTGATGCCTGCAGGGCTGCAGACACCACCTCTCACACCTTGCTCTCCCAGCTAATGTTATACAGCATTTTTTCATTTTCCTTCATCTGCTCTCCCAGAGGCCCAATGAGTGTTGCTCACAGACTCAGCTCTGGCCAGTGGCGGGTCCCTTTTGGAGCCACCTGGAGCTGGCTCTGATCTGACATGGGGCTGTTTTTGGCCTCTTCTCACAGAGGCCACCCCTGCAGTCCCCTAGCTACCAAACCCTTGCCACATAAAACCAATAGACAATAAAATGGTGACTTTTAGACCTACTTTCCAATATCCTATGTTAATACAAATCTGTTTATCTAGCTAATCCTCTATTTCAGTAAGAGACAGATGTTAAAACAATACTAAGTTAGCACTTGATAAAAACAAAAGAGGTATTTGATGAATTTGACTTTAATATTTGTCTGTATATTTCTGTGTAAGAATTAGTGTTCAGGTATTCATGCCTATTTTTTTTCTAGGTAGCTGGGAGAAGTTCCCTCATTTCCTGCCTCTAGAAGTTGCTAGAAGTCTCTTGCTATCCTACTGCAACTTTTAATATGGGCATGTGTTGCAGAATGCTGTGCAAAAATCACAATGCAATTTTAAGAAAAAAGGTTGAAACAATCTCATTATAGTATTTTAGCTATCACTGAGTATATATTATGTGATTTCCATAAAGTTTCATGTGATCCAAAGCATTTTAATGATGATTGCATCTATTTAAACTAATTAGGTAATTATACCAATTGCATAAATAGAAGATAAATATCATCGACTGAAGCCAACAAGTAATTATCTAAATAAAAAAATGAAACCAAGCTGAGAGTAAAACTGAAGGAAAAGATGTGTGTTTATTCTTTATGTATGGGTAATAATACAGAATACTCTTGTCCTTTTACCTTTTTGTCTTCTACCCAAAAGAGAACCCTCCTGCTTAAACACTGCCTTGGGAAAATTTCATTGTAATGTTCCTTAAAGTTTGTTCTGTATATCAAAGCTATAATTAGAGATATGTCTGAATGTTCTCCCAGATCAGAGCTGAAATACATAGTTTGGATGCAATATTGCTTTGCTACTGCAGAGGTCCAAAATCTTTCCAGAGAGATGTGGATCATCATTTTTCTTCCCAACTGAAAGTTAACATTGCTGGTAGAGATGTGAACTTGGAGCCTGAAGTATACCTCAGTGCAAGCAGGAGCTGCTTGTATACAAATTTTTATGAATTCAGAACATATTCCTCCTAGGAATGAGGGATTTTTTGTGTGCTGTTTGTACCAAGAATACTGAAGGCTGTGGTCACCTTCCTCAGTGAAGTCTTTGTCTTGTCTTTTCATCTTTTGCTAGTGTATCTGGAATGTTGTATTTCAATAACACAGTTATAACAATGTATTAAGATTAAGAACTGCTATTATGTAAAGTTTTACATAATAGCAGTTCTTAATCAAATATTTCATATTAATTATACCTTAATGCACCAGTCGACTGAGGATCATACTTCCCACAAAAAATCAACATCACAAATATTTCACTATGTGTAGATAATTTAATGTAATTTACAAGCCTTTCCAGTGCATGGGGGGGGGGGGGGGCCCCCCCCCCCATGCATTTTTTTCTTTGGGATGAAAAACAGAGCATGAGTATTTCAGGCATGTCACAAATCAGCTCTAGAACTGAGTATGTGGTTGAACAAACTAAAAATGTATCTAAAAATCACAAAGCTGATCTGAAAGGCCACTAGCAACTGTGTTTGATGGACCCAGATTTCCCAAATTATTTTGAAACTTTCACGGTTGCGAGGAAAACAAATAATTTATCTTCAGAAAGAAACTATGTTAGTGCAGTCATGATGCATAGATTTCACTTTCTGTACAACTAAGATTTTGGCTTAATGTGTCATATTAGAGAAAAATATTTGTAGTGATTTAGAAATTAATTTTCCTCCCTTTATTCAGAACAAAGCCTACCAGTGAATTTGGGATGATGTAGGGGTCAAAAATGACTGCCTGTTCACTAAATCATTCCTCTGCCTAAAAACCTTACGGTTTATTCTAAAAAAAAATGTGATGACACTCATTTGGGACCATAGCAGGCATAATTATTTCAGTTTGTGAAGCTTAAGTACACTGACCACTCTTTCCTAGGCCAGCCTTCAGACAGTGACTCACTGTTGAAATTTACTTGGCTGTATACATATCACAGTGCACAAATAGTGCACTTGTAAATATGCATCATCTATACAACTGTAAAGGTAGGGAATACACTTCAGGCCAGAATACGTATTCTGCATTGCAAATTATTTATTAGTAATTATGATTTCTAATTATTTTTATTTTTATAGAATTTCATGCATACATGTGACAAGAGTCAGTCTTCGAAGCACAGTTTTACACTTTCATTTATTTTTTTCTGTGTTAAAGGATATTAACATATACTTCTAATGACTGATATCATTAACTTTTAAAAGAGCTGTAGTAGTTTTAATTAGGGCACTCAATGGTATTTGCTAGCAACATTTAATTTTAATCGACAACTTGTCGACATGATCTAACATTTTCTCTGTCAAATAGGAGAAAGAAGTGCAGACACTACTAAATGAAACTACTAAAGGACTTGCCATTAGTCCATGCAGCTAAAGAAACCAGTTTAATGAACAGCTAGAATTTCAGGTTCCCCTTGAGTTCATTATAGCAATTTCTATTTTTAAGCAGGGATAATAGACTCCTAAACTTCACATTTAGGAATGTCTTTCCCTGCCTTTTCTGCACAACACTGAAACATACTTATGATACAATTTAGCTGACTACTTAGTGATTTATTTTTTGCAGTAACAACAGTGATGACAATGTATATGAGCAACTTTTAAAAAATTAATGTGATTGTTATCATCATTAGCATTATCAGTGGAATTCTGGACCTTCTATCTGAATTGAATGATCTATTTTGTGAGGCACTTTAGACAGCTGATGACTGCATTAATTTAATAAAAATACATATAACAATTAAAAAAAAAAATCCTAACTCATATACCCCAAATAGGTACATAGGAAAGCAGTAATTCATCATAGCTATAGTCTGGGAGGAAGAAATGTTCTCTCCTCTGCTTTCTGTAAAGTCAATTGAAATAAAACATCAGATTATAACCAGAAGAAAACTCAAAAGTGAGGGAGTGAAAGTATAAATTGAGCAATTAAGGAAAGATCATTATCAAGTGTTTATTATAACAGCTGAAGATAAAATAAGTTTTCTAGCAACTTTAAAGAGACATAAAGCAGTGGTGAAATTCTCATATTTCATCAAAGTCAAGATAAACAGTATATTAGGGTAGACAGTATAAACATAAAACATTGAAATGGAAGTAGCAGACTTCATCAAATCGTCATCAGAGACAAATTGGATAATATGTTAGGTAATTTCTGAGGAATGAAGAAAAAACTTTGATGGACACTATTAAAAAAAAAAAAAGAATTAAATTGCCTATTATGAAGCATATACAGTTTTGTGAGAAACAAACTATTTTTCTGTGTCTGCACAGAGGAATTCATTTTGCAAGCGTCAATAACTTTTTGGAGGATTTTAAGTGAGTGCTAAAAGTCAAGGAGTATATTTTTCATGACAGTAAGAAAAAATGTGTCGTGTAGTTCCTAAGTACCATTCTTAATACGTTTTATAGGATCAAGGCTTATATTCATCCTACCTGAACAAAATTAAGAACATAACTTTTTCATATTTTTGGCTTATAACAAAAGATATCTGCTAGTAATGCTAGAAGCCTAAGCCCCATTGTTTATTAGTGGAGCTAGACTGAGAAAAATCTAGATCCAAAGATTGCTTTGGCATATAGTTGGACATGGTTTAGTGGGTGACATTGGTAGTAGGGTGATGGCTGGACCAGATGATCTTGAAGGTCTTTTCCAACCTTAATGATTCTATGATTCTATGAAAGTGCTATGATTCAGTTACTTTTGTTTTCAGGAAACTTTGAGATGTTCTTGTGTATTTGTGAGGAATAAATATGTTTTAGAGGTGTATTAAGAGCTTTATGTCAACTTCTTAAGCAATAGTTAAACTACAAAGCTTTCTTAAGGCACATTTATAAAAAATGCAAAGACTTTATAAAAAAAATATAAGTGATCTGATTGGGCAAGTTTCCATCTATCAGCTGATCTTGAATAGCTGTCTATATATATGGTCTTACACCAGAACACACTATAGTAAATTTCTTGTAACTCATCAGAAGAATTTTAAGCACATGCTTGGATCCCCCTGAGACTCAATACAATTTGAAGTTCAAAGTTAAGTGTATGCTTAAATATTTTCTTGAATATGCATTAGCTACTCAGCTGTGACCTTCAGTGAACATGCCTCCTTTTAAAATTGTTTGCTGGAGTATTTGCAGAAAGTGAATCCAGTGGGGCCACATACACAGCCTGTATATATATATATATATATGTATATATATGTATATATATATATATATGTATATGTATATGTATATGTATATGTATATATATATATACATATAGTTCAAATAAGTGTTTGTGAATAAGTTTTGCAGTATTTACTTCATATTTCTTAGGGGAATAATATCTGCCAACTGGCTGTGTCATCAATAAGGAAGTAAATAGATGCAAAATGTCGATATATATTGCTCTCTCCAAAGCAGATATGTCAATGGAATTAAAAGGTAAATTACAGAACATGTGGCTAGAGCCATAGTTTTAAGAAGCCTATTCTAGTTCAAGTCAGAGAACTAGGAGAAGAAAACCTAACTCCTACTCAGACATGTACTGTATTCCACAGCTGCCTTTTTCCAAAAGCTTTGGCATAGCTGAGAAACAGGGTATTTGAAGATTCAGCTAGTGTGGGGGAAAAAAAAAAAAAAAAAAAAAAAAAAAAAGTAGCTGCACAGATCCAAGTCATGGCAATGACTGAAGGTTTTTATGGTTCAGCAGCTGCACACACTGCAGCGACCTATGCCTATGCTACAGTGATTGTGAACCACAGAAAAAAAAAGAAAATACAGTGTAGTTTCAAACCAGCAAAACAACAACAAAAAAAATAGAGCAGAGAGACAAATCTCAATGGTTTTTTCTTATGAATTGCAAGGCAAATGTATAAATTTTATTTATTTATTTATTTATTTATTTATTTTTACAGCACTAGCAAAAGGCTGTCAATGTCATGTCTCTTACATCTGAGTCACCGTTGTGAAATCTGGTTGTGTTGGTGTTTGTGAAAAACCATTACTAGGAAGCACCTACAGAATTATAGGATCTTACAGGCAGGTGACATGGGAAAGGTCACTTGCCTGTAAGATCATGATCTCATCATAGTAACAACCCTTAGACACACCACAGGTGGAGTGATTACAACTTTAATAGCAACTGAAACAAAGAAACAAGCAGAAAAATAAAGATTACCAAAGAAGATGAGTTATCACTTCATTCCTGGTCATGGTCGTTTGGAAGCATATCAACACGGCTGTGTGTTTAATCTACAGCTGCAGCTGAGACAGCTTATCTGTGTGACAGCCAGTTAGAAGAATTCAGTTTCGGTTGTTTTCAGTGAAGGGCCACTAACTAGACTTATGTACCTGAAGAAATACATTGACAGATGTTGCTGTACAGACAAAAAGAGAAAGATATTTCATGTACAAAAACAAGGCAGAATTGGTGACTCAAATAATGGGTCCTTGGCTGCTCCCTCAGGCATGTGGCTGTGGAAAAAGGGAGGTTTAAATGGGCAGGAGATAGGAATATTGCTCATTATTCAATAGACTAGTTTAAATCTGACCTTTGTCTTTGACCATTTGTTTGACAAAATAAATCATACTTACTGAAAAAATATAATTTGAAATCCAGACTGAAACATTTCAATTGACTGTATCATGTAGTTCAAATTATATCAGTTCTGCCTTAGTGGATGCTCCCCCAGTGTTCCCCCCTATACCCAGCCCTACTATAACAAGCACCTTTTATTTAGCAAAATAACAATTTAAATTATTATATAAGCAAACAGATGTAGTTTTGAATACTATTTTCCTTAAATCAGTTACCTCTTAATTTCCGGTATATTTAAAGTTCCTGGATTTTTCCAGAGGATCCAGACCCTATAATATACAAATCTATGCTTGGAGAAAATAACACCCATTTATACTGAATTGTTGTACAATTCATTGTGCATTAAATGCTCTACAAAGATCTAGTTATTCTCAATCTTATTATTACATCTAGTATATACTGAATAATTATCCAAAACCTATTAAGCAACACTTTTCATCATGCTACTTAAAATAAAATTATATGAAGAATATTATAAGGTTTAAGATTCATATTTTTATGGTGGTTCTTTATTGTTACTGTAGCAAACCAAAAAAAGGAACTTTATCCTGGGTTTGTCCCAGAACTTCAGTATATTTTTTGGATGTACTCTTGTAATCAGTGCTAAGAGACAGTCATTTGTAAAATGTGATACAGGAATGAAGTGGAAAAGAATGATTTGTTCTTAAGAGCTAGTAAGCTATTCTGACACTAAGTATAAAGGTAGAACATTCATGAGACCTGATGATATGCACTGCTGGTCATATGAATTATGATCTACCTGGAAACTATGTTTATGAGTAAACAAATCTGATAATTAGAGCTAATTGTGTCAGATGCATGGCCAACAAGCATAATTAATCTAGCTCTCTGGTTCCCTTGGGGAAAAGGTATTGCAGAGTGCATGAGGTGAAAAATGGAAATAAACCTCAGATTGGAAGGTAAATGAGCAGTGAAGTATGAAGAAACATTCAACTTAAGCATGGTTGAAAGCACAGAGTGTATTAAGGATTTTACAGAAAGTTTGGTGATAAAGGAAATACACAAGCAGATAAATGCAGAGAGAAAAACATTGTATTGGTTGATTTATGGTGAATATAGATGAAAATGGCTGATTTATAGCTTTTACATTAAAAACAATTGTCTTATGGTTACTAATACTCTATTTGCAACCTTCTGACATAACACAGAAGCAGCTACTCAAAATGTCTATATTTATATATAAATAAATACACTGGGCGCATACATCACCCTTTTTGTTGATGAAGAAATACAAACTGTTCTAAACTGTTCTGAAAATCCTGTTGTCTGATATCATTGCAGGTAGGGAAAGATTACTCTCATAAGTCAGTGTGGCTGCCATCAATGATCAAACACCTACCTAGTTAATCTGTCTAAGGAGCTTCCAAACCATGCTTTCATATTGATGTTCATGCTCTGAATTGCAACAAAGAGCCTGGAAGGCTGTTAAATATATTGAAAGGAATGTTTACAACACTATGATTCAGGCTCCTTTTCCTAAGAATAAACAAGATATTCTGTGGAGAGCAAAGCCATCAGCAAACACTTGAAATTTATTAAATAGTTTTGTACAGTGTTACTCCTCCACCTTACTAATTGCTGCAGCTGCTGCTACAAAAGCATTTCAATTATGATGGAGAGGAGAGGTGGCCCATGCAAATCTACAGGGGAAAGACCCCTATGATACTCATCTACGATGTGGTCTAATGCATGAATATTTTTTTGACTTTTCTGCTTTCCACAGTCATTATCAGTGACATTCTGACTGTTGTGGTGCAAATAGCAAAGCTCCCATTATTTTTAGCAGAATATGATTTCACTTTTTGCTTTTCTAATGTACATTTTATGTTACAGAATTGCAGAGCTTCATTTTCTAAGGGAGAGCTCTGAATCTTTTTCTTCACTTTTTCATTAAAATTAAATTCAGATTTGATAACCATGGCCCAAACTGAAAAATGCCACTTGAAAACAGAAATCAAAACAGAATGGGGTTGGGTTGGATCAATTTGAGCTGAAGGAGCCAATGAGCACACATAACATTTTAAAAATGTTCAGTGGATTTTTCTTTTTTTTTTTTTCAGTGCTGGGGAAGAGTAACTTTTCTGGAAAATGTGGTAAGACCACACCATCTAGGTGGCACACGGAATTTCTTAAGTTCCTCTTTTCAATGATCCAAGTGGCACTATATAGATTTTCAAGTTTTCATTTCAGAAGCGTGAAGAAAACAGCAATATCACATGGCCCAAACTGTTCTTTGCATTTCAAATCACAGGAATACTTCCAGACAGGTGGGGATTACCAATGAGGTGGACGAGATCTGTTATATTTCTTTATTCACTATTTTATAGTAGTGAATATATATGCTGTGCATGTTTTTTTTCTAACACACCCATCAGCCAGGAGGAGGCAGCTACATGTTTGGCTTGGTCTGGGTTAAGTAGAAGACACTAAAACATGTCAGAGAGTGTTCGTTCTCTGGTGGTTTACTTCGGGAGTGCTCAATGGGACAGCACACTGATGCACAGGGCCACCTTGGAGTCTGTGGTGATGCAAGAGGGAGGTCTTGCTAGGGCCTTAGAGAAGACATCATGAAAGCAGCAAGGGAACGTTGGAGATTAGAAAACAAGCCTGTAGGAAAGGATTAAAGAGGCAAGTTTCATGAACTTTTTTTTTCAAACTTACTACAACTGAGCTTTCCCTATTTCAGCTACCTCTGTAGTTTGTCTTCTAACAGAGCATGTCATTAAGGAACAAACTTTGCATTTCAGGTGCTTTGAAATTACAGCCTAACCAATCTACCCAATTAAATATATGTATATATATATATCCAAACTTTGAGAGTGATACTGCACTCAGAGACTGTGGAGATTAGCATAAATGCTCTGTTGGTGAGCTAGATCTTGGCTCAGATGTTAACCTACTTCTCAAAAGTTATAGCAAGAAACAGATACATATCATTTCACTATATTTTTTTTCACTCAGACTGATTATTCTCTGAGTGATTATTCTCTGAGTGATTATTCTCTCTTAATTTGCAGGTAAAATAACGTAATTTTTCATACAGATTCTGGCTAGAAATATCTGAAAATGAAGAAGAACCCCTTGGTCTTGAGTTTCCCACGTATTCTGTGACTTGAACTGAAATTTTGAGTTTTTTTTTTTTTTTTTTTTTTTTTTTTTTAGAAAATTCTGTTTTTACCGTAAATATGAGAGCCACTTCATGTCAAAGGATTTTCTTTTCTGCATTTTTTTTTAAGGAAAAAAAAAAAACAAAAAACAAAAAAACTCTTCCACACTTTAAATGTCATAATTTATGTTCCAGTTATTGGAACACAAATATGACTATTTATCCATCTGCCAATATCAAATGCATTTATCTTGTTTTCAATCACATTTTTATAGGAAAATAAAAATATCTTTTTTTTTTAGGAGTATGGCAGGTAGATTGATAAAGGATTGTGAAGCATTGAAGCTCTGTATTGATCCTTCAACTGTACAAATTACAGAGAATTTATCTTGTGTTGAGATGAAAAAAATAAAGAAAAAAAAAACAGCAAAATCAACAAGTGTCTTTTTTTTTTTTTTTTTTTTTCTTTGTATAAAGATAATGTAACTAAAAATGATGGCCTAGCTATTTCTATTTAGCTAGCTTGCTTTTCCATCTTTTTATTTATGGCTTTACTGCTTAAATATATATATGTGTGTATACATATATATATATAGGGACTATGTAAAAAACAACAACAAAACATACAAAACATATAACTCCAAACTCACCTGAAGCCAGGTAGCTGCTGGGTGTCTCTGGACAGTTGCAGTACTCAACAATTTGATTTTGCCACAATAAAGGTCTGATCTAAACCTCCCTAGTGCGAATGGGAAGTCAATGACTTCTAGAATTGAATTTGGTTTTCTAACATTTCCAAAACCATGTCCTACTCTTTGTGTGTTTCTCCTTCTATCATCCAGTCTCCTGTGTTTTTTTTTTTTTTTTAATAAAACATAGTAAGTAAAAAATACAAAAAAAAAAATACTACAGCTATTCATATTTGTATCAAGAATTAATATTCATACTCAAACTTGTAAGTTTCCAAATACAGCATAAAGGCAAAAATACATTCTAAAAAGAAGTGAAATTAAATGTTGAGCTACTATTTTAAACACAATTAAACATTAAAGTTATGCTACAGATGTGTTCATTAAACAAGAAGTTTCTCTGTACTTATTTTAAAGGGTTTTACCTAATTTTTATAATATTTTCTTTTATCCTCTGGCTATTTATATAATATCTAGTGCTTCTTTATTTTACTTATTATATTTTAACTTCATGAGACATTTTCATGAACTGCAATATATATATCAATAAAAAAAATATGTGTAAATAATGCCTGAGGTGGTGAAATTTATTCCTCACATTAGGCAACTAATGAGACACCCTGACTGAAAGACTGCCATTATCTTTTGCAAGGGTTAGACTGGGACCTTAATCTTCTGCAAATCATGTACTTAAAAAAAAAAAAAAAAGAAAAAGGAAAAAAAAAAGAAAAAAATAAAAAAAAAGAGAGAGAGAAATTGTGGTGTCTGATTTTGCAGTAGCTGTTAAAAGAACTGAAATAAGATATCTCCTATTGGAGCAATAATGAAACCACAATGTGATTATACAGAAGTTAAATATATTATAGTGTGAAACACACATCTGATAAATTATTTGAAGATTAATAACCACATCTACTTCAAAATGGTGCTATGACAGAGATGAAATGCTAAGCTCCACAAATGAAAGGTTATAATTCATTTACTTCTATGCTCAGCATCTAAGGAATTTACACAGGGAAGTGCAGAATGGGTCAAAGCTGAATAAATCTGTGAAGTATTATCTAAACAAAGTGGTATATCCTCTCCTTAGATTTGTATGTAGATAATTGTAGAAGGTAGAATATGATACCCCTGCTTGAGTACAGATCCTATTCTCCTGTGTTCTGCTGCCAGCTCAAACTCCTATGACTCTCAGTTCATTCCAATCCAAGCCATTCTATGATTCTATGATTTTATGGATGCCAGCATTATCTTCTAAAAAGGCATAATTAAAATAATAACATACAATACATCATAAATGGCATAAAACTCATTGTTTGGCCCCAAATGTTCTCATTACATTCACTAGTTCCCTTTCCCCTTCTATTAAATAGTAAGACTGGAACTAAAATTATATCAAATATGTTTAAAATATTGAAGAATGTATCCCTGCAAAATCTGTGAACATATTAATGCCAGGTAAATAAAAATTCTACAAAAGTATTCAGGAACACACCATAATATACCTAAACGTCTTGCAAAAACTTATAATTATTCACCTTTCCCAGTGCAGTTACTGAGCAGTTTGAACCTTCATGCAATGACTTATAGCAATCAACCAACTCTAACTCCTTTGTTGAGGTGTTACCTCTTTGTGTTTGAGATCTGATTATAAATTCAGGCATCTGGGTCTGTAGCACGTATCTTGAGCTGTTTATCTGTATAATAAAGTTTCTAACACCTTTCTGAGCTACCAGAGTAGAAAATTGATATCAGGTGTTACGAAAGCACAATACATGATTAGAAATAGTGTTTAGAGGAGGTTAAATGAGATGACAAATAACAAATGAAATTATTACTATTAAGCAGAATCTGAAGACATAACATTTTGCCAATTAGTTCAATATTGAAATAATATCTGAATTACTGTCTTTGCTTTTTATTTTTATTTTTTTCCCCTGTCTGACAGAAGAATGCGTTTGTCTATGACTGTTATATTTCTATTTTAAGCACACTTTCCCCTATGTTTTCTCTTGGCAAGGAATGTTGCAATTAGGGCAAATTTCAAAGTTGCAGTTTCACTGACCATGACACCTTTATCTGCAAGATGATACCTTCACAGATACGGATACAGAAGACTAATTTCTACAGTTTCTTTATATATATCTTTTAAAAAACCTGTGCCTATTTATTAATACAGCCCTTGAGGGACATATTCCCTCTTCTGCTTAAAGGGATTCAAAACATATTTTTTTCTAACTTTCTTTACATATCATGTTATTTTTCTAGTTCTTTCCTGGTTTCATTACTGAGTATTAATGTTCTCAGGTTCAGCTTGTTGTATTCAAGTACAGTCATACAGAAAATGAAATCAATGTTTCTTTGTAGTATTCCACTTCAGATGTCAAGTTGCAAAGAGAAATTGATAGTCTAATACTTGAAACTCTTAGGCACTAAAATTAAGCTTTTTCTCCTTGATACCTGCAGAAGCAGTAAAAACTGAATCAGCAACAAAGAAAGAATAAACGATTGCATCAGCTAGAGTGAAAGTAAAGAAGCAAGAGCAGTGTCAGCAATGCTACAGTAGTGCAATCTTCTTTGTTACAGTATCGTTATGAGAATTTACTTAACATGATTATTTGTTGCCAATATAAAATTTCAGAGTCAAAGAAGAACATGAAAGATTTTTAAGACCTCTTAAAATATTAGCTTATTCAGAATAAAGTCTGTGTTGATTTTCCTAATTATGCACCTTAATAATAACCACAGGTATTACACAATTGGGAAGGCAGACACAAAATAAAACCTACATTTCTAATTTAATCCGTTTTTTTCAACAGTAGCTGTTTTATTAATCAAATGATACTGTATTAAAATAAATAATAATAATAAAAATACATTGTTGATAAGCTTGAAGAATTTCAGGTAAAGAGAAAATTGTGAACATCTAGTCCTATATCCTGCCTAATGTAACCACCGAACTTTATGGTACCACTGAATTATTAATAACATTACAAGTGTATGTAGCTGAAAAAATATTTTTTTTTTTTTTTTGAAATTAGAATCTCATTTCAGTATTTCAAATTATAGCACATATGCTATATATTTTGCTAAGTAATTTTAATGTTAATTATTAGACTGAGAAACATGTCTCCAAGAAATTATCTGGGAAACACTATCTAGATAAAAATAAAAAACAGATGGCCTCCTTACCTACATACTTACTTAAGGCCACCTGTACAACTTGCAGCCTGGAAGCCTTGGATAATCTAGACCTCCTGCTGCTTTATGTCTCCTCCAGCACAGTGAGGATCTCAGAACCTTTGAGGAGTCAGCTTGAAACAGCATTTGCAAGGTGTTAGACTGGATTTCAGATCAGCCACCAGACATCACACTGGAGAAGTAAACAATAAAGAAAAAAACTCCCAATGCCCAAGTAGTTCTGTCTGGTGTTTGAGTTAGTGAGTCTTCACTTCTCAGACTATGATCTATTATAACACTGTTTCCTGGACTGAAAAACTCCCTGGTATCAAATTTCTGTTTTGAATTTCTGTTATAAACTATGATAAAAGGGTTTTACTATGTAATGTGAATAGCCTCAGAACCTTTAGAGTTGTTTTGTTTTGTTTGTTTGTTTGTTTGTGTTTTGGGGGAGGGGCATTTTTTATATTCATTTAATTGCCCCTCTGTCTTTTTTTCATTTGGACTGATTCATTTTTGAGCATCTTTCTGGAAGTTCAATGGCAACTGAGCATACTAGTCCAATAGAAATTGTGTCAGTATCAAGTACATACATTACTGGTATATTTTCTCAAAAATGTGTATTTATTTTACACATCTGCATCTCCTTTGTGTCTTTACTCTCATTTGCAGTAAGAATAGCATGAAAACAGTTTGTAGAAATGCTGTAGAACACACAAGCCCCTGTGAGTTGAACCTGTCTTGGCCCATATAACAAAAGAAGGAATTTGATAAAGGGATATAAATAAATAAATAAATAAATAAATATTTTCTGTACAGATAGCTGTTTATAAAATCTAAGATTGGTCTTTATGTTGTTCCAGCAAGTTCCATCAAATGGAGAGAAAATGAATACTAAAACAATTATAACATGACTGTGTGGCTAAATCCTTTCCATTCAATTTACTGCTAAAAAAAGACCATTAGATCACATCATGTCACATACCACTGCATTTAATTGAATTACTATGTGCTGAAGCCAATGATTTATGCTTCACTAAAGTACTAATTGAGTTTGTCCAAAGAATGTCTTCTTGAAAAGAATCCAGACTGGATTTGAAAACATCTGGCCACAGAGATTCTAGTCATATCCTGTAGTTTTCCCCAGCAATTAGTTAATCTCACTGCTGCAAATTTTTGTCCAGTTTCTTATTCATTTTCACTGTCTTCCAGTTATGAGTTCCTATTAGTGTCTTTTTGCACAATAAAGAGAACTTTAGTGGTCATTTGTTTGTCTTTGGGAATAAATTCATCTTCTAGTTCCTGAATCACCTCTAAACCTCTTTTTGAGAAATTAAATGAATCACTTTAAGAGTTTAACAAATTTTATCTTTATCTATTCTTAAATCATTCTCAGCATAATTTTGCAAATATCACACGTGTACAATATTAACTTCTAACCTGTGAACACTACATACACATACAGATAGAAAATGCTAGTTACATCATCTCCTTATGGAGATATGTACCTTCCAAGATATCATACAGCTATTGCAAAATCTGTTATCTAAGATGACATCATAGATTTTCTGATGTGGCAAAATTCCTACCAACTTTACTAGGTCCAGAATTTCCTACAAGAGGAACTGAAATTAAATGAATGGGGAGAAACACACATTCAAGGCAACAGGAAATGAAAGTGAATTGCTGAAACGTGATAAACGTGATAAACGCCTGTAAACAGTTCATGACAGAGCTTCTGCAATTTGTATTACATGTGGTTATATTAATGAGATATAGTGAAAAAAAAAAGTATAGACAAGTATAGACATTTCCTTTATAAAGAAAAAAACTCCGTAGAGTATTTTACTGGAAAAATTTTGAACTCTTCCAGCACCATCAAAATCATAATACAAATTAAAAAGTGTCAAGGTGAGAAACTGTAAGAAAATAACCAAATTTCTCTGTGCACAAATTCAGTTTTGGAACAATGAAAATTTCCTTGTTATTTGCAATTACAATTGTGTAAATGAAGTTTCCCCATTTCAGGCATGTTTTGTGGGTGATCATAGTATTTGTACTGTAGGTGGAATTTCATCAGTAATATTAAGTGCTTCATCAGTAATATTACCATTTACTTAAATTATTTCCTTTTTCTTTCCAGACCCCAAAGAATTTAATAATTTAGACAGATAGTGAGGCACTCATCCCATTTTATGCATGTACCATGTGGAAGATCTACAATGGACCTACCCACCTAAACTCTTTGTAGATAATAGACAGGAATGTCACCCAGAGGTGCAGCAGTGACTAATACAATGCAGAGGTACTGGCAAAGAAATACCTTGCTGAATACTCTTTGGTCTTGAACACAGGGAATGTCTAATTGAGATGTAAACATATGTGTTTAAGATATCTGAAACTGCTGAGGTACATTCCATCCATACCGAAACAAGATGTTTAAAAACAAATACAGGTTAAGGCTTGTTCTTTGAAAGTCATCCCCAAGCTTTTTCATTGGTGGGAAGAAGTAGTAGAATTTCCTGGTTCACGGTAGGGAAGGGGTGTGAAGGTGAGAAGATTTTTGTGTCTCTGGAAGCTACGGTGGAGGAGGAAATCCCTATCAATCTTCTCTGTGCTTGAACATGTAAATTCCCTTATAAACATTTCCTCCACCCCTAACTGATCCAACCAGATACTGAATGAAATGAAGTGGACAGATGTAGATGTGACTTTAAGAGAACAAATTGCAGATTAAGAAACCTTTTTCCTCTTTGACAACAACAACAGTTAGGTAATTTCCAAGAGGATGAAAGGAAACAGGTTCTTAAATAAATACGAAGTATAGTGTTATAGTCAAGGATTATTCATAGCTGTATGAGTGTTAGCTGGGAAAAAAAAAAAAGTACAAAAAAGTTATGCAAGTTGAGGTGAAGATGGAGGAGTAAAACTGACTTAGTGAAGAAAATTTATAGCTTGTCTGTTGACAAGTTAAAATTGACTCAGGGATGGAATTTCCCTGTATTAGAACAAAGAGTCACCAACTCAATATTCAGTCAAAGCTTGGCAGTCCAATAATTGTTTGTTTTGGAAACCAAATGACAACATTTAACTGTTTTCAAGATAAAATATGCTGCCTGCTTGCCTATTTGCCCAGCGAGCAGAGCAAGAACCAGGGATCCTCAGTTGCCAGACCTCTGGCTGACTTACAGACTGAGCAGCTGCAGCATGGGCAGATGACCCACTGCACATATATTTGAAGGTTATCCATAAAACTGAAGATTACCAACTCCTTATACTTGGTTAATGTTTGTGTATGCAGTGGAAATGAAACGAAGGTCCTCATAACAAGCATGAAGGTTGACAAAAAATACTGCTGCCAATTCTCAGAAGGCAAAAAGCACAAACATCCTGATAATCTGAAGCTAATAGCTGAACTCTACTATTCTCTACTAAACTCTACTATTCTGAATTAGTTATAGACTGAATGGGATTTGACTAATTGTAATTAGAATGTAAGAACTTGACTGAGAGGATGCATGTCCTCAGCTAAAACAGGGATAGCTGAAAAGTGGGGTTTTGAAATTATACAGTATAATGAGAAGTAAAATGGCTTGGTCTTATAAAAGTGCATGGTATATTTGCACTCAAGTGAGACAAGGTTAAGAAACAAAAGTTTCCACATGAAAACATAAGTATCTTATAACGCTCAGCACATTCTACACTAAAATGCAGCTTTCTGTGCTGGGTCTGAACACTAACAAGTCATCCAGAATGGTGATCAGTGGGTACTTTGGAAATGCCAGCAGTTTTTGGTGCTGTAAGAGTAAACTGATTTACTGATTTTTTTTATTTTTATTTTTTTTCCATCTTTAACAGCCCTGCAACAATTAACATGATGTAATCATACAACAATTCCTTACTCTATCGTATGTGTACCTCTTATTCTATTATGTTAGAACTGGTTATTATTTCAGAAATAATTTAATTCAGATGTTCCCTAATTCCTCTATTCCTCTGCTGTGAGAAAAATCTTTCTGCTTTAGCTTCTTGCTGTTCATAATTTCAAGTAAAGCTATTGTGTCTCTTTCCAAGATGAAGATCTACAGTCGGCTCTCTGTACCTTCAAAGCCTGTTCCTTGTCTCTGTAATACCTGTTGACCTCTGATTTTTTTCTTTCTACTGCATTGTTTATGGCAGGTCCTAGAATTTCTCTGACACCTTTCTGTGTCCAACTCAGAATAGCAGGCTAAGCTAATGATATACTTTATGAAATGTTTTAATGATTTCAAATGAAATCATAGATTGAATTTTATATGAAAGTCTTTTTGAGATGTATAGCTCCTTGCATTATTCAAGATAAAGATTCATTACAAGTACATATGATGCTATGTAGATTTTTTTTTTTTTTTTCCTCAAATTCTTTCTAAGTAAACAGCACTTTTTATGACACCGTGTCTTTGGTGACTTCTAATCACTGAATTTTATTTTTAGAAAATTATTCAGGATTACTCTTTGGCAAAAGCTATTTTAGAGCCCATCACACCCACATTAAGCAATAGATATTAGATTTTGGGGGGGAGTTCTTTTGATATAGTTTCTCAGTTATTACAAAACTGTATCTTCATTGTTATTGTCTGCTTGAAATTTTTTCTGCACCTCTTCACAGTCAACTCAAGATTTAGTTATTTTGAATAATTTAAAATGTAAGCATCACCTTATTCTGCTTTTCCCCTTCTCATTTTCTCTTCTCTCTCTCTCTTTTTCTCTATTTTTTTTTTTTTTTATTATGTAACACTTTCCTGGTTTAAATTCCTGTGGCACTTACAGTGTAATATCCATTCAAACAGAACAACAAACCTGTTGAAATCAAAAAACTAGCTGTGGCTATAATGATTATTATTCTTATTTGTATAATTTTACTGTACGCATTTGCATTAATAATTATTAAGTAAAAACATTTCAGTTTTATTTCTATTGTAAGAGTTCCCTTCTTTTAATATAGCGTACAACTTAAAGGCTATTTTCAGATACTCTTATGACTTATGCTTTCTACAAAAATGCACGTTCAGTATTACAGTCTGAATTTCCCAGAAATTAAAGCCACATTAAAGCATGAAAAAAGCAAGAACAGAAGCTATTTATTTTTTCCTAATATGCATATCCTAATATAATAATTTACAGCCATTTACATTTTTGAAAGTCAAATCATTTCTCCAATTGTCTTAAGGAAGTAAAATTTTATCTCACTGTATTTCTCATTCTCTGATACTTAATGTTACATGAATATGACAGGGACTGTCATAAATAGTGACTCGATCAGACCACATTTGATAAAACAGGGCTAATAAAATTATGACTTTTTTATTGTAAATTTTATTTCGTCTTTTCTATATCTGCTCCTGCTTGCCCTTCACAAAGATTTCCCTTGCACAAAAATGCCTCTTCCCTTACCAAAGAAGGGAATCGATTCTGATGTTCAATGACAGTTGCTATCAAGATCTTTTTTATTTCAGATTGACAGAGAATACCTAAAGGAACTGGAATGTTCATGATTTTTCCAGACATTTGTTTAGTGAGAACTCTCAACTCCCCATCTATCAACATGACTTCCTTGCCACTTGACAGAATAAAGAAATGATTTTCCATACAGCTTTAGATTTCCACATTCCAGGACCAGTATGGTGAAATTTTAGGTTTAACTGCTATCCAAATACAATGCTTTTATTTCAAAACAGTCCTTTTCAGCCTTCCTTTATAACACTTTCTTCTTACATTTCCACCCAGAAAAGACGGTTGTAACACTTACTTTAACACTTTAACTCTGATCACATAAAGAAGAGTAATTTTCTTCACCATTGAGAGAATATCATGTATTGCTGTTATTCTAGCTGTTTAAATACTGTATGAAAGTGTAAGCAGCAGCAACAAAAGAAGAGACACAGTTTATTGGTTTATTTGTTTGTTTATTTATTTATTTATTCATTTAAACAGCTTGAGAATCCAGGAGCATTGTACTGCAGAGTCTGGCTAAGTATGTATCACCTCCAATCACTTGCTGGATGATTGATTTCCTAATTTCTTTAGATTTCAACACTGAACATCATTCTTCTTAACCAAGTAGTTAACTGCTTACAAAATACAAAGAGACAACCATAATTACTCCATTTACTCCTAGTTCTTACCTAAAATAAGGTGTGAAGTTGTAACATTATACAAATTTATACCTGCATTTTGGAAGGTGTGATTATACTTTCTAAATGTTAAAAGAGAATATAAAGAAGAAGAGGAAAAGGGAAAGAAGATTTTGGTAGTTTTAGAAAACACTATTTAAGACACAATCTAGATTTGTTTAGTTGGACATTTTCTTAATTTAGAGTACTGAAAAACTTCCTACAACATAAATTTAGAGCCTGGATGTTTCCAGGAGCCCAAACTCACTTCCTTTTTACTGAGCACTTAATTATTAAAAGTGATTTTTACTCTTGTATAGACTACCTGGCTCCTGAGTGCTCTCGAAGTCTTTAATGTATATCTTTCTATGGGGAAGTATGTGAAAATGCTGCTGCCCTTCAAAGTAATAAACTAGCTTTTAATCATACCCTTAGCAGCTGGAGATCATGATCCAGCAGTCTTCAAACAATGGTAGAAAATGTCTTTAATGTGTAAGAAGATACACAGAAGGCTATGTATATCATTTACCGAAGATGACAATTTTGTAACTCACTTGGGAATAAAGTAACTCACACATTACATCACATGACTCCTTTCTTAGTTTCTTCTAGTTTGTAGAAGGCTGCCACCTCCTCTGCTCCAAGCAAAGATTAACTGATGGCCCTAAGGTTAATCTCAGCCCTTCAGACAGCCCTCCTCTTCCCTCTCCCTTTCATTCTATCCAGTGCTTTGTGTGTCAAAAGATATAGTCAAAATATGTCTATATAGTTCTCCCATAAGAACAGAGACATGCCCCTTTCTGTTCCTCATCTTTGATTTCAGCTAAGAACATGACAAGCTTCACCTGTTTCTCCACAATCCTTTCAGGGTTGCAGTCATCATAAAGTCTTTCCCCTTTTCCCACCCTTTGGAAAGGTAACTCCCATATCTCTATTTCCATCCATGGATACCCAGAAAAAAGTATGTGTGAAACAAAGACATCACCTTGTAAACTGCAACTAGAGCTGACCTGTCTTACGAAGGCTTCACTCCTGCCCTCAGAGAGGGAGAAGAATCCACCCTCTCAGAAAAATTGATGACAAAAGTCAAAACTTAATCTGGTCCTTCAAAAGTCAACTAAAGTGATGGATTTAGAGGGCTGTAAAACCCAGCCCCATGCAAAAGAGAGTTGAAAGTTGTTTATCTGCAAGAGAGCAATATGGTTACTTTGGGGCTGTATAACCAGCTGTCTGGATACCCTTTGCTTAAAGCCACACCAGCCAATACATCTGCTTACATAGTCTTCAGCTTTCTTCAAAAGATAACTTCCTCTTTCATTGTTTTGATGGGCCTCCGATTTTGAGTTCATCAGATCATCAGGTTGAAATGAGTGCCTAGACATACTTCACAGTGCATTGTGGATTTTGTATCCCCCCATGCAGCCTGACATTGCAGCTCATGTGGAGTTCTATGTAATATGACATAGAACATTTTGCTGAAATTAGCAAATCTGCTGGGCATTGATTGTACACACTGAATTCAATAGTACTACATGGGTATAAGACTTTGGCCTAAGACTTTATAATGATTTTACATATGAAACGTTGCATTAGTTTTTCAGCTTCCAAAAGCCATTTTGAAATCTGATATGTTAATGTGACACAGGGGCTTGGAAAACAATGGGAGCTAGTTGGCTGCACCCTCATCTGGCCAGCCAATTCCATTTCCTCTCTTCTGGATATTACTGGTTTTATAAGGTGATGTATCACAATGAGAGTGTCAGCTGCATAGTTCTACAGCTGTGCTAAATCCTTCTTCACACAATTATGTCCATTATGATGTCCTGATACTAGTACACTGACTTATGAGCTGGACATGGTGTTCTGTGGAGTGTTGAAGTGGTTTGGCAGCCAGCCAGGGACATGCTACAGTACTGTGTGCTTGGCAGAGTATAGCAGATGATAGCCCATTGCTGGAAATTGCAGTTCTCTCATGCTGCGCAGAGTTATGATAGGGTGTGATGTGTTGGCAAGTGGTGACTATGATTTTATGGTGAAATTGAACTGCAGTACGAAGCAGGAAGAAACTGCTTAACAGCTTCAGTTTGTCAGGATTTGGCTCCAGCCATTTTTTCTAGTAATGAACTAGGTCAGAGTGCTGTGGTTCAGTACTCTAAGAATGTAGCCATTTACTTCTTCAGCAATGAGTCTAAAGGTGTCTATATATTTTTAAAGTTTACATTTGCTTGTGTTTTATTTGAAGAAATACCATGAATTTAGTTCTGATATTATCAAGGGATTTTCTTATTTAAGGTACTTCAGTTCAGGAAAAAGAATATTAAGGATCACATCATTTCTATCTGTCGGCATCTTTGTGGGCTTTCAGTGTTTAATACTGATTCCTCATTGGGCTATTGCTGTATATATATGGCAACATCTCAATGGACTAGTTAGGTTTTACTGACTGTTTTAGGCAAATGTTGGAACAGAGTTGGCAATTCCTTTGATGAGTTTTTTTACGATGAAAAATTTCTTACATGCATCTTGACAGTTATGAAGGATCAAGAACTTCAGAATTGATTGGCTATACTGTCTCAACCAACTTACTATTTTAGTATTTTGCAATGAAAAAAAGATCTTATCTATATGGAATAAAAAATAAACAAACAAACCTTGTTTGAACTTAAATGAAGATTTTGATTCATTTGTATTCAGAAGATAATTGAGGTTTTTCTGTTGTTATTGTTTTCTTGTTTGTTTTTCCTTAAAAATGATTTGGAGAAAACTACCGTGATAGCCAAGACAAAAAATCTTGATAAAAGATAAGCCAAGATAAAAATAAGAATATCTTCAACAGTGGAAACTGTCTGTAAAGCACAAGGGGGCAAGAAACAAAATTTGAGACAAAGTCTTCTTCCAACTAGGAGAAATCATTTAGTTCTTTACTGATCAATGCTAGCATTATGTCAGCCTATATGTGAATTGTGGAGTTTTAATGTCTAATATTCACAGTAACAAGTGGTCAATTCTTCCCAAATTGTCTCTTTAGTCTAGTCACAGTAAGTATATCTAACTTTTCTTGCATAAAGGTTGCAAAAGCGTGGTACTTAGGTCTATATCTTAGAAAATATAAGAGGAACATGGATTTCTGTCTTTCATGAGAACTTGATCTATTTGGAAAAATTTACTGTTAGATTTTCTCAGAATACTAGAAACTGAATGAAATCACAATTTTTGTTATTGTCCAAATGCCTGCTAAAAGTTTTACATTCAGAAGACTGATTTAGTCTTTACCATATACCCACATGCCACCATCATCTCCACACTTTATATCTCTTTCAGTCATACAAAGGCTATGTGCATTGAAATTGATGTCAATAGGATATTTAATACAAGAGAGAGATGTCCAAACTGGGCATCAGGATGCTGCTCACATTTCAATTCGCGGTTCTTTACTAAATCTTAGCACCTTAATACATCCCATAGATTAAAAAGAGGTGAGAGTAGCTTAAATCTAATGCATCCTGTGAGAACATTTACTGTGAAGCAATTGCTCAATGCTAATTTCACTCAGTTTGAGGAGAAAGAATGGAATGAATGAAAGGACAACTTTGTACACTCTCACATGTATGTCTACACCATTTTTAAGATCCAGAGTATCAAATGTACCTAGTAGTTCCATAACAGTGTGGACAATAATGATTAGTTGGCATCAAGAATTAATTTATCAATGAGAAAATGTATTGCTAACAAACTTCATCTGGAACCCGATAATCACATTTACAGTGTTTAGTACCTTTTTATCTGTCCTACACTTTTCTGTCTTAACTTATTTCATAACCTTGGGCTAAGATCAAATAGAAGTTGTTAGGAGCCAGCTTGAAAGATGGCATGATAAACTTATTATTATTGTTATTATTATTATTATTATTATTAGAGCAGCTATCTTCCAGACCACATCAGAGAGGACCTTGATTTCACTAACTAAAATGATCTATGGCATCTCAAACTGCCATGTTCATCACTTAAACTCAAGCATAGGTTAGATGTTATTTATTTTTATTAGGTATAGGTATTAATCCAAGAGGATGAAAATTAAATCTACTTTTTAACCTTTATCTTCCTATTAAGGTTTATGTTAATTGTTAAAAAACTGGGGGTTAATTTATCATGATGTAGTTGGTCAAGATATATATTTTTCATTTTCTTCTATTTATTTGTGTGGTGTTTTCTACTTCAATGACTTTATTAAATATTGTGATGTGCTATCATGTTCTTCTTTGTGTTCATAGAATCACAGAGTCATAGAATCATAGAATATCTTGAGTTGGAAGGGACCCACAAGGATCATTGAGTCCAATTCATGGGTCTGCACAGGACCACCCACAGTCCCATTTCATACAATGCTAATATCAAGTATTAAAGTAACCATCTTCTATGTTGACAATTGAAGCATTTCTGTGTTGTAATTATCTAACATACATCAGTAGTGCTACAAAATAGTGCTATTGCTTAAAAAGTGATTTTCTTAACCACAGAATCACAGAATGGTTGAGGTTGTGAGGGACCTCTGGAGATCATGTAGTACAACCCCCCTGCCAAGCAGGGTCACCTAGAATACATTGTGCAGGATAGCATCCAGGTGGGTTTTGAATACCTCCAGAGTAGGAGACTCCACAGCCTCTCTTGGCAGTCTCTGCCACCCTCACAGTAAATAAGTGTTCTCCCATATTCTGATGGAACTTCCTGTGTTTCAGTTTGTACCTATTGCTTCTTGTCCTGTCACAGGGTGCCACTAGAAAGTCTGGGCCCATCCTCTTGACACCCTCCCTTCAGATATTTATACACATTGATCAGATCCCCTAGATTCTTCTCTTCTCCAAGCTAAACAGGCCCAGATCTCTCAGCCTCTCCTCATATGACAGATCCTCCAGTCCCCTCATTATCTTAGTAGCCCTCTGCTGGACTCACTCCATGTCCCTGTTGTACTGAGGAGCCCTGACCAGACACAATATGCCAGAAGTGGCCTCACCGGGGCTGAGTTGAAGGGCAGGATCACCCCTCGACCTGCTGGCAACGCTCTTCATAATGCACCCCAGGATAGCGTTGGCCTTCTTGGCCACAAGGGCACATTGCTGGCTCATGGTCAGCCTGCTGTCTACCAGGATTCCCAGGTCCTTCACTGCAGTGCTGCTTTCCAGTCAGTCAGTCCCCAGCCTGTATTGTTACATGGGGTTATTACTCCCTAGTTGGCAAACCCTCCCTGCACTTGCCTTTGTTGAACTTCATCAGGTTCCTCACTGTCCAATTCTCCAGCCTGTCCAGGTCTCTCTGAATGGCAACACAGCCCTCTGGGGTATCAGCCACTCAGTTTTGTGTCATCAGCAAACTTGTTTAGGGTGCAGTCTGTTCCATAATCCAGGTCATTGATGAAGAAGCTGAACAAGACTGCACCCAGTACTGATCCCTTGGGGACACTGGCTTCCAACTAGACAGCACTGTTGAGCACAACCCTCTAAGCTCTGCCATCCAGCCAATTCTCAATCTACCTCACTGTCCACTCATGTATGCCACCTAGCCTTTCAATGCTCTTCTTATCTATCAAGTAGTCATAATATCATAGGCTGTTTCAGGAAACTATTATTCTTACACAATATATAAATAAGTATATACATATATATACACACAATATGCTTCTATAGAAAAACAGATTAGTCAGCTTACTGTGTTATTAAACAGAAACTGTAAGAGATTAGCAGGTTTTAGTTTTGTATATATACTTATTGTTTAATGAATATATGCGATTTTACAGCAAATTCACCACAGCATCTGTGTTATGGTAACTGCACTCAGTGGGGACTTCTGAGTTTACTGTATTGGAAGAAGTATCACGTTATATATTGATAGCTGACCAAAAGAGTAATTTAAAAGCTCTAATAACTTCTACTCAAGGCAAAAAATCAGAAAACTGAAAAATATGTGGCTTATGGATTAGTTGGTATTTACTGTAAAGATACACAGACATAAGTAACTCCATTATAATTGGCTCACTTCTATCTGAAATTGTGTGCACAATTTCTGTTAAAATCTGCACCACAGAATGAAATGTAAAGTGACCACAAAAATGATGCAACAGTTTATGGTTTGATTTATGTATCAAATCATCTTATTCACAGAGCAGTCAGCAAATTTTGATCAAAGCATTGTATTGTTAATCAAATGATTTTTATTTTTTTATAGGAACCCATAACAGCAACATATTTATTTTTTTTCAGTTTATACATTTTGAATACCCAAATCTAGGAACAATAAAGTCATTTGTCTAAATGCTTAATGAATTTTACAATGTTTGTGATGATAGTCCACTAAAATGCTTTCTAATTGTTTTATTATTATTATTATTATTTGTTATTTTTGTTTGTTTGATTGATTGTTTTTCTGCATAAGGGCTGAGAAGTTTACCTAGAGCAAACTCTTATTTTGTTAACTTGTTATTTCTCCAGGAAACAAAAGAGAATTATAGCCTCAGCATCAGGTTTAGTGCACATAAAGAAACAGAGTTTGATACTAATAGATTAACATACTGTATATTCAGAAAAACGAAATTGCCTCAGGAAGGATTTGAAACATAATAAATCAGTTTCAAGAATAAAACAGACCCATTTATTGTTATGCCACAAAGTTTTTTAAGGATACACCAATATATTTCTACAGTCCACATACAAAAACTGTAGATTGCAATGATGACAACAATAGCAGAGAAACAGTTGTTTGAATACTAAAATGGAGGTTCTCAACCAGGAAGCTGCTAATTTTTACCTCCAGTCATCCTGTAGAAAACTGGTAGTGACAGATGACATCCAGACTGCCTGACATGAAATTTAACTGATGATTCCCTGATGATTTAATTGACTGATACCTACCTGTGTGTGTTTCTACGTACATATTTTAAATTATCTTTCCTAATCTTTACTTATGCTCTTTGGTGTATTAGTGATGATGTAATACAAATATTTTACATGTTATTTGTTGCTTTTTTTTTTTTTTTTTTTTTCCTTTTTCATTTAATTTCTAAGCAGGATCTCTTTGGATATCTCAGTTCTTCTGGCTGAACATATCTCATCCCTTTGGGCCCTCTCAGAGGAAGTCTTGGCACAGATACTGCCCTTCAGGTATACAATCTATTTCCTTTTGACCTATTCAATTTTACCAGTTTCTCATTTTCTCTATGGAATTTGAGTTACTTTTCTTTCATTTTTGGGTAGAGTATTTTCATTTGCTTCTCACTTTATATTCTGCTACACCAACTAAATCTTTCCCCTTTTCTCCATCTACATATTCTCCTACTCATTATCATGTTGTCTGTGTTTAGCATTCCCACTGCACCTCACACATGTGGAGGCGCTATCTCTTATTCAACTCCGTTAGTGGCAACAGTCATGAAAGTGCTGGAGGAGAAAGGATGCCAGCATTTTAACTACTTTGTTGTCTAAACCTGAGCAGATGGTCTTGTAATCTCCTAGACAGAGGAGGCTTGAATGTGCAATAGATAAAGTCTTTGGGGTGAATTTCTGAGAAAAATGGAGGGCTCTGAAATACATGAGGCACTGTAGTAAATGTTTTGATGGGAAGCTGAGAGTTTCTTTGACTTTTCTTTCTTCCTCTATTTAGAGCTTCATCCTGAAGTTCATCCATGATGCAGGTGAGGCTTTAGCCATTTTAATTTCAACTAAGCCTCACTGTTGTATGGCCAAAGATGGATAGCACTTCTTCCTTTCTACTGTAAAACATAAAAGCTATCCTCATTAAATATTGTCACCCTCCCAGTGTCACTGGTGTGTAACCTATCTCCCAGGGGTTCTTTCAGGGCTGCTTTCAATATGACATGGTTGTGTAATCTTGACTCAAACTTCAGAAAAAAATGCTAAGTTGTGAGTAAGGGGTGTGAAAAAGTGCTAAGCTAGAAAAGGGGGGTAAAGTGACAAGCAGAGGTAAGAATGCTTAAACAGGGATAGTTGGGATCTTAGTTATTCTGGGAAAAACAAACAAACAAACAAAAACATCAACATGAGAAGGTATAAAATTAAAAGGTAAAAACAGGGATATAGAAGATGGCTCATCAGCTACACTAAGGATCAGCAATGGTGGCTGACCCTCTCCATAACTGTCATCAAACGGTCTGGCCAGCAAAGACTTGCTGCATGCCTTACTGAGATGGTAAGCATATTAATATTTAATTTTCTTTCTTCTTTTTCCAGATTCTCTGTTGTGTGTAATAGCAAAACAAAACAAAACCAAATAAGCCCTGTTTTATGCTCTTTGAATGCATACATGTTTCTTGTAGAGTGTCTTTGTTCATGGTAAAAGTTATCCAAATAAAGTGAGGCAGAGAAGGCAGGTTATAGATATCAGTTAAGCAAAGGTATTGGCCCTGCCAAGGCAGCACGTCAGCTGGTGATTAAACAGGGAGATTTACATAATAGTTACTGAGTGGGATGCCTCTGTTTGGAAATCAACATTACTGAGAAAAAATAGGGTCATATAAAGTTTTAACATATATAAAAGGATAGCTGAAAACTTCACAGTCCTTCTTTTCTCAGTGATTACTGGATTGCTAACTATGCTGCTAGTATAGAAACCAGAACTTTGGAATTCCAAGCATTTGGACAGTGCTCTCAGACATATCGTTAGATTTTTGAGTGGTCCTGTGTGGAGTCAGAAGTTGAATTCAATGATCCATGGTCCCTTGCAACTCAGGATGTTCAATGATTCTATAATTGTCCTAAGGAAACAAAGAAGAAAACTTAATTTACTGCAACAATTCCATTAATTGATATGGATCCTCCTTGCCCCAATGTATAGAAAAATACCAATGTAAAAAGAAAAGGTAAAACTCTTTTTTTTTTTTTTTTTTTTTCTGTTGCAGTTATACTGTACATTAGTTACAAGAAGCTGTAGAAGCTTCTAGGCAGATTTTTTGATGATCCAAATGTCCACTTCCACAGAAACATCCATAAATGAAATCCTGGCTCTATTAGTAGAAAACCAGAACTCTCTTTCATCCTTTTTTTTTTTTTTTAAAAAAAAAAGAAACAAAAAGAAAAAAAAGAAAAGAAAAACAAAGAAAAGAAAACTCAGAAAACCACGTGGATCTATAAACTACTAAATATTTTATCAATGTTTATTCAAGTATATTGAAAATGAAGGTTTGTGCAAGTTGCTATTATATGATGACTGGGATGCATTACAGTAGTATCCACCTGCTTCGGCATTTTATAGTGGTTCCTACCCTCACATTCCCAAACAGCTTTGAAGCAATTAAACTGGGATTAATCCATAGTAAATCTCATTGTGACTTTGACTCTCTTTTCTCTGATCAAGGGAAGTTTTCTTTGAGACAGCCAAATATGACAAAATATTTGCATTTTAGAAGAAAAATGTATCCAAAAGAACATATGTGACTGAAAAATGAAAACAAACATCAAACAAATTTATGTGCCCTCTTTGAAAAATAAGTTGATATATACAAAACCAAGAAAGAAAACAGTTAAGGTTCAATGCAACTTATATTCCTTGTACTATACAGTATTTCCCATGAGGTTGTTTCCTGTAAAATGTTACTGTGAAAATGTCCTGCATACTCCAGTTCCATTTTCTATTTAATATGTGTCATGATTTACCTCTAGAAAATGAAATCATTCATAAACTGACAAATAGTTTTGTAACAGTCTGTTGAAAGGTAGATGATTTTAAGTTGTTCTCTTTAGCCGGGACTTATTTTTTTTCCAGAGGATCCAGATATTTTTTAGCTGACTATATCATAGTATAAATTTAAAATAATTTTCTATGGTTATATATATAAATACAATAGTATAACAGTAACAGAGTTTTCTAGCATTCTAATGTTATCTAAAAAGATTTAAGGCATTTCTTTTTCTTATTTTTTAATGCCTCTTGTATTTCTAAGATTAAGAGGAAAAACCTCCTGAAGTCTGTTTGTGTTTGTTTTTATGCAGATGTGTGTTTTTTACTATAACATATGAAAGTGATTCAAGTAATACTCTGTTCTTACAACATGTTATTTAAAGTATGTTAAGACACTCCATTCCTCATTCAATTAAGTTTGACCTACAAAACTAACAACTCACTAGACATTACAAGCTAAATGGGATTTATCAGGAGAAATACACTTTTGAAATGTAGGTTTCTAATAATACACAATAAATAAGATTGAATATGGAAAACAGAAAAGCATAACACATTTCCTATTCTAGCTGAAACTAATGAAATATAGAAACAAATAAGAAATTTTAATATTTGAAATCAAATTTGCATATTGAAATAAGAGAAATTATTTCTAAAAGACATAGTCCGTGAAGTTACTGACACTGTCATCCCTGAGAAAATTGAATACTTTCAGTGTAAATACCACAATACAGGTTAACAGTTTTCATGCTTCATTTGTGCTTCATAATAATTGCTACTGAAAAGATAAAAGAGGTGGAAGGATGAGGGGAGTTTGTTTGAGGTCCTTTTATAAGCACTGTTGAGTCAGGAAATGAGCTCAAGAAAAGCAGTTTCTCAATACACAAGGGAAAGGAGAGTTGTGCAAAGATGGCACCATGGATGCAGTGGCTGATTGCTCGAATGCTGCATCACGATGGGAAAGAAAATACACACCTGGGATGAGCGGTGGCAGTAATCTGGGACAGAGGCATGCAGGAGGAGAAGGGGGTGCAGAACCTATACCATAAGAGAACCGATACAAATGAGATCTGTACTACACAGGATTCTCTTTTCTGTATCTGTTAGATAAATGAGAAAACCTAATATTACTATGCCCATGCAACCAGCAAGCAGCTGTGAAACCCATATGCTTCTCTTCTGACACTAACAGCAAAATGTCTATTTCTGCTTTCTGTGAGCTGGAGTAGCAGGTGACTGGTCTTAGATACATTTAAAGTCTTCCAGATAAATCATAAATGTACCAGTGTGATTCCACATTGAAAATCTTTTTTTAACTGCAATTTGTTTTTTAAACCTGAGAAATATGAGACCAAGCTGCATTACAACTGTTGCTCTCCTCAGAAAGTCAAATACACAGAACTTATCTAACAACATACTTAAGATTTCACTTACTGCCTTAGCTCAGATTCTTTCTGTGTTTATTTGTACTATTTATTTTGCTTTCTAGTCACCAGGATATGATAGATCCTCATAATCTTTCAGATTTTTGTCTTCACAACACCCTTGTGAGTCTCTACTCAGCACTGGTGAGGCCATACCTGAGTACAATGTTCAGTTCTGGGCTCCCCAGAAGTGGAGCTACTGGAAGAGGTCCTATGAAGGGGTCAAGAGGATGATGAAGGAACAGGGCCATCCATTCCGATGAAAGGTTGAGAGGGCTGTGACTGTTTAGCCTGTCTAAAGGAAAGCTCAGGTGGGAGCTTCTCAATGTGTATAAATATCTGATGGCAGGATGCAGAGGACAAAGTCATGTTATTTTCAGTGGTGCCAAGTGCCAGAACAAGTGGAAATGGAAACAAACTAAAACACAGGATATTCCCTCTGAACCTCAGGAAACACTTTCCTACCATGTGGGTCATGGAGCACTGTCAAAGGTTTCCCGGAGAGGTTGTGGAGTCTCCCTCCTTGGAGATCTTTAAAAGCCAAAAGCCACCTGGACATGGTCCTGGGCAACTGGCTCTGGGTGGCCCTCCTTGAGCAGGGGGGTTTGACCAGATGGCCTCCACAGGTCTCTCCAACATCAGCAATTCTGTCACTCAGTGTAGAAATAATACCACATAGTTGTTCTCACATTTGTATTTAAAAATCTGAGATAGTAAAGATGGAATCCAGCCTGTTTAAACTCACCAGTTTGACCCAGAACATTCCTTAGTAATTACAAATTAGGCATACTGGAACTTCTCCCTTTTATGCAAAGAGGCTAAAATTAAAATAAAAAGAACTTTTACCATCTTAATATTAACGTAAATATAATGTGCTTGGCTCAAATTCATATCTTATAGGACTTATATGCCAGTATCTTCTCCACTGGGCCTCTGAATTCCCTCTGATTTCCTTGTCACTGTTCCCCAGAGCTTCTCCCAGCCCCTTCCTGCCACTCGCCACCTGGCAGGCAGGAGAAGCAGCAGAAATGGCACCTCTGAGGTAAACCCTGGGGCTTTGTTTCTCTGCTGTTGACAACAACCCCAGCTGCTAATTCTGTCATGCATGCCATAGACTCACTATCACTGCTTATTATAAACTGTTGATATCTATGACAACTTGTAATTTGAACCCTCATAACTTAAAGGTTTAGATAAAAGTGGACTGATTTTTAGAGAAACTGCACATTTAGTGGCTCTCATTGACCTCAATGCAGTTCATTTAAAAGTGTGCACAACTCCTTTAAAGCTGAGCACGTAAAGAAGCATTAAAAAGGTGAGAATCAGCCTCAAAAAACACATCAAAATGACTAAAAGGAATAAAAATATAACCAACAAATTTTAACTTCATCTTTTGAAGTAAAAATTGGCATCTTGAAACTGAGCAGTGAGTGCTGGAAACTTTAAATATCACATATACAGCATATATAAATAAAGCATATTTTGTACATATACACTTCCATCAGCCCACCTTTAATAAAGAAAGCTGTCTCCAGTTTTTGACACTAACTATTAGTGATTTCAGGCCTTGATTAAAATGTGTATATTCATCTAGATACAGTATTTTTATATAACTTGTGCAACACTAATGAAGATTGGATGCTATGATTTACTCTAGTTGCTTGTCACATTTTCCAAACTGCAGATATTTAAGGCTGACTAGCTCTAAATTTCTTGTTGGAGCACCACTAAATATGGAGACTACAGTACTGATTTAGGCCCCTAAGTTAGATGCTAAAAATTAGATGGTGTGAATACCCCCTGCTGGGAACAAAACCATATAAAGTAACAGGAGCTATTTATAGAATGCAGTGCAGCCTAATACAAATCCCATGGAAAAAAAAAAAAAAAAAAAAAAAAAAAAAAAAAAAGCTATACGTATGAATTTTGCAAATGAAAGCCATTCCTAAGAGATGCCTACTGCTCTTAGCTTCATTGAGAACTTCAAGAGCTGCTCAGCATCTCCTAACTCCAGGCCTTAAATGATCAAGCATTTTCATTCACTGATGTTCTCTACCTTACCTGATTTCAAGCATGGTTATTTCAAGAACAGGACTTACACATCAATTCGCTCTACAGTACTTTGAATTATTTAATCAATGTGTTTTATTCTGCTAGCCATTCTAACAGTGATTGTGAGGGTTTAAATCAAAAGATTGTGTCGTTTCATGAGCAGTCTTTAGAGGAACAAAGCACCCTGTTGTTTTTTTTCTATGGCAAGAGCTAGAAAAATGACATTTACCATTTATGCCCATGGCACTAATGATGGATTCTAATCTGATGTATTATTCTAATATTCTCCCAAGTTTCATTATGGTGTCATGTTGATCATTCTTCTGTTAGTAAATTTTGGAACGACTCACTGCCTGCTGACAGGTACAGTGAGAGAAGATACTGCTACAGCTGACACCAGCGATCTGTCATTAAAACTGTCAGGAAGCTGCCTACAAAAGAGATTTACTGGCCAGAGAAAACAAAACAAAACAAAACAAAACAAAACAAAAATCAGAATTTTTAGCTTCCATGTCCCTGCTGTGTCTCTTGCCATTATTAGTAACATTATAATGGCTACTTCAATTTTGATCATGAAACATTTTTAAGGGAAAAAAAAAAAAAAAAGTGAAAAATGATGCAAGTTATTATTTTAACAGTATTATCAATCTTTTTTTTTTCACTATCAGCATTGCAGAGATCATTGTCAATTTTCAAATCTAAAGATCATATCACCATTTATATAATAGTTTAAATAGCATTTATATAGTAAAACTTATATATTTACTGTTTTATTATTATTATTATTTACATTTTAATTCCATTGTATAATTTAGCCTACCTATAATGTTTTCCTTTAAAACTGAAGCATTTACCCTGAGATTAAATTATTGCTTTCTGAAGTATAAATATATTTCAACTACTTAAAACACAAACATTACTATTTCATTCAACATGTGTTTCTACAAAGAGATATGAAGTCTAGAGTGGGGACAGAAGAAATTGTGAACCTACTGTAAAGTCAATTTAATCCAATATTAGTTCTAGAGTTTTAGGACACCATTATTTGGGTTCACATGAGATTATCAGTTTATATGTGGGTTTCAATTGCAATATTTAAGGACTGGTGCCAAACGATCTCTATAACTAAATCAGACAACATACATAAAACCATTTGTTTTGTAATATTTATCTAGAGTGTAACCTTCTAAACTGGCCTGATTCCTGCTGGAAGAAGAAATAATAAATACAATAAGAAACAGGTCCATAAGTGGTATATGTATTTTTGGACAGAGTTAAGAAACATATGGCTTGGAATTCCGGCTAACCAGAAGGAAAGAATGAAAATAATCAAAGCTGTGAAGAGGATGAGACATAGTTTCCTTGTTGTGATGGCCAGTTTCAAAGGACTTTCATCCAGCAGAAGCAGTTCATATCAGCATCATACATACTGCTGTTTAATCCAGTTTTTGTCATCTATGATATCAACAAAAACTACCCAATTTCTTCCACAATTGGAATCCCCTTCTGTAAAATGAGGTGATAATAACACTTGTCTCTCTGATGTCAGGATAATATATTTTCTATGGTACCCTGCTATCCATTTATATAAAGCTTTAAAAATATCTCAGTGTATGTTAATATACAGAAAGGAAGTTTCTGAAATCCTAATATCAGAGTACAATACATTTAAAATACAATAATTCTAGCATCTGGTTTCCATGCTATACTTTGTTGATATTTTACAAAAATTGCAAATTGAATGCTTCCTGAAAAGTAGCACTTTCTCAGTTTCTGGCATTTTTAATCTGATACTACTTGGTCTGAGAAGAGGATCTCCATCCTGTTTCTATCATTTATAAGAATAAAAAGTTTGGAAAGTAAATTAATATTTTTTTTTCTTTTTCCTTTCCCTTTTCTTTTCATTTTTATTTTTTTTTATTTTTATTTTTCCTTTCCTTTCCTTTCCTTTCCTTTCCTTTCCTTTCCTTTCCTTTCCTTTTCTTTCCTTTCCTTTCCTTTCCTTTCCTTTCCTTATATATATTTGTGTTTAACCATTTTTATGAACGAACTTTTTATTGAAATCACAGTAAATTTTGAATTTGTACAGGCTGTTGGGCCACAGC
This sequence comes from Oxyura jamaicensis, assembly GCF_011077185.1. Taxonomy (NCBI): domain Eukaryota; kingdom Metazoa; phylum Chordata; class Aves; order Anseriformes; family Anatidae; genus Oxyura; species Oxyura jamaicensis. The sequence continues at coordinate 24,658,002 of NC_048893.1, forward strand.
AAAATAGCCAGCGACACTTGCTTCTAAGAATTAAGATCTTAATTTGTTTCAGTGCGGAAAGAAAAGGAAAACACCTTGCAGAATTCCAAAATATCATTCTCACCAAATTCTAATTCCTATTAACTCCTTTTAGTAAAACTGTTCAACGGAGTAGAGCACTGACTTCTTTTCCATGATGCAGTCAGTCACAGATATGTACTTACTAAATAATAGATAAGTCCTAGGTAACTGAAGTGTAAGTCCATAACAAGAAAATTTCCTTAAAAAACATGATCAATCAAAGATTTATTTCTGAAATAATTCTACTGGAGGAATTCTTCACAATCAATGCACAGAATGGTCTGGCCTAAAATATTGCTTTTACAGATATTTTACTCTCTTTCTGATAAGATTGTCAAACAATATTTCATCCCATTTATCTTCTTTAATACATATAATATTGATCCTCCAGAGTGTGCTGATTAATCTTTCCAAAAATTTTAGTGAGGATATGTAGTTATATTTATCTCTAAATCAATATTCAGTTTTCTAGTTACAGTAATCATTTTTGTTTCAGTTCATGTACTTTTAGAAGGTTCAAACTTATACAGAAGTGAAATTTCAGCAGCACATAGAGAATCAAGCGTTTATCTGTTGTGTACAGAGGAACATGGATATAAGTGTTTTGTTTCAGGAGGACTATTAAAGGCATTAAGAAAAAGTTAAACTTGAGAAACAGTTTGTTATCTGTAACCAAAATAAAAGCTTATAGATTTCGAGTGGCAGTGAGCACAATAAAATTTTAGGTTATACATATAATTTTAGCATCCACTATATACAAGATATTTCCAAAAGAATAGAATCTCTATTCCTTAAATATTCTCAGAAGTCATGCATTTGTACATTTTCTAAAACTATACTGATCATGACCTGTATGAGTTGGCAGTTTGTAATAGAACCCTAAAATTGCTTATCAGACTTTTACGTTCTCTCGTCTTATTTGAAGAGATGTGGTCAATTTTCATAGCACTTAATGGTTCTGATCATTTACATTAACTGAAATATAGGACAACACCTGAAGCCAAATATTGCTTACTTGCAAATAAGTCCTGTCAAGAACTATTCACTATATTCTTTGTGTGTTTTTCAGTTTCAGAAGTTTTCTATCTGATTAATATCAGGAAAGAATCTTTAAGCTGGTCCACCTGCATGACTCTTCAGGTGTGCAGTAGCATACTTATCATGGCAGATTTCTAGCTTTATTCTCACTACAGTTCCCAGGTATTTCCATCTTCTTTTTGGATATCTTAAGAAATAAAAGTTGTTGAATACCAGTCTTATTAGCATCTGTTACATATTGATTCAATGTAATAGCTAGCATTTTTCAAATGTGTTTGCTTTGGAAGTACTGAGATTGGAATGTGTACTTTTGATGGATTTACATTCTTAATATCCATATGCTAAAGTGAAAATAACATCTGAGCTGTAAATTTCACAATTTCCTCTTTAAATAGCAGATTTTCAACAGCCTGATTTTGTTTGTGCCATGAACTTAACTATTTTCTTTCCAAATAATATTATTTCCTTCTGGAACTTCCCAATGGGATTGTATGTTGCTGCCAAGATATGCAAAATGCTTCATTATTTGAATTCCTTTGCTTTCTGAAGAAACACATGTTGCAAAGTGACAGAGCTGTGATGAGGTGCTCTGAGCTAGTTGCTGCTTCCATGTTCTTGGGATGTCAGATTGGATTTTCTAATGTAGTTCTGCACAGGAGTCCTTAGTTCCCTTCCACTCCCTGAAGACAGAACTTAGACTTAAATAAACCCTGAGGAGTCCCTCTTTCTCCTCAACCTCTGTGAGGCAATTGCTACAATCAAATCTGTGCTTAAATCAACTGGCATGGGACTCAGTGTAGGAGGACCAGGAGGAGGAAGAAAAAGCAAGAGGTAGGACTCCTTTCTCCACTCTGTTCTATTCTGTGTTCCAAAATAGGGTGGCCCAGGTATGTACTCTCTTCCTCCCTGTACTTCAGAGGTACATCCACTCTGTTTATCTACTGGTTATCTTCAGAGAAACTCTATAATTATCCAAGACTAGACCTTCTGTGTATGAACCTTTTGATAACTCTATTGTATTCTCATATTCATTTTTTTTTTTTTCCAGTAGTGAAGCCAATGCCAAGCAGAAGAAGAAAGAAAAAGCAGGTCTTTTTTGTTGCTAGTAGCAAAACTTACACCAGAAGATAACCCTCCTATCTGCGACAGGATTCTGGGCACAAGTATCCTTCTGCAGAGATCACTTTGAACAAGAGAAGTCACTACATGCTTTCAAGTCAGACTTCCCTTATGGTGGCTGTCTTTCAAACAGAAACACAGCAGATAAAATATACTTAAACCACTAACTGTAAAGCTTCAAAGTACTGCCAGAAGTGTCAGAAGTAAATGCAATTCCTGTAGCTGGTTTTAGTTTTTGTCTCCTTAGCCAGGCAGGTAGGTATGAATTGTTTTCTTACTCTATAATAGTCTGTTCAGTTGGCAGAGTGGGAACAGAAATGATACATTTCATTAGTTTTCTCACCTTTAGATTTATGGTCTGTAGTTTATACCTAGTAGACAATAATCTGTGGTTTTACTCAGAGCTTCAGCACAATAAAAGCACCTTCGTGGGTGCTAATTTATCAAAGGTGCTAAAATGGCACTCAGAAACTTCATCCTACATCTTTCCTAATTCCAGATTTGTGAGACTCACATTTTGGATTACTTGAATAGACACATACCATTGCATCAGATTGCAAGAGAGGTATAAATGCACTCAGACTGTGTGACAGGGAGGACACAACTGTGATAGGACATAGCCTGTGCATGTTGCCTTATGCTGAGAGGAAAGAAAAGACGTAGAAGATAGGAAATCTCTGGTAGCAGTCATAGAGAGAAATCTGTATATATGTTGTATTTATCTAGCACTTCTCAACCAAGAACCTTTCTGCCTTGATGGAAAAAAAGGAACATCTTCAAGACTTCAATGCTACAAATGTTTATCTGAAGGAGAATTAAGCCCGTGATTTTTTAGCAGTAACCGGGCATGAATTTACAAATGATCAAAGGCAGATGATCAAAGCAAGTGAACAATATCACCAGCAGGTTGGGATTGTCTTCCCAGACATATCTCTATCTAAAGTATTATTAAACAACATATTTTCATTTTGGAAGGTGTATTTCCCATAGAAAATACTCTGAGAAAAGCACATTTTGACTAAATATAGCAAAAACCTCTGACAGGTTCATGGAACAGCAAGAAATAGCTGATATACTTAAAGATATTTAATATATGACGTAAAACAAATATAAGTCTAGTTGGTAAGGTGTGTCACAATACTGTCAATTCATTACCTGATCTTTCCCATAGTGAGATGGGTAATGAACACATTTTACTTTTTCTTACATTCTTTGAAAGTTACAATTCATAGCTAGTTACACTCCCCTAGTATGATTAATTTTGTAGGAAACAAAATAAGCAGGGACTGGCTAATTTTTACTAGTGTAAACTTAATTTGACATCCTAGTGGCAGTGCAAAGAAATGCTGACTTAAGAAGACATATCCAGTTAAAAGAAGACATCTTACAATATAACAAAATGAACGGGGGGAAATATTCCTTTCAAATCAAATCAAATTTAACTGCATAAGGTATTTAAATGATTCTTTCAAAATGTTGCACATTTGCAAAAGGGCCTCTTAGGACTATTTATAACTTGAGGGAGATACTTGTTTTAGTATAGCAATCTTTATTTAAGAATGCAAAGTAGAAATTAAGTAAAACACATGAAAGGGCTTGTTAATGCACACCTTGAATATATTATGGACTCTCTGCATTGAAGATTGTGTCTTCATCCAAAGTATATTTTGATCAGCACTGTTACACAGTTTGTCACCTTATTTCTTAATCAGAGCCTTCCCCCTTGAGGGTTATGGCTCTTTGCTGATCAATATTGTCATTAAAGTATATGTTTTGTTTTGTTTTTTTTAATGCCAAGCAATTAGTAAAAATTACAGTAAAAAGCTTCTTGGGTAGTTTAGGTTGGGTACTCCATAACCTTTGTAGCAATATAGTTAAAATTTTTGTCCCTTCCAGTTTATACTATGAATATAAAGCTTCTCTGAAATCTGTGGCCATAAAATGATATGGCTACTTTAATAATGTGTTTTATGACTTTTGTCAATCTTGTGAATCTGTTTTACCATCTGAGCTGGTAGGACAGAGATCTAAGCCTACAAGTGATAAACAAACAAACAAACAAAAAAATAGTGCTAAATTCCCAGTTTCCTTAACCAGGAGACTATCTTCATTCTTATCAATTTTGATTTATAGATGTGGAAAAGATTTGTCATCAGATTTGGAGAAAGGAACACATTTATCTTAAATGTATATGAACATGCTGTTCTCCAAAACAACAAACAATAGGACAAGAGGAAATGTCCTCAGGTTGTACCAGGGAAGGTTTAGGTTGGATTTTAGGAAAAATTTCATCACTGAAAAGGGTTGTGGTGCATTGGAACAGGTTGCCAAGGGAAGTAGCTGAGTCACCATTCCTGGAGGTACTCAAAAGACATGTAGATGTGGTGCTTAGAGACATGGTTTAGTGGTACATTTGGCAGTGCTAGCATAGCGGTTGGACTTGATCCTGGAGGTCTTTTTCAACCTAAATGATTCTATGATGCTATGCTGAAGTAGATTTTTTTTTTTTTTTAATGCTACAGAAAGTTCCCTGAAAGAAATGGCTTAGTAGCTCTTGACCATTCTAAATTAAAGCTTTGTGTTTCAAAAAAACCTTCACTGACTAAAACCCCAAACTTAAAAATCATGTTTATTGAACATGTTTATGGATTATAAACTGCCTGCCTTAAATTCTCTCTTTTACTGGGGGAAAATAAATAAATAAATAAATAAAATAAAAGGGTACATTATCTTAGCTTTAAAGGATTACTTCTGCCAGTGAAACTATATGTAGAAGTTTTAAAAGGGAAAGAGGAATCCAGAGTTTCATATATGACATGAAACTGGGGGGAGTGACTGATTCACCAGAGGACCATGTTGTCATCCAGAGGGACCTGACCTCAACAGGCTGGAGAAGTGGCCTAACAAGAATCTCATGAAGTTCAATAAGGAGAAGAGTCCTGCAACTAGCTGGAAAGCAACTTTGCAGAAAAGAACCTGAGGGTGCTGGAGGACACCACGTTGAACACAAGTCAGCAATGTACCCTTGGTACTAAGAAAGCTAATAGTATTCTTGGCTGCATTAAGCAAAGTATTGACAGCAGGTCAAGAGGGGTGATCCTTCCCCTCTCCTCAGCACTGGTGAGGCCATACCTGGGGTACTGTGTCTGGTGCAAGGAAGACCTGTACATACTAGAAAGAGTACAACAGAGGGCCACCAAGATGATCAAGGGACTGGAGCATTTCCTATGAAGAGAGGCTGAGCGAGCTGGGACAATTCATCCTGGGGAAGACAAGGCTCGGGGGGATTTCATCAATGCCTATAAACACCTGAAGGGAGGATGCAAAGAGGACACTCTTTTCAGTGATGTCCAGTGCCAGCACAAGAGGCAATTTGAACAAACTGTAATACATGAGGCTCTGTCTGAACATCAGAAAACCCTTACTGTGCGGGTGAATAAGCACTGGCACAAGTTGCCTGGAGAGGCTGTGGAGTCTCCCTCCTTGGAGATCTTAAAAAGCTGCCTGGACATGGTCCTGGGCAACCAGTTCTAGGTGTCCCTGCTTATGCAGTGGGGTTGGACAGATCACAGAATCACAGAGGTGTAGGGGTTGGAAGGGACCTCAAGAGATCATTGGGTCCAACTCCCAAATGATGATCTTCAGAGGTTTCTTCCAACATCAATCATTCTGTGATTCTGTGAAACTTAGCACCATTTACACAAGTTGATAAATTAACTAACGAGTACTAATTCAGAAAGTGAAAATAATAAAACGTAAGCAGACCACATGACTGAAAGTCATTAAAAAAAAAAAAGTCTTGCATTGTAAATAGTAAAATAGTAAACCTGGTCTTAGTAACAGATGCAGCATGATGACTGCAGATGATGTATTATCTCTAGAACTCCAAATGAATGGTGCTTTATCAGAGATGAAGAAAATTCCTCACATCCTTTCTTTACCCTAAACTTCTACCCACTGTTAACTTTACCCTTAACCTGTATCCACTAATTACTGAATCCTTACCACTCATTATTTACTCTAGACATATTTAAGTTAGGAGCCTATCCCTCTTACCATCCCACTTCATTCAAAAGAGAGAGAGGAACACTATTCATCACAAAACAGTTTCTGTTTCTTTCCATTGACTGTGTAAAGAGAGTAAGCCAACTACTCTCTTAATTAGGACACATCTGTTAAATTCCCAGTATTAGGTAGCATGAATCTGAGCTTAACTCATTCCGTTTAGGAAAGTGAGGAGTATTTCTCCACTCATGATCAGTACCAAGAATAGTGAGTTTAGGGGAACAGATACCCTGGTGAATATTTTTGAGAGTGACATTTGGCATGAAACCCAAACAAACAAACCAACAACAAGACACTACCATCAAGAACAAAACACTACTCTGTTATTACTCTAAATAGTAATAAAACAGGGAGATGTCTATACTGTTTGTACTGTCTGCATGTAGAATGGAAATCCTCGGTGTATTACTATGTATATGTCATTTCTCATGTTTCCCTCAGCTAGGGCTCTACACTGTTAAAATAGGGAAAGAGATATCACAGAGATAGACAGAGATATCTAACCAGTTGATTTAGAAATATAAACTGAGAGTTAATAGTGCCTCTAAAACTAAAGTTTTTTTGTTTGTTTGTTTGTTTGTTTTTACTGCTTTCAGTGTATACATACATATGACATTCAGACTAACTATAAAAATATGGAAAAATAATCTGCACCAGAAGTGAAACTTCAAATAAAGACACTGAGGTTAATGGAGACACAATCTAAGTGAATCCTTTGATGCACTTAGTAGTGTTAAGATACCAAAGAACCAGTGGTCAACCAAAACGCTGGGATTCTCATAGTGTGGTTCTTCTAAATTCTGTAGATTTTTCTTTGATGAATTATTCATGAAGTTATAGAACCAGCGAGAGTACTGTGATAAGAATTTCAATGATTTGTGTGGCTCATCTAGTCTTTTCATATTACAAAATATTTTCATATTACAAAATATTTACCTCTGAAGATAATTTATTTTATCTTTACCATTATTTTAGAAGGCTATCTTATTGCTCTTTCAGCTAAGAGGAAAAAAAAAAAAAAAAAAGGAATAAATACTGCTTTATCTCTGAGAACCTAATCCAATCCTATAAATGGCTGCAGCTCTTGTTAACTTCAGCGACAGCTGCAGCTATTTACACCTGAGCTGATTTGGGCAGTTTATGCAGGGCTAACGGCACTGGATGACATTAAATTTCCCTGACATTTCTGATTATAAAGATTCTGTGTACAATTTCTTCTACTTTGCCAGCTCAGACACCAGTATTTTTATACACCATGAATCTGCTCAGAATTCAACTTTCAACTCTGGGCTTCTCTGTATACTTTTGCAACTGTAATCAGTCTGGGTTTCCAGGTCCTTGATTTGGGGATAGGATTTTTGTCACAGGTTTCCACTCTCCATGTAAATGCACTGTTTTATAGCATACATAAATGAAGCTAGGTAGGATACAATTTGTTTTAATTAGTGCAATTAACCCATTAAAAAACAAATGTAAAATGAAGCACAGTAAATCAGATCTTCTAGAGATTTCTTCAGCTCCATTGGTAATTTGAATTAGCACAGATGGAGTCCAGAGTTGCAGTCTCCAGGACCAAGAAGATCACAGAATGAAAATTATCACAAGGGGGTGATGACTAGATAGAGTATGGCTGTTTGAAAGATAAGCCAGGAAAAGCAAAATGGCTTTGTTAATGAAAGAACAATTTGTTGACTCTGAAACGTTTCACTGGATAAATCTCAGGCCTGACATTTTTTTGCCCGTTCCAAAACCAGATAGCCATGGGCTTCACATCTACATTTATTTCAGAAGCTTCCCATGACAAGGACTCTTGCATTTCCACAGTAGAAAGACTCTTGGAAAGTCCTGTGATGAAATATTAGTGCCTGAAGATAACACATCTAGAACCATGTCAAATACTAGAGTTTAAGGAAAAAGTTTTCTGATAAATTGTAATTCCTAGCAGTGATGGGTCTTGGAAATGCAGCTCATTCCAGACATGCCCTGCTGTATGTTTATGAGTAAGGTATCTTACAATTTGGAAAACAAACAAAAAGGCTTGGTTTTGTTTGAATATAAAGAAATTCATGAATTGGGAACTCCTGAGACAAATTGGAAATGTTTTTTCCTATATCAGCTCAATTCAGGCAAGAAAAAAATAGATTTGTTCAAGATTTAAGAAAACTGGTTTCATCACTTTGCAGTGGCCAGAATATTTGCAGCCTTTTATTGGAATATTGGTTTATTTAGACCTTAAGATTTTTTATTTCAAGATGTTATAAAATGTGCAATTATAATTCTCAAAATACATTCTGTATCATATCTCACTGCTTAAATGAACAGCTTTCTTTCATTTAGAGATAAGTGGGCATGGGAATTTCAAAGACGACACAAAAACAGGATGCACATTTCAAAACAAACCGTGAAAAATAGACTACACCTCCTACTCAAAGCTGAAACCATCATGATAAAATGGGTAAAAGCAGATATTTTTGCATAGAGAACCTGTGTTCTGAACCCATTCAGGGCTCAGAAAAGAGAACGCACTGAAGCAAATCTACAAGCAACAGAAAAATGAAAATAATAGGAAAATGAAAATATAAATATATATACAAAATGAAAGTATAAAATGAAAATATATGATTCTTCCTCTGAGAAACATTTGTCTGTATTGTTTAGAAATATTTTTACATTTGTTTTGGAGATATTGGGTACTTTAAGATACTCAGAAGTTTAAACAAAATCACTCATTTACCTGTTCTTTCTAAATAGACTGGTAGAATGAAAAGTTTCCTAAATCTTTCTCATTTTTCATAGCCTCAGTCAGTCCTGCTGTGCTTGCTCAAACTTTGGTCTTCTCGGTAATCCAGACTTTAAAACATAAGCAACATTTGTGCATACAAAAAAGGATTTTTTAAAAAAATCCTCTTGTATAGAAGGAGTGCACTAAATGACATTCAAGCAATATTCTGCATAAAAAATATGCCTTATTTGCCATCTTTGATCATGTGGAGTAGCACTTTGAATTACTCCAGAAGTACTGATTTTACCCACTGAGATGTATAGAAAAGTGAGCCCTGCAGAAAAAAAAATAAAATAAAAAATATATATATATATATAAGTTGTGTTTGTGAGTTGAAGAAAATTGGCAGAACCTACCTGAACAAAACAAAACAAAACAAAACACACAAGACAGAAGAAAATTCTCACTTCCATCTTCTATTCCATTATAATTTAAAAATGTGAAAAAAAAATCATCATTGTCAAAAAATCTTTTCTCAGAAATGTTTTCTTTCACTGCTTTTGGCTGAGAAGAGTTCCCAGAGATTATGCATATTATGCCACTGTCAGCAAAATATTCCTGTAAGACGGTATCTGTGGAGTCAGTAATGCAAAGTACTGAGAACCTCTGATGTCTACTGAAACAACAAGTGTTAAGGCTTAAAACTGAATTGTAAGTATAATGCAAAATTTGGTACTTATATGACATCTTTTTCCAACCACTAAAGAAAACTGTTATTCTTTTCAGAGAATGTGGAGTGCAAGGGAGAATCATCCTCAGACCCCACTAATAAGAAGAGTGTAAAAGATCAGCCAGTGTGCTATAGAGCAGTGACAGGACTTTTTTTTTTTTGTTTTTTTTATTTTTTTTGTAGCTTAAGTAAAATATTGCAAAAAGCACTTCTAGTCTCTTTTCTCACTTACTGCAATATTTATCTTTTGCAATTTTTCTAGACATTTATTACAAGTTTCTCAAATTGTGATTTTTTTTTCCTCATTAATAGAATTTTTACAAATAACACAGTTTTAATCTGATTTAAGAATACAAAATAATATTAAGTTTGCATTCCTATTATTCTGTCAGGCTTTAATTAAAGAGCAAACAGGATTTTTGTAACTGAGATACCTTCTGATTAATTTTTCAGCTTTAAGAAACCACAGTCAACTCAGAAGACTTCAGACAAGCAGAACCAAGACTTGCACCTGCATTCAGGAGGACATGAAAACACTAATCACAAAATTAATCACCACGACTTATTCAAACACCAGCAAGCAACATCCTCTGTGCCACAGATTCTCCTTTATAAAATAGAAATATTGCATCTTTCCTCCTACTCTTGCTCAGCATGGCCGTAAGCTTTTCAAAAAAGAGGATGTGAAATCTTAGGATTCTTAATTAAATGATTAGTGTTTTATATAACAGGAAAAGTTCATCCAAGGCAGTAAACAACTTGCATAGCAGAACCCATGGATAAACTACGCTTTTACTAAACTAACATTGCTATTTTACTGTACACATTAGTTAGTGATAGTAAATATACTATTGGTTTGCAGGCTAAGGCTGGGGGGTCTGTTGTTTGCTTTTAATCAGCTTTATGGAAAACTATGGGAGGAATATATTATTATATTGTATGCTAATATTCAGTGGATTTAATTCCAGCCCCACCGAAGCAGAACTCCCACCTACTTCAGTGCTGCTAAGTTTTTACCCAGTGCGAACATTTCTTCTCTGAACTTTCTATTTTGATTCATCTTTACAAAATAGCTTTAAAAACCAAAATGCAAATACTTTTATATGCAAGAATTAACATCTACATAGAAATTGATTTGTACCACTCTCCATATAAGAAAAAATTAGCATGAGTATGCACTTATTTTCCAAGTTTGATCAGCAGGAATAAAATGTATATTTCTTGTTAGCCAAAGGAAAGTAATAGGCTAATATTACTGTCAGTACAGAAATCCCACTACACACAAGCAACAAATACTGCCAGGAAACCAGTTTCAGAGGAGGTGTCACCATGGATAATAAGCTTAGGAGGTGCTGCAATACAAGGGGCTTTGTTTCTAATTTTGAACTTTCATAGTAGAAATCAAGCCAGTTTAGAGATATATTTCACTGGAGATAAAGTGTATACCTAAAGACAGGAAATTCAGATAAGACCATTCCTTCAAAATAAAATATTGATGATGCAAATTGATGACTGAGGATTTAAGGTTTAAAGATTATTAGGGATTGAAGATTTATAAACAAATGTATCACATATTCTCACTGATTATCCACAATTTCATTTAAATTTTCCTGATGTTAGTCATTATACGATTTCTAACAGAGTGAGCCAAGGTGGTTCACCTGAATAAAACGTAACAAAGATATTGTTTGTATTCTAAAACAATCCAAATTTTGGAAAATCGTATCATTTTCACTTAATCCCTTATCTGTTGTTAATGAGGATATTGTTACGGGTGTCCATTTCAGGCCCCAAACAATGCCTGGTGATATCAGTGTAAGTATTTCTTGTGTTGCAGATTAGATCCTTACAGGGCACTGCAAGTGGCGCTGTTCTTTTTCAGACTTTTAATTTAGGAAGTCCCAAATATAATTCATACGCTTCAGGGAAACTTCAGAACAGGTAGATTTATGGGAAGTCATGGTGACAATTAGATGAAGTTAGCACTGGCAAGAGTTCAGCATGTGGCAAGATTCTTTTGAGAAAGAAAGCTTCCAGACAAGAAAAAATATATTTTTCTGCAAATGCATACTATATGTCTTTTAATAATCACATAACGAAAAATGATACCATAATACAGAAACTTATTTCTATAGAAAAGAAAGCTTTTTTTTTTTTTTTTTTTTTTTTTTAAAATATGGATTATGTTTCTTTCTAAGTTGCTGGTTCAATAGTTTGTTCTTGAATATAAAGAATATATAGGGAATATATCTGCTCACATTTGAAAACTGATTTCTAATGAAAATCAGAATCTTTAGTTTCTAGGAAGAACTAAATACCCGATAAGTTTGAAATGGTAAAACAAACACAATCCTCTTGAATTGTAAGCTAATAAACTAAAGCAGACAATTACTAAAAAGAGCAAAGACAATTAGAAGTCACTTCTATGTCTGGAAAACAGTGATTCTTTTGCATATGCACAGGTTAAAGTTTTCAGTAATAGAAGAAGATGCATTTACACAAATGTGAGGGTTTAACATAAGTATGATAGTGATCTCAAATAAGCTAATTAGAAATAATCATAATTCAATGATCCACTAGTAAAATGGTAAGCAAACTATTGTTTTTTTTTTTTTTTTTTGAAAGTGTGCCTGTAATAGTGTAAATATTTTTTTTTTTTCAAAATGTTCTATCAAAAGTAATCAAAATATTCTGACTGTAATATTATTGGTTAACATATCATCCACAGGAAAAAACAGCATCCTGAATGATGTGTTGCAGGACCTTCATTTTGCAAGAATTCCAAATGAGTTTCAAGATCAATGTTTTCAACAAGGGATTAAAAATTCATGGAGGGCATGAAAAAATATTTAGATATATCAATTTTGTAATTATATTTAAGATATTCCACTCAAGAAATACAGCAAATGTCCACATTTTTCATTATTGGTCTTTCTCATAATTTACAGGCAAACAAGCACAATTTTCCATATTATTACACTAGCACAGTATCAGAGTTGAAAGCAGTTTAAATTGTCTATCCTTAACAAACCAGGTAACGAATACATTACCCTATATATTGTGGAGTAAGCTCTTGCATTTGAATATGACCCTCAAACAGAGTATTTAATAATAATAATAATAATAATAATAATAAAGCAGTCTTCGCATCAAGTATTAACATTTTTATATGAAAGTAGCATTTTCATTCTGAACCTCCATGCTTTCAAAACAGCGTTAGATCATTTTTGTAACAGCAGCCTTATTATGAACTTCACCCTTTCTGTATTTTCTGCTCTGGTTATTCCCAAATTCAGCTGGTCCTGTAGTTTTCTTTATAGATTCCATGAATTAAATTATCTAAATTTAGCTACGGAGTCCTGTGTAAGATGGCCTAGGGCATCTGACCTGGCCATCTGCTCAATCAAAAAGGAATAGGCCTCCTGTAGGCCACAGACATCTGTCTGATAGCTTTGTGTGGAAGCCTTGAAAACCCCAGGATGTCCCACAGGGCCGTACACACCTGTCTTCAGAAAATTGAAATGAGCTCTCTCTGCCCCTTCTCATGTCCTGCCTTTAGTTGTCTTTGGAGTGCTGTAATCCATTAGAATTGCATCTGGTTTAAAATTAAAACCTAACTATTGCAACTGTAATCAGCCTGACTTTCCTGTTCCTTGATTTGAGAAAAGGATACATGCAGTTGTGAAGTGATGTTTGAAGTCTCACTGTAGTCAATCTGTGAAGTCAGTGATGCTAACAGAATGATGCTACTCACCTAAAGTAGACAGTTTGGATGTCTAGAATCAATTCAAAGATCTCTGAAGAGCTTCTGTATGTAAATGAAAGCTATAACACAATCCCAAAGGATGAACACTTCAGGAGAAACAGAAGGCTACCAGGCAAGATGATGTAGGATTTATAAAATGGCACTAGTGATTTCTGTTCAAGCAACTGAATCCTAAGGCAGGTGAACACCCAAATTTATGCATACCTGCCAATAGCTACCTACCTTCTCTGGAGCTGAACTTCATTTCAAATATATAATCTCAAAGGCAGGATGCCTGTTTGCATAACAAAAATCAGTGCATACAAGTGGGTGCCTGACTATGGAAGGATCCTTGGAAAGAGAAAGGCACCTTTTTCTATGAAAGCTCATCCAGATTTCTTGAGTTATTTACTTCATTCTATTGACTCAACAGAAAAGTCAGTCAACTGTGCAGAGCATTTCAACGTACCTGGATGCTGTGTAAGGCAATGTCAGGAGACAACCAGTAAGAAAGTCTAAATATATGTGTTCACCTGGGACCTAGGGTATTAATAATGAAGTTGAGCTAACTTTATAGATCTTAATGTTTTAAAAAGGACAGCTGCTGAGAGTGCTGTGTCTGTTTTGCGTAATACTCTAGCTGATATGAGCACCTGTCCAAGAAGTGGAATTGCCATGGGAGGAACGTCAGCTGATGAGTAGAAACTATTCCAGTCTTGCAACTTTAGACTAGCCTGTTCCTTAGGACCTTAGTCTATGTACATTGTATCCCTAAATTTTATGCAAATGGACACTGATGCTACTGCTCATATCTATGAATGAAGGCAATGTCATTTGATGTAATTACTGGTTGTCTGAGTCTGTCTGCTTTTTCAGAATCTTGAAGTCTTGGGTAAGATTTGCATTTTAGTAGAATTAAGTCAGGAAATAAATACCCATTTCCTAGACTGAGATGTTTCTAACTATGCAAAATGTCTGGATGTAAGCACCAAAGAAACTGGGGACAGTGTAAAGGTGTTTAATGAAAGATGCTCAGAGTAGGAGAGGGCATTTTTCTGTCTTGCACTTAGAACTGTCTTTTCATATTTCTTGCAATAGATATTTTGGATCCATTGATCGTAACAGAAAGCTTTGGTCAATGCATATAAAATACAAATGGGAAGCTTGTTTGTACCTTCTTTGATACAAAACAGAACAGAGGATAAAGGTACACATCCCAGTTCTACCTTAATCTAAAAAGACCACAACAAACATCTGTGTGGAATAATTTACTAATATAATATTTGTTCCTGGTGTGTTTTAGTAAATCTATCTATCTAATCTACCTGTCTGTCTACCTACCTATCTACATATCTATCTTTTGCAGGTTTATCTGGATAAATATACACTGGGAGAAAACAGCCTAATTCTGAAACCATATCAAGATAGGCATCTGGATAAAAGTGCACTAAATTCCCTCAGCATTGATGCCTAAAAGGTCCTCAGATTCTCCTAACTTTTCATACCTCAACAAGCAGAAGCTGTGGCTGAAGAAAGAGGTTAAAGTTGAACATCAATCATGAATCATGGGCTAGGCCAACGTTTCACTCAATTGGAAGCACATTTCCCTGTGGGTAAAAGAAATCTTAAAAATCAATCAGTCTGGTTTAAGCAAACCTGAAGAATTCTAAAATGCTTGATTTAATCTTTAATTACTATTGTTCAATGTATTGTATGAAGACAGACTTTTCACTGATAAGATTTTGAACAGCTACTGATTACTTTATAACTGATTAATTTATTTATTTCTCTCTCTCTCTCTCACACACACACCGGATTTACTGCTAAACACAAGTATTTGACTCGACAGATCACTCATATTTAGCTTTTCTCAAGAGAAATGCAATTTAGCACTGATTGGTACATCTACCATGATAAGAGAAATTAAGAGTCATTTTTAAGTATATTTAAAAATTGGTATTATCCCTGAGCCAAAGACTATGTCCATATTCAGTCTTAAATGAGGTAAAATTACAGATGAGTTGAAGGAAATGGCTACCAAATGGATTTCTTATTTAATGAACACAATGAGCACCTTGTATAATGTCTACAGGGCAAGTATTCCAGGGTAGGACTTGAATGACCATTTTCCTTAAAGTTCTTTCCTGGAAAGAGTGCAGTGGAAGGCAACAAAGATGATATGGGGCCTGGAGCATCTTCCCTATGAGGTAAGACTGAGAGGCCTGGGTCTGTTCAGCCTTGAGAAGAGAAGACTGGGAGGGGATCTTATCAATGTTTACAAATATCTTAAGTGTGGGAGACAGTGGGATTTGACCAACCTCTTTTCAGTGGTTTGTGGGGATAGGACAAAGAGCAATGTCCAAAAAATGGAGCACAGGAAGTTTCACACCAACATGCGAATGAACTTCTTCACAGTGAGGGTGATGGAGCACTGTAACAGGCTGCCCAGGGAGGTTGTTGAGTCTCCTTCTCTGGAGATATTCAAGGCCCATCTGGATGCCTACCTGGGCAACTTGTTCTAGGGAACCAGCTTTGGCAGGGGGGTTGGACCTGATGATCTCCTGAGGTCCCTTCCAACCCCTACAATTCTGTGATTCCATGATTCTTTGTAGCATTACAAGTGAATTTTCATGGTTTGATTGTATTGACAGTATCAGTGCCCCTCAGCAAGGATTGTTATCTTCTCTTGCAGTAACAGAATTTTGGAAAGGTTACTAAGATTCATACATTTGCTATGTTAGCAGAACTAGAGGACAGATAAATATGAGAAATATACCAGGAAAGGCACTGTTATCAGCAGAGGTCCTTTTATTTTTGCTGCAGTTCAGGCATCAGCAGAGCAGAACTGTGCAATATGATCAAAGCAGCAAAACAACAGAAGTGTAAATCCTGATCATGAGCAATCTGAAAATGCACGAGTGCCACAGCTCATGTCTTACAGTGTGTGAGGCTAGTGGTTCTTTCTGGGCATGAATGTAAGCATGCAACATCCACTGTTAATATGGATTAGAAAGGGATACAGATGGTTTACTCAGTTGTGTACCTGGTACAAGGTAAATAGAGAATGTGGTCTGTCTATTTCACCTGCTGAAGACAGAAAAAATATGAGATGACAATCTCATTTACATTATTCATTTTACATTTCATTTTACATTATTCAATTTACATTATTCAAAAGCTATATTAATGCTATTTGCGTTTTTTTCATTAAGGATATTCTTCACTGAGTTTCTGGACAGCTAAATAGAAGTGTCCAGGGGTTTCAGTCTTTTAGGGACTAGTTTATGAAAGGACTTAACAGCTCTAATTTCACTGTCTTTCTGTTTTCTTAATATCTGATATTTCTTTTATTTATATTTATCAACTAGTGAACATATTTACACATAAATTGAACCTTTAATTAAAAATACTCAAATATTTAATTTCCTGTAAGCATTTGTGAAATATATTCACCAACTCAGTAAAGAAAATAAAATCTAAAATACACACACAAAAAAAAAGGAAGAAAACTTCTATGTTCAAAAATACCAATTAAAATATTTTTAAAATATTCAAATACTCAAATGTATAAAACTACTCAAAACAGTGAGTATTTCAGCTGTATAAGTGCATGGACAATAGCTTGGCGGGGTTATTCAAAGTTTCACAAGACCCAAACCTACAGTCTTGCATTGTTACAAATATGTTTTATTTAGATGAGTATATAAAGCTTCAGTGAAACTTATCAGCTTACTATTTGTAAAATTTGCTGGCAGCACATTTGCTGTGTTCTTGATCAGAAACTTTCTTCAATAGTTTCAAAGCATAACTCAATAACTTAGTCACATTTTTGTTCAAATCTACTGATAAATGAAAGGATTTATTAATGAATTGTTTTTCTGATTAGTTCTCTTTTTTGTTTGTTTGCTTGTGTCTACTGATGCAAATATTTCATTTCACAATTTCTTCTGCCACCATCATATACAACGATACATTCAAATGTTACTTGAATTATTTCCTTACAAATAGCTTTTGATATTTTATATTTGATTTATTATAATTTAGAGTAAGACTGACATGAGATGTTTAATTGCTTAAAATATATTAATGCTCTTTAAGATTTCAGAATGTGAAAACAAAAACAAGTATGCATTGCTGCTTTGCATAATGCAGTGTGTGTGCATGCATGTGTGCACAAGGATAAATTAGCATTATGAGCAATAGTTTTGTCTTCAGCTAAGATTGGGCTCTTGATCTGGACTGCCTTCTTGAAAGCACATGGCACCACAGAAGAAGGTTGCAGTACCAGAATGATTAGGCATAAGCTAGGGTGCTAGGGAAAGTAGAAGCACTCCTGTTAGGAATAGACTACTTGAGGCAAAATGAATTCTCAGGTTTCATTTATTTTTTATTTTATTTTGTTTTATTTTATTATTTTATTTTCTCCTTTTCATCTGGAAGGCACAAGCACATTTCTGGTTGAGATGCATTAGCTGGTGGTAGTAACAGGATTTTAATGGAAAAAAAGGATGACTCACTAGATCTGAGTTCATGAAGTATAAGATTGATCTACTCAGTGGGCAAACTAAGAATTCAATGAGAAGAGATCAGATTATTCCACAGAGATTTCAGCAATCATGCAACACAGGCAAATGGATTGCAGTTGTCTCTAAAACAATGAAAAATAAGTCATACGCACTATAAGTACAGTGTATTTCTAAAGATAAAAAGTAACCAGCAGAAGCTATGTTATTTCATAGCAGACTGGAATAGAATACTTGCAGAAATATATGAAGGAGACTATTGTACAGAGCAGCTTTCCTTTCAGATCCTTGCATTGATAATGTCAGAAGGTTCCACTTAGCTTTGTTTAATCAAATGTCAATAAACAACAAAAAACAAACAAACAAACAAAACTTTTCCTGATCTATTCTCTAGTGTAAAACAATGAAATATTAATTAATGCTATATATAAATGTCTATTCAATTTAGAATCATTTTTTTGTTTTAAGGTAGAAAAATAGAAAGAATAATTGACATCTATGAGCAGGTGTTTCTCATGCCGAAATACATCTCACTTTCATTTATTTAAAAAGCTTGAAAATGCATATCTGTTTGGAAAAGCCATTTATCCAGATAAATCTTTATTTATGTGTGCCATAAAGCAGGCAAACAGAATGTCATCTCCTCACACCTGTAACTTTAAGCCACTGCAAAGCATGAACTGTTTAATATGAGAGTAAGAGTCACTACTTCACTCTGTTATTGCATGACAGCTGTATATGAGCAGCTCAATTCTGTATGAAGTGATGTGGAGGGACGCCACATGTCTAGAGGCAAAGCACTGCATTGTGTCAATGTCATTTCTGTTAAAGATCTTTTTGTAGTCTGACATCCAAAATGGAGTCACACATTAATGTACAATGGATAATATTTCTGACAATATCCTCTGGATGGCCTTGAGCTGATTACCACTACTCCTTCAGAAAACAGTTGTTACTGAATTGTTTCCTTTCAATAGAGCCTGCCTGAGGAAGAATAACAAGCAAGACTGGATCGTTAGTACTAGATGTATCATAACTTTGTAATTGCCTTACTTTGGCTCTTGAAAACATTTTTTTGTCAAGGACAGGAAACAGCTTGCCTGTAGTGGTAATAATGGAAAGAACTGAGCTGATCTAAACAACTGTCTGTAAGACACACTCATGTGTTAAAACTTTATAGAGTTAACCATAACAAATTCAGGTGAAAAGCAAAGAATGTCATCAGGACTGGTACACAGCCTTTCAAGCAGGGTTGTACATGCTACTCTTCCAGTTTAATCAGACAATAAAATGTCTGACATTGATGTGTTGTCTGAAAGGTGAGAAATAAGTGGCTGTATTGTCATACCATGCTAATGCTATTACCTTGCTTTGTGTTGCAAGCTGATTATGAGTAGTCTTTCAAACCACAGTGTAGTCTCAGAATGGACAATGGAACTGCGTATAGGTATTGAGATTTGGTATCATTTAAAATGTAAACCCCATGAAGATGTAAGACAATAGGGTGAAGAAATGACATGATAATTTTCTGTGGAATTCAGTAATATGCTTAACACAGACTTGTAGATGAGGATCAGCTCTCATATCTTGCCAAACCTACATCATGCCCTTCCTTCAGTTTTCTCAGGTTTGCAACTGTCAATCCTTAAATGCATCAGTATATGATCAGCAAGGTCAGCAAAGATGTCCATCCTGTCCGGCAGTTCCACAGAAGTAGACATATATATACACAGATATCTGTTACTTACTATTAAAAAAAAAAAAATCGTTGTGCTAGTATAGATGATTTTTTTCTATGACATTTCTTCCTCAAAGAGATTTCTGTAACAATATATGCCTTCAGAGGCAAGAAACACCTCTCATACAGAACATAAATACCTGCTAGAATCTTGTCCGTGTTTAGGAGCTCCAACTGTGGAAGTTTCTGAAGGGTCTCTGTGGGAAATAGAGTTCTGAATACTAGCCCATCTTAACAAATACTTAAATAAAAAATAACTTTCCAAGCATGAAATCCACCTCAGAAGATGAAATTCTTTAAGAAGACAAACTAGGAAAAAAAAGCAATTACCTCTGAATATCAATTTAACTTAGGAAAACCATAAGAAGCTTAGAAAGGAAGAGTCATTGAACACTGAAAACAAACACCCAAATGAAGGTTGCATATAACTTCACAGAAATCAGGAAAAAAAGAATGTGAGAGAAAAATAATCCATCAGATAACCAACTCCTAGCAGGAGATATGATAGATGCCATGCTGCCTAAAAGAAATTTGTGAAAATGACAGAGGAAGATGAACATGTTGGTAAGGTTTCATTTTTTTTTTTTTTTTTTTTCCTTGTGGTCTCAGAGTGCCAAAAAAATGTACTGTTTTACACATTAATAGTTTGAGCGTCCCCTTGTGATTCTGGTATGTATGTGTTCTTCAAATCATCCATTATTTATGTATGTCTAAACTTTATATGCACTTCTGATAAGCAGGATTTTGGATTAATATTTAATATGTGTATATGTACAACAAACAATTACCCCTGTTTTTCTTAATACATGCTTTCACAATGCAAGGCTGCAGGATTTAAGAAGACCTAAGCCTCTTCTCCATTAACATCTTTCTGTTAGGTCAGATATTGGCCATAATCCTCATCCCAATAAACTCAGAGGACATCAATTTCAATAGGAACAGAAAAAAAAAAAAAGTGTTGTGTGCATTTGTATAAATTCAAATAGAATGTTGGCACATTTAATTTAACAACCTTTTTATTATTTGTTTTAGTCCTATATACAGATGACTAAGTATTCCTGACACACGCCTTTATCCATGCAACCCCCAATCAGATTCATTAATCAATTTTTTTATTCATACAACAGAATTCTTCTTTCTCATTCTTTTTCTTAATAATGGGTATAAATCTTATTGTAATTACTGTACTTAGACATGAGAGATAAAATGCTGCATCATCTCATTAAAGTGTCTTGATGCTGCAGTGGAACGTGGATATCTGCCCAACTAAAAGGAATAGAAACAACTGTAGGTTTCCCTTTGAAGTTGCTCCTAACTGCATTTCCTACTCAACAAAAACCCCATTGTGACAAACCTGACAGTCTTTCTACGGAGAGTATCAGACTAAGATAAAGATTTCAATAAAGACGGTCTGGTTTGCTCAGTTTGCCCAGTCACTATATGCAAGGTGTCTCACAGTTTGTTGGATTAACAAAGATGATGTTTCTCCTCAGTGTAAATTATATTGCTTTATTTTACCATCTGGAATTTGAAAAATTTGTGCAATATAAATGTTTTTCAATTGTCTTAATTGAAACTTATGTAAAGCTCCAATAGAAAGCTACTGCAGCCACTTTTAGGGCACAATTCAGACATTTAACACCACTGATAGCATTCTTCCACAGTTCTTTGTGTCTACTGAAATATCATTTTTTTTTCCCCAATGAATTCACTTGTATTGAATTTTCAATACAATTCATACAGCTGGGTGAATATTCTTATTCCGGTTTAATTAATTAATTAATTAATTAATTTTAATTACTTGTAGTTAGGCAAAACTTAGAGTAAAGGATATACTGAGTTGAATAGCTCACAGTTTATTGTTGTGGACAAAAAGCTGGTGGGATTCTCCAGTACATACAAATGAATCACAATTACACAGATTATATTATTCACAATTTAATCTTTGTGCAAAGTGCTCTGAGAATACTGCATACAGTTCTGGTGCACATAATTCAAGATCAGTGCTGAAGAATAAAGATGAATCCTTGGAATAACCACAAGAATGACTGGGGTTTGGAAAACGTGATTCATAGTGAAAGACTGTAGGAGCACATTGCCCATTTAACTTATCAAAGAGATTCTATTACCTGGAGAATGATTTGATCATAGTGAATACTGCAATACCTATTCAGAGAACACATGTTAATGATGATCTTTTCCATCTAGCTCAGTAGAAATAAGACAAGTTAAGCATTAATTCCCTTACTAAGCCTACATGAATGGAGCTTTTGCAAAATAAAAGAAAGGAGAACTGTATAAACCTTTAATACTATGGTCTTGATATTCTTACAAAATTGTTGTAATTACATTTCACAGATGCTTTAACTTCTTATTCTTTCATAATAGCAGTGTTTGTATAGCTTGGGCAATATTATTTATTCATCCATCCAAAACACAAGTTTTCACTTCTGTCTTAGAAATAAAATTGTAAGAGAAAATATAGGTTCCAGATGTAATCATAACTGAGAACTTCATTGCCTTCTTTTCATATTATCCTTAATTCAACAAACTAATGTCTTTTTTTTTTTTTTTTATTCTCAATATCTTATTTGGTTAATAACCTTTATTATATGCCTATAGAACTAGCTACTCAGTGCTGAAATAATTCATTATATGCAAGACTTCAGTACAAGCTGTGCTCATTCCAAAACAGTTTAAACAGAGAACATGAAAATGCTCTCTCCTGTCTACAAATTAAAATATGAATAAGTTTTCAGCCTTGTAACCACACTAAATTATAAATGCAACAGAATGCACCACACATTTAATATCAAAGTTCTTAATTCATTCATTAGTTGCAAATATTTTTGGCTCTAGTTTGAATCTTCAGCACTCTCAGATCTCCCTTTTTCCTCATGTTTTTAATTGAGCTTGCAGTTTTGAAAATGTATTATGGACTTTTAAACATACTGTAGGTGCAACTTTTTTATTACTCAAATCTACCATTTTAAATTTTACATGATAAATTGAAGGTTCAACTTCTTTTCTGCAGTTATGTGGGAGTATCTGACTAAAACTCCTGCATGAAGCAGGTGCAGAGGTGCTTTAGATACTCACATTCTCAACTTCAAAGTAGCAATATAAGCTTCTACTTACAACCATGTGGGACATGTTTAGCTCTGGGCACATTTCACTATGTAACCTATATATGGCCAATAAGAAAGACCTACTTCTTTCTATAACCTATTTTCCCCTTATATAATGCCTGTGAGTAAAGAAAATCACATAAAACAATTTCAAGCCATTTTTTAACTGGAAGATATTTGATTGAAAGAAATTGCTAGAATTACTTTGCTTACCTCTCTTCATCTTACTTCAGTATTGGGAATCTGTCATTCTAACTGGCTTGTAAGTGTCAAGTAATTTTTGTCCTTTTTCTAAGTTTTACAGACAGGCAGGAAGTTTTGAATTTTCACCATTTTTCAGTATTGTTGGCAACTTTTACATTTTTGTGTAATCAGCTTTGATTATGATCATGAAGACAGAGAAATGACATAGTTCACCAGGGCCTAAAGGAGTAGAGGCAGACAGATCACAGCTTAGTATAAAACAGTTTTGGGGTATCATGACAGTGATACGGCTACTCTGGAATTCAAATGTGGCCAGCAGATGGTACAGCATTCAGTGAGCTGTACTGCTTAGCGAGGAGCTCAATTGGTACGTGTGAAATCTGTCTTGCAGGTTAAATTTTTTAAACTTCTGTATTCCCTGTAGAGACATTCACCAAAAACATGAACTGTTTATTTTCTTTCTTTAAAGAAAGAAAAAGAAAAAATAGGAAAAAGAATTCTTTTCGCTCCCAACTTTGCCACAATCAGACACTAATATGGTTGCATAATGGACCATGCCATACATGATTTCTAAGTAAATAAATATTTTCTAAGTAAAAGATTTCTAAGTAAAAAGATATTGGATCATGGTTGTTCAAAAGGAATTCAGGATACTTCAGCAAACAATATATTTGCTTTGAGTTGTGTTTTTTTGTTTGTTTGTTTGTTTTTATTTTGTTTTCCAAATAACTTGGTGTTCTCAAATGCTTGAGTTAGAAGCATTTGAGAAGACATACGAAGAAGATTGTTGTTTATGCAGTTTCTAGTCTATCTGTCCCAAAATCCACCTTATGATTACTTTTAAATTTACTTTCAAATTGCCTTCACAGAAATCAGTTATGAATTGTTAGTGACACTATCTAATCACTACGTTGCATATAGAACTGTATTTACCTTAGTATTAATTTCTACTTGCAAGTCTGAGGTGAAAGAACTGAAGAAATAAGTAGATAAATACAGTCAGTTTTTAGTTTAAGCTTCCTGTCCTGTTTTTGATTTGTTATTTAATTTAAAATGCTATTTTTAACAGTCATTAAAGAGCAAAGTTTTCACAGCTCTCAATAACATTTCCTGTTCTCTGTAATAAAGGGCATTTATTCCATTCCTGAAGGTATTTTACTGAAATGCATTTGTCTCATTTTCTGATTTTTATTTCACTAAAATTGTGTTCCATTTATTCTAAAACCACATTATTACTCCCTAAAGTTGTCTCTGTAGGGTTGGTCTTTCAAAGACTCTTACATGTCCTTATGCTCATGAGTTGAGTATAATCAAGGTTGAGTGGAAGTTATGCTATTAAGTTCCATGTTAATAGCACAAGATGAAAAGGAAATGTTTACTGGATTGATGTCTAATTTTGCAGTTCCTTTACTTGGTTTAAAGGCTTTTCTTTGACTACTGTGTCATTTTGCACATTTAAAGGACAGAGATTTTTTTTTATTTTATTTTCCAAAAGTTGTCTGTATCTCTGCCAATGTGAGAATGAAATTAGGAAGAAAACAAGGAGTAGGATTGCTTTCCTGTAACTGCTTTTCTAAAAATATGGAGATGATATTTTCTCTTGTGTCATTCCCATAAATAAATAAATAAATAAATAAATAAAACTTAGAAAAGATTTGGAATGTTCTAGGTCTAGGGTTAACTTGTTTTTCAGTAAGTAATCCAGGTAAAATGTTCTTTTGAAAGGGAGTTTGTTCTAGAGCTACTAGGATAAAGAATTGAGATTATCTCACAGGAAAAGGTATTACTTTCACTTTGGAACAAAATAAGAAAAAATTCTCAGGTTTCTAAAAAAAAGCTGGAAATTTGACATTATTGGTTACACTTGTTCCAAAACACGATAAATGCAGATAAGTACTGTAAACAAAAAAGGGATAGCGTACAGCTTGTACACAACAAGGAGAAATATATTAGAGTTTTATAAGAAAGATGTTGTCCTCATGGTAAATAGAAAAATGATTGTTAGATTTAAACGAATTTTCAGAGAAGTTCGGAAGATCTGATATCATAGATACCAAATCATCCCGGAAAAAAATGGATAGTATGCATATAGTAAGAACAATATGCATTGTTCTTACCTACATGGGACTTTTTTTTTTTTTCCCAATATAGGCTCATAAATGATACAATATTTTTAACTTTAAAATCTAATCTATTGGCATTTACTTCACCTGTTGCACTTCAGCAAGAAACATCTTCCTGTTGAAGAACTGTATAAATAGCCATCTTATCTTCATATTCTGTGTTGTTCTGTGAGGTCAGGGACAAGGGAATGGCTTATTAGAGCTATTTTGCTGGACCTCCTCATTGCATGAACAAACTTAACCAACCAGAAACATCACCATAGCTGATTCTCATATAATGGAACATCAAAGCTAAAAATAGCCAAGAAGAAGCCATTGTACCATTTGAATATTATCATATACCAAAGATTGACTTACTGATAATCATAGCAAAAAAATAAAAAATGAGCCCAACATCTACTTACATATGGGCATTTTAAACTCTTTTCTAATTTAAAAGAGAAATGGTTCTATCATTGTTCTTATAAGGTTATAAAATAATCAAAACAAACTATACAATATTTTTTTCCTTAGAAACAAAGCCAAAAATAGCCTTCATAACAGGCCTTTAATACAATCATCTTGAGCCTGAATTTAGCCAGCAATGTTCATTGCAAGTGGTGCTGAATGTTGGAAAAAAAAAAAAAAAAAAGTTACATACACATTCCCGGCATCCTGTGGAAGCTATTTAATGACATTAAATGATTTTAATGACATTTCCTGAAACTTTCTTCAGTAGTAATACTTTCAAATAAACCATTGGAAGTAATGTTTGAGAATTTAGAATCATTTTTCATTGTAACATCCACCTAAAATACTTTTCTGCCCAATATTCCATTTATCTTTTTGCTAAAAAAGAAATGCCATATATACTTACTTTTAATTCAAAAAATATATATTCCTCAGTCTTAGTGTGCAAGAAGCAACACATATGATGCTAACTGGAAACTTCCTGGCAAAAGTTTTATATTAATACAATATTTATGGTGAGTTATTTGATAAGTGCATGTTGAATACAACATTTTATTTATTTATTTATTTATGGAAAATATTAAGTTCAATGAACTTTTGGTGACTCACAAGCAGTGACACTGGGGACATTTTGGAATTTTGGAATCTTCATTTCCATAATGGATATGCTTGATGCATCTACCCAAAACACGACAATTTCATGCTTCATTGGTTTTGAAGTGACATAAGAACTTGGAATGTAACAATTCATAAATTGTGACAGATTGAAGATATATCTAGGCCAGGATCTTGCAGCCATTACTGAATGCATAGAAGCCAGAGAAAAACAAGGCAAACATATTTGGCATTTTCCCTTAGTACTGTCTCAGCTTCCATCTATTCTCAGTTCAGGCATTTTATGAACCAGATAGCTTTCCTATGTATACAAGTATAAATTAATTTCTCTTACAACATTTTGCCTAGCACAAGTAGCTCTTAAGTACAAGTACATTTTTAAACATCCATTATGTGAGAAACTGCAGAGTTCAGGGAGCTTTTGCTTTACTGAAAATCTTGGAAAAATATTGAGTTCCTAAGAGCTGTAAGTTCTCTTGATACAGGATGAAAGCAAGGGTTAATAAAACATTAAAGCAATCATAATCATAGAATCTACAAATGACAGAGGAAATTATGAAATTTATTTTTCTATAGATTTTATGGCAGCATAGCTGAAAATTTAGAACCATGCAAAATGTTTAAAGTTCCTTCATTTAAATAGTCCTAAAAAATAATCCTTAAAATTTTAACTTATACATTGTAGAATGGTCTGCCATTTATTTGACGTGTAGTTTGACATGAAGTCACATTATGCACATTCCTGCTCTTCAATATTAACACAATTTTAATAAACAATATTTCCATCGTATTTCCTCCAATACATATTTGAGGTCTTCCTAGTCATGACTCTGTCTGATGACAACTGCTGAATTAATAGAATTGATGAGTAAGTCAACACCTAAAAATGCTCATGGAACAGTTCTCCAGGATTCATGAAGAATATTCAATATAGTTGACATTGTTTTTTTGTTTTGTTTTGTTTTGTTTTCAGCTTATAGTGTTTCAAAAGAACTGAACACTGAAACAGGCCTTACAAATATTTAATGACATCAGTGTACTAAAAACAGATGCACATCTTAGACTTCCATTGTTCCTTCTACTAAAGCCAATGTTACTCTTTAACATTTTCTCCTCATTTAACGAAGGTTAAAATAGCATTCCTTGCTGAAAGAAATGTAATGATATACACTGAAAATAATCTTTTTTCCTTCCTCCCCCTTGAACCTCAAATCTGGAACCTAATTGGCTTCTGGAAAGAAAATTCTTTTTGGGAATGTTCTCTGATTAGAACCAATTGAAAATGGGCACTTTCTTCAAGCATAACCCCAAGCTAAGTCAGGTCTACATGCCTTCCCAAGACTAAACTTACGCTCACACACAAAGCACGAGGAACGTGGACCACAGTGGACAAGAGCACCACCTGGTGATGCCTTCCTCTTCATTACCTTGTCGTGCTGCTGTGCACTGAGCCAGGTCTCCTCCTCAGTTCATGCCAGCATGGGAAGAGACTCAGCAATTTTCAAAACCCCCTTGGATCTTTCATGACCTAATGAAAAAAAGCTTGTTCAGGGAATTTAATGTTCAACTACACTTAAGCATCTTGAATTCTCCTGAAATTACTCAGTTCTTTTTCTTCACCATTTGTGAACATTATACCACCTGGAAAGGCTTCTCTATTTTGAATTTTCCAGAACTGAATTTCTGTGATTAGCTTTATACAGTCCTGCATTTTGATGTTATACAGGATGCCACAGAAGCAAAAATCTGGATATAAAAGGAGGAAAACAGACTACCTTTGAAAAAACGCATATTTGTTTTTGTAATTTTTGGAAATTTGTATTTTAGGATATAATATTTACAAGGACGAGATTATTTTAAAGGGAAATGCAGAAGAATAAATTCTTATTTGTTGAGCATTTTCTACATTTTTTTCCCAAATCAAATAATTATTATGGCTGAAGATTGACTGTGTTCATACTTCTAAAGCTACATATATTTTTCTTTCTTCTGAAATCTCTTTCTAGTAAAGATTTTTTACTGAGGTCTAATCCATAACTCTGAAGTCAACAGGATCCTTACTGGCTTTGGATCAGCTGCTAGTTTACTTACCATTTGCCCAAGAGACACAACTTTAACTGTAATTATTTCTCTGTCATTAATAGTCAATTTATAGTCAAAATATTCTAAAATTAGTTTGTAAGAATGTTATCTTTAATTTTAAACAATAGGAAAGATTTGATTAATTTTATGATTAGAAGATCAAATTAGCATGAAAGTAGGCTAAAAATTGTGAACATGCCTTAGATGAAGAAAACTTCTGGGCTTCCTGCCAATTTAAAAGAAAAGAGAGATTCAAGGTAGAGATGTTACTATTTAGCTAGTGTCTGAGTCAGAATCTAGAAACAGCAACCCTTACATTTTGAGTACTTACATATGCAAGAAGTCTTACTGAAATTAAGTGAGACAAAAATAAAATGCTCAGAAAAAGGATTTGTTTCTGTAGCAGACAAAAATAAGATGCAGTTTGACAAAAATGAGCTGTAGCACTTTTCACAATTTGAATACTCTTGAACATATTGAAGTATATGCATGGTGCATATGCTACAATAATTGCACATATCTTTTTAATATTATATATACAACATTTATACTATGTGTATGTGCACAGATAAACAAACACATAGTTACATACACACTATGCAAATATTTGTTATAAATGAAATGTATCTTCTACATTTTCAAGAAGCCCTAAAATGTGTGTAAGGGCAAAAAATTCAATCAGGCACTGAACTGTATCTTGGCACAGAAAGAACTAAGTATGTAACAGTGTAGTCTCATGAAGATAGTTGCCTGAGGAGCTACAAGCTACTCAGGTAAAAGTTAGCAAAGGTCTTAGTTACTTTGCAAAGAATAGACATATCTTATGCAGTGAAAGATATGACACCATTTGGGACGACAAGTGGATATAAAAGAAAGAACACATTAAACACAGGCCACCTCTGAAAAAAAAAAAAAAAGCATTTCTGGATATTCACGTTCTAGAATATAATATTCACAAGGACAAAATGGTGTCAGAACACCCTTTAGGTTAAGCTTCTTTGAAATAAACAGCTGTCTCCTCCTCCCACCAGAGTACAGGGTGTCAGGCTCGTTTAATGGAACAGTTCTGCCCTGTTGTATGCAGTCATTTATGGCAGTAGAAAAGCAAAGAAGAAACCTTCATAATTAGGGCCTTTTTCTAATAAATATTTATACAATGTGAAAATGTTGCAGTAAGAGAGAAAGAGGGAATCACAGTGATATGTTGCCTGATAATCAGATATTTTCTGGAGAATGGAGACAGAACAGAATGGTCCCACTAGTTAGCTGAAAGGCCTAATTACAGTGTTTGACTCTTTTTTTGTTTGTTTGTTTGTTTTTTTTAAGCTCTGTTCTATATATAACTGAGAAAATGTAAGTGTAGCACTTATTTCTATTGAATTTAAAATTAACCCTTATGATTTTACAATTCTCCTGACAAGGTTCATGGTTGAAAGGTGTTTATCACACTCTAGTACATCATATATACCAAAAAAAAAAAAAAAAAAGAAAAAGTCCTCCACTGGGTTTAAACAAGTAAAAGTTTGAGGGATGCTATGGACTTCATGCTTTTAAGACATAGTAAAACTTAACATAAAAAGTATGTTTTATTCTTTTTTTTTTTTAAGTCAATTTATACAAGATCTGTAGCTACCCAAAGGATTAAGCTATGATGCCTATTTTGAAAAAAAGAGGCAAAATGTATAACAAAAATGCATCTAATATTTGATATGATTAATGTGTTTCTATTGCTTATTATAATTAGAACTACTATATGGTATTTTAATGTATATCCAGTATTATACGCAAGAAAAATTGACCCAGCGTTTACCAAACCATGTTAGGCTCATTCTTCCTCAAACTTAACATTTGGAAATATTGGTGAAATAGCTTGCAACAGTAAAACATGTAAAGTAATGAATGTAGAATTATTCTACCACAAACCACTTGTGGCAAAATATGACAGTGATCTAATCTATTACCTCATTTACTTAACTCTAAGCAAGGATGTCCATTTATTCTCCATTTTCCCTGTGTGGCTGGTTAATTGAACAGGTTGCTGATAGAAATAATCTTTTAAAGGCTCTTTGTCTCAGAGACATCCCAGCCAGTCTGAAAAAAAGTTACAGTGACATATAGTATCAAAATTAGGCCCTGAGGTTGTACCCTGAATATTTTAATGTATTACAGTAATAATAGGCTCAAGACATAACTTCTTGGTAACTCTTGAAAAAAAATAGATTTTGTGTGAGAAGTCCACAGCTTCTTTGCATTGGAAAACTGACATTTCATGATAACTTTTTTTTTTTTTTTTTTTTCCTGAAAGATAATCTGAAATGTAAATCCTTAGTCATTTCATGCTTGATGACAGACATCAAATGTCTGTGGGAATGAAGAGGTGCTGCAAGCTGTACACAGCTATTCTGCCTCTGTCCTATGTAGAGAAAAAGCACAGCTATTGTAAGAGTTGGAAAGAAACTAGACTCAGTGAAAAAAAAAAAAAAAAAGAAAACAAAAACAAAAACAATTGTTAACAGTGGTTCCTATGAGTGGTTCCTATGAAACATAGCAGAAATGGACAGGTACTTCAGGAACAATTAACTGTCCTTTTTAGTATAAATGACCACAAAATGAGTGTATCTCATATGGTGCACTTCCATATCGAGAATTCTGAAGTTTTCTAAATTTTATGAGATATAGCGTCCACATTTTTATTAATTTATTTTTCAGAACTGTGACATTTTATCCAGTCGCTCCTCAGTTATTTAAACAATCAAAGAGGCTTTTTTCTGTGCTTTTCACAAATGTAGTATAGATACAACCTGCTCTAAGTGGCTCTACTTGGGCAGGGGCATTGGATCAGATGACCTCCAGAGGCCCCTAAAACATCAACCATTCCGTGATTCTGTGATAATTCCTTTTCAGCATTGACAATTTCTATTTTTAAATTGTTCTTTACAAAAATAGAAAGTTTAACTGAAAAGTATCTTTGAAGATCCTGGGAATTTCAATTCATCACTCAGTGGAAAACTCACTCTTCATTTTCCTAAGTTATTAGGGCACTGCTGTCCCTGAAAACAAATTTTAAGTTGCAGTAATAAGCAGAACATAATAGCTGGAATTGTTGATGTAAACTGCATCTATCCTTAGATTTTATATATATATATATAACTTTTATATATATATAACTTTTATATATATATATACTTTATATATATATATATATAACTTTTTAATATATATATACTTTTATATATATATAAAAGTTATGTATAAAGTTATATATAAAAGTTGTATATAAAGTTATATATAAAAGTTATATATAAAGTTAAAGTTATATAAAGTTATATATAAAATTATATATAAAAAGTTATATATATATATATAAAAGTTATATATATATAAAAAGTTATATATATATATATATATACATATATATAAAACTTGAATTGTACTAGAATTGCTTCACCTGTTTCCTGCACCCCGCTACTTCAAAAATAATTAAAAATATACTTTGCTGGCAGAGTTAAGCATGACAGTTCAGGCATCAGTCTACTTTCACATTATTGTAAACTGGGAGTAGCTCCTGAAACAATGGATTAACATGACTGTAAAACTGATGTAAATGGGATAAGCAAGCAGCAAAGTTCAGCATCCCATATAAAGATGCTTAGAAGTCCTCCAATAAAAAGGTTATCCTTCAGAAGATGAGCTTAGTCTTTATATGCTGTGGTAATGGATTCTATAAAACCATGCAATATTTTGCATAGACAAAATTCATACTAGGTAGTGTCAGAGATCCATACATTGGTGATCAACACTTGCCTGGTGTAACAATGTTTATACTACCAACCTTGGAGGAGTTCATATTGCTGAAGGAAAAATAAATGTTCAACTTGCAGAAGCATGTTTAAAGGATAGGTGCTTGGATACCACAAAGTTAGACAGGATATAGAGACCTAAGTAGAACAGGCTGCATTGCTATTTAGCTCTGTCTTCAATACCAGCTTTAAAAGATGAGTCAAACTTAGGCTAATCATGGGGTCATGATATTCACAAACACTCCCAAGACTAACCCATGTATCCAAAGAGATTGCTACTTCTATAATCACCATGGTCTCTGAGGAAATTCATAACATACCATACAGTAACTCTGAGTAAAAAGAACAGCAATGAAGACAAGAGGGGACAGTGCTGCTCAGTGCTGGAATGTTTCTGGAACGAAATACTACAATAAAACTTTATTTCTCTTTAGTTCAACCACACACACACACACGTGCATGCACAACAAAGGAAAAAAAGAGCTAACTTTTATTTTAATCAAGTGTGCAAAACACTGAGAAGACATGGTGGAACACATGTGTATGTTTGTGTACAGTTTCAGGACAGAACTTCCACCGAGAACAAAGTATTCACAGAATGAATGTCATAAATCTTTAAAATATTTTGTAAAACCAGTATTTCATATCAGGAATTTAAAAATGAAGAAAGACAGAAAGACTATCTCTAAACAAAAACAAAAACAAACAACAAAAAAAAAGACTTAAGAAAAGAAAAGGAGGATTTATTCTTTAGTAACATCTGAATATTACTGCAAAATAACAAAACTGAGATACCATTTATGATTTAAGAAACCTACAATTCAGTAGCTAGCACAGTAAATTGATAATCGTTCACAAAAACAGCTAAAACATATCTGTTCATTTTACATGTACTGGTAAAAGACTGGCACTATAAAACACTAAACCCCACAAGTTTTTAGCTTTTCTGTCACATCTCAGTGCATTTAATATCCTTCTGTCATATTATTTATGACTTCACAAAGAAACCAGTTATTTCCCATTACCTCTTCGATAAATAAGTAAAGCAGAGCATGCTGCAGTGCTACAGTTTGTTAATGAGATGCCTACAAAATCGTCATGGTGTCTAGTCTCAGAAGCTTGCACAGCATCTATTAGAGTTTGCCTCAGCCCTGAAAAGTATTTGCATTTCTTACACATTGATATGTTCCAAAATGACGACTGAGACACCCATATTCAAGTGGATTACATAAAGTAAGTAAACCTTTCCATGACACATTTAACATTTTAAAATAATAATAATAATAAATTCTATCAGTGTTTTCAGCTCTTTCATTAACATTTCCATCAGTCTATCATGAGAGAGTTGACTTCCTTTCTGACAAGGAAAGAAGGTCAAAACTTTTACTTTGGATTTCATGTAGCAAAAATTCAATACTCTAGTACTCATCAGAATAATTTCTTTTAAATTTATGAAATAATGACAAAGAAATCATGGATTATATACAGTAAAACATAACTAGAAATCTGATCAAAAACCCACAGAACAAAGTGAAAGCCTTTCTATTGGCTCTTGTGGGCTTTGCCTCCAAACCCAAATATGGGTAGAAAAAATTAAATTTTCCATCAATTATCTGCATTGCTGCTTAGAAAAAAATGTTCAGGAGATATATATATATATATATTTTTTTTTTTGTATAATATCAGTAAGTATAGTTTCTGTTATAGTCTCCAGTGGCCTTTTTTATCATAAAATATAATGTTCAGTACATAAATTTCTTTAGTGTTACTTGCTGTTATTGCTCTTATTTCATTTCACTAGTTTGAAATACAAGTCCATAATATTCCTTTACATATATATATATCTATGCATATATATATATAATTGTATTTCTTTTTCTAACACTGTTTTATATGTTGGAATAACATTTCAGCTGTGTTTTCACTGTTTCTAAAGTGCACTAGCAAGGACGGAAGGTTTAAAAGCTGTGAATTCTTTGTTTTCCCTCTTTCTATTCAATTAACATAAAAATATTCACCCAGGTGAATATTATATGTATATATAATATATAACTTTATATATATATATATAATGCTTTCTTGCAGAGGTTGACAGAAAGTATAAGCTCTTTAAAGATGTGTACAGAGGTGACTGTAATATAACCATAATGAGAATGTACACGAATTTAAGTTCTGAGGTGACTTGTTCAATAGATTCTGTCCTTTCTCCTGAGAAAGATACTGTCACTCTTTCTCAGTGGACAATGCAATTAGGAAAAAGCACCTTGGGGAAAGAAGCTTGAAAAGGGAATAAGGTGCAGTTAAATTGCATTAGACCAATATACAGTCACCCAAGTCTTAAATAAATAAATAAATAAATAAATAAATAGTCACAGCTCTGATACAACTGTCAGTCTGTTTTGCTGTCCTGGAATGGGATTCAAGTCCAAAGTGAACATGTTTTTTTGTGTGTGCATGCAGATTTTTACCTGTGAGCTAGTGTTGAAGTTCCTATTGCAATCAATGAGTCTTGCAATTAAGTTAACTTACCTGAATCTAGACATTAATATCTGATCTTCTTACCTAGGGTCATACACCCGTGAGTTCTGCCCTCTTTTTTTTTTTTTTTTTTTTCAGGTGTGTGATTCAAGAGGAACAGAGAAGAAATCATAGAATAGAGAACTATTTATATATGAGATAAGGAAAATTAAATTTCTCATTTATAAAAAGAAATCACTCATAATTTTTCTGGTAAAGCCCCCATAAGAGTAAATGCCACCAGATTTTTTTTATTATTATTATTAATTTTTTAATCAATAGCCTATCTAAGGCAATGATAAAGGTTTCTGTTTATTCTCAATACTCATTTACACATGTTGCATGATTACTGTTTACTATGCCACTTCCTTCCTAGAAACAGTTGTGAATATGAACAAAGTCACTCATGCAGTGCATCCATGCCAACAAAGCTGCTACATGCTCTTAAATGGAATATAACCTAAGAATATAATCTACTCTTTTCCAGTCCTTCTCCTTGGACTTTCAGAGTTTTGTCATTCCTGTCTCATATCACAAATAATAATAATAATAATAATAATAATAAAGTATTTGATTTTCATTAAACAAATTCTTCTGCTAATGTTCATAATGTATGGGAGGAGCCTAATAAAGTATGGATCTTTTCACTGGGAGGGATGAATTTTAATGTCGCAAGTAAGCAAGCAAGTAAGCTTAGGAGTGCATATAATAATCATTATGCCCTTAGTTCATATGAGTCTTATTCATTTTATCAGATTGTTTGACAGATTGTTAGAGAACTATGTATTTCTTCTTTATATCCATTTATAACACAGATGACCCTATCCTAATGCAGTTAAGAAGGACAATCCTAAAGTATAGGCAGAATTATCAGTTTAAAAGTACTTTATACTACCTATATTATATGGCACATTTTTCAATGATTGTTGAAAACAGATCAAACAACAGAAAAAAACTTTATTGCTCTGAATAGCATTGTTATACCAGTCCAAAATTAGTTACATCAGCTCTCGCTGTCATAGTCTCTGATCCTATTAATGTGTGACATCTTTTCAAGGTTGCCTGAAAGCTTCTGAGTTAACAAGACCTTTTTTTTTTTTTTTTTTTTTTTTTTTTTTAAGCTAAGGAAAAAAATAAGCCAACTTTTTCCGCTTTTAACTGTAAGAAACTCTGAGCAAATTCTCTACTCCAGTGTTGCTTATGACCAATATTTTTAAAATACTCAGGGAAGGATCCCACGTGTGACTGAACCTCTATGTTACAAGAGGAGGTGCTGTATTATTTAATCTCTAAAAAGAGAGTTTCCCCTTGATAATCTGCGGACAGAATAAACCTATTACATTAGAAGTCAGAGTCTGTTATCTTACTGTTTAACTCATGATGAATCTATGTTTCAATAAATAAAGCAAAACTGTATCTTTTGCTTTTTTCACCATATCTCTGTATAAGATACTTGTATTGCAGGAATTTGTGTTGCAGTACCATGGAGTTTGTTTTAAAGCCCTGCAGTTCAAGATGGAAATAAATAACTGTTGCCCTGGTTAGTATCTTGCTAGAGTTCATACTATGTTCATACTTAAGCTTGAAGCAAAGGTCTCTAAGGTCAAATCTAAGTCTCTGATTTCCATGGGTTTTGGATCAAGTGAATAACACTAAATCCTACAAGGTATTCAGCAGTCACGGGTGTTGCAGCATTTATGCATCTTCTATTGAAATGCTTATTAAGTTTAAGTGTTTTGAAGCTGACATACGTTCTTAGCACCTTGTAGATTATTACCTTTGATTATATAAATAGCTGGAAAACAAACCAACAAACAAACAAACAAACAAACAAAAAACACAAAGATGTAACAAATAACTGTGAGTTTAAAGCAGATATTTTCCTATCTGCACAGTTTTATAACTCTATGATATTTTTTGACCCTCTAACCCTTTGATACTTTAAAAATATCTATCTTTTATCCATTGCCAATGGTTCTGTAGCATAATTCAGGAACAAAAAGTATAAAACATTTTATTTCTCTAATCTAAGACTGATCCAAGACTGATCCAAGCCAAATGACATCTATGTCATTTCCATTGATTCAGAACATGAGAGTGTTCATTCAGGATCAGGTGAAGGATCCATTTAGCTCAATGTCCTCACTCTATCAGTAGCCAGAAACAAATGAAGAAGGGTACAACATGAAGAAGGGTACAAAGCAAGAATACAGAGATATTTCTGCTACTACAACTCTTCAACTTTCAGCACTCTGTAACTTAAGGACCTCCCAAGGCAGATGTTATATCTTTTGTGATTGATACACATTGACGGATGTTTTGCTATTCATTTTTCTGATTGTCTTTCTCAGTCAAAAAAAGAAGTGAACAGCAATGGCTGCAACATGACCTTTCATCATAAGATGAAATGGTTCTCTCACAGCATTTTTTCTTAAATATATCCTCCATTACACATAAGGAAAATGTAAAAACTGCCTTAAACTGAAATCCCAAAGCAATTCAGAATAAACAACAAACAAATTTTTGATCTACATGTCTAAAAAAAAATCAGAATAAGAAATTAATGGTTGCATTTTCTGGCCTTTTTTTTTTTTTTCTTTTATCAAAGTATCATATAAAAAAAAAAAAAAAGGAAATTATGTAAACAATTAGTAAATAAGTTACTGATTTTCACACTATAGTGAAGAAAATTCGATAACAGATATATTGCCCTTCTACCTTGCAACACAATCCTGTTGTAGTGAACGTGCCTGGGAGACAATTGTACATCCAACTTTCAGGCTATGTTGTGCTGCACGGATCCCTTCTCTGTAGATAAACCTGACCACCTCAATGTATCAGAGGAGCCTGCAGGCAGATCCCCCTCAGTGTTAGTGATTGCATCACTTTCATAGTGCCTTTTTCTAAAAGCACAGAAAGAAGTTCTCATTAGAACTTTATGAATAAAGTTGATTTGTTGTAAAACAAAAAAATAAAAATTGTGTAATAGCTTGAAGAACCAAAAAGGACAATATTCTCCTATGGACAGTGTCTGTGCAGCATGCCACAGGAAAATCCATCTGGGGTCCGTCTAATGCTGCATTAGTTCCCAGTATTCACAGTTCCCAGTATTCAAAAGGATGTAAGTTTTAATAGCTATTCTATCTTATTAAAGCTGATATTTTATAAAGCCATTTGTTGTTGGGCCTTTTGTTTGAGATCCAGAAAAAAGTCTGCACCATCTCTTTCTCCACATACAACCTACCGCACAGCAGAACACAAGTCACTATTGGCCTCTTCTCTTGAACGACAAGTAGTTCAGATTTCTATTTCTTTTATTTGACTATTAAAATGGAAATAATCTATTGCTTCATTTCCAACAAACTACTCAGCTAAATAATTTCTCTCCAGACAGATTCCATGAGTCCACATTCACAATTTGTTTCTTAAGAGAGTGGAAAAGTGGTTGGCAGATTGAAAATATTATTTTCAGTCACAGAAATGTGTATGTAAATAAGCAACTCTTTACAGAAGGAATTGTTCCAAGGGTAAAGGCTCCAGAACATCAGCCCTCAAGCTTACAAAAAGTGTTTACTGGGTCAGCAAATCAGAGAGTTACTATATATAAATATTTATATACAATTAAATCAAAATTATTTTCCCCAAATCATGAAACAATCACTGATGCCCATCAAAGGAGAACCAAACTTTCTGTAGTGAGGCAGGATGGCACTTTTGCTTTAGAATTTGTTTGGAACTTTACGACAAAGCAACCCAGTTGAGGGGGAAAAAAGGAATATTATTTCTCCTGCAGTTTATTCATCTCATTAAAAAAAAGCCATTTAATGCATAAAGCAACATAATTTCATAAAAACCTACAGAAAAGACAAACATACTGACAGAGATTTGTTATTTCATATTGGTATAGAACTGTACTTCTTGCTGGCAACTTTGAGATTTGCTGATCTGAAAAAGCAGAACATGGAGATGAACTAAAATGATTTAAACCAAATCATTGTCAATAACAGGATTTCATATCAAATTACAGAGTTTCCTCACCAGAGAGACTGGTGTGATTTTCAGAGAATTTAACAAAGTTCAGAAGGCAAATGAGAAAGATATAAACTCTGAAGCTGTCTTAACCATAATCATCTCTCATGGACCTCAAGCCTCTGCAGTGCTCCAGTCTGGAGGCAGCTCTAAGTGAAAGCAAATGGTAACATAAAATTGAATTAAATATGAAAATGAATACTGCAATGAGAAGAGTGTCCCTGGTGAAATTTAGTTTAGGTTTCAGTGTGTCTCTAAGATTTTCAGTCTGCTTCAGAGATACACATTGGCAATAGAACTACAATTTTGAGGTCTGACTCCTGGAAGACACTAGAATAATGGCATGTGGAAATATGCCTGACAGCAATCCATTGTGGAATAATGGTTTGTTTGGAGGAACTTTAAAAACAGACACTGAATCAGTCTCTAGTCTTCCCATTCAGAATAAGAAGAGTTGTTCGCATCTCTTTGAAGTTGAGGTCTTCATGAATTCCATATGTTAATTCAAAAGCTATTTGGAGAAAGACTTCTTAACTCACAAAATTTCAGTGAATGCTTACCTAAATGTTTATTTTGGTTTTCCAGTGGTTTCTTCTGAAATAATAGAAACGCTAAGGCTACTCATTATATTTTCTCTAAATTAATGTTTTGTTTTGTTTTGTTTTGATTGGAAAAGGTCAAAAAATTGGCAAAAGCATTGAAGTGGCCTTGAAAGTTATTAAAAAAAAAAAAAAAAAAAAAAAAAAGTTATATAGTTTGAGTTTAAATGTAGAAAACACTATTTTTCATATATATAAATTTTTCATATCTGGAGTTCCACCTCCAGATTCTGCACTAATCATCCTTTTCTATGGTATGTCCTGATAGTTTTTTAAAAACAAACAAACAAACAAACAAAAAAACACCTAGAACATGATCTACACATTCTGTAGCAATATGCACACAAACATAGGGACTGAGAAGAGGACTGTACATATTCAGAATAAAAAGGCTTATTTAAGGAAACCTTTCTGCTGTATTTGGATTTGTTTTCTCTAAAAAAAAATGAACTTTTAAATATAGCTAGTGAGATGGAAAATAGGTATTGGAAAATATACTGAGGCAGAAGGTACACCATTGACAATAAGAGATGAACCAACCTGTTTTCAGTCTTTTGATACTGATGTCTTTCAGATCCACTTATGTGAATCTAAATCCACAGCTCCTGCCTAGTATTCCTAATGCCACCATTAGCACATTTCTCTGTATCTATTTCATTCCTTTGAAATGACGTAGCAAACACTGCACACTAAATGTGGTGGCTACATAATGAAATAGGGAAAGCTCATAGAATCACAGAATCACAGAATGGTTTAGGTTGGAAGAGACATTTAAAGATATCTAACTCCAACCTCCCTGACAAGGGTAGGGACACCTCCCACCATACCAGGTTGCTCAAAGCCCCATCCACCCTGGCCTTGAACACTTCCAGGGATGGGGCATCCACAGCTTCTCTGGGCAACCTGTTCCAGTGCCTTACCCCCTCCAAGTAAAAAATTTCTTCCTAATATCTAATCTAAACCTACCATCTTTTAGTTTGCATCCATTATTCCTTGTCCTGTCACTAAACTCCCTGACAGAGTCCCTTCCCAGCTTTCCTGTAGGCCCCCTTTAGGTACTGGTAGGCTGCTATAAGGTCTTCCCAGAGCCTTCTCTTCTCCAGGCTGAACAACCCCAACTCCCTCAGTCTGTCTTTGAGAGGTGCTCAGTCTCCTTTACCATCACCTTTGTGGCCCTCCTCTGGACTCGTTCTAATACTCCAATGTCCTTCTTATGCTGGGGGCTCAAGAGGTGAACACAGTACTCCAGGTGGGGTCTCACAAGTGCAGAGTGCAGAGGGATATTCACCTCCCTCACTCTGCTGTCCACAGTTCATTTGATGCAGCCCAGGATACGGCTGGCTTTCTGGGCTGCACATTGCTTGCTTCGTGTCAACCAAAACCACCAGGTCCTTCTCCTCAAGGATGCTCTCAATCCATTCTCCACCCAGCCTGTATTTGTGCTTGGGATTGCCCCAGCCCTGATGCATGACCTTGTGCTTGGCTTTGTTGAACTTCATGAGGTTTGCACAGGCCCACTTCTCAAGCCTGCCCTGCTTCGTCTGGATGGCATCCCTTCCCTCCTATGTGTTGACTGCATCACACAGCTTGGCATCAGCTCACATTCCTTCTCCCAGTGAGACGGCACTCTTTCTTCTGCCTTCTTCTCAAGAACTGAGACAAAACTGGTTCCTATCTCTCTCTCCCACAACTATGTTTTTATCTTACATTTGTAAGATGAGGTGTCTTCTAAAATTATCAGCCGCATGTGCCAGACACAACTAGTCAGTATCATCTCTGATCCGCAGCTGTGACTGTCCCCAGAGGACATAGGCTGCTGCAGCCATGCTGTACAGCAACAGACCGAACCATGCTGAAGTGCTCACTAGCATGATTAGCAATGTTGCCTCACCCATGGATGACTTAATGCATTACTTTTCAAAAGATTGAGGAAATTTTCAATGAAAGAAACTGTAGGTTAAATGAATAATAGCAACAATGTTCCTGGTGGCAGTCTTTAAATAGGTACCATTTCCTCAATCAGAATCACTGAATCACAATCACAGAATCACAGAATCATGGAATCATCTAGGTTGGAAGAGACCTCCAAGATCACCGAGTCCAACCTCTGACCTAACGCTAACAAATCTTCCACTAAACCATATCCCTAAGCTCTACATCTAAACATCTTTTAAAGACCTCCAGGGATGGTGACTCAA
The DNA here is from genome assembly GCF_011077185.1 of Oxyura jamaicensis. Classification (NCBI taxonomy): domain Eukaryota; kingdom Metazoa; phylum Chordata; class Aves; order Anseriformes; family Anatidae; genus Oxyura; species Oxyura jamaicensis. The sequence continues at coordinate 24,699,487 of NC_048893.1, forward strand.
CCACTTCCCTGGGCAGCCTACTCCAGTGACTAACAACCCTTTCGGTAAAGAAGTTCTTCCTAATATCCAACCTAAACCTCCCCTGGTGCAACTTTAGCCCATTCCCCCTCGTCCTGTCACCAGGCACGTGGGAGAATAGACCAACCCCCACCTCTCTACAGCTTCCTTTAAGGTACCTGTAGAATGTGATAAGGTCGCCACTGAGCCTCCTCTTCTCCAGGCTGAACAAGCCCAGCTCCCTCAGCTGCTCCTCATAAGACTTGTTCTCCAGACCCTTCACCAGCTTTGTTGCACTTCTCTGGACTCGCTCAAGCACCTCCATGTCCTTCTTGTAGCGAGGGGCCCAAAACTGAACACAGTACTCGAGGTGCGGCCTCACCAGAGCCGAGTACAGGGGGACGATGACCTCCCTGGCCCTGCTGGCCACACTGTTTCTTATACAGGCCAGGATGCTGTTGGCCTTCTGGGCCACCTGAGCACACTGCTGGCTCATATTCAGCCGACTGTCAACCAATACTCCCAGGTCCTTCTCTGTCAGACAGCTTTCTAACCACTCATCTTCCAGCCTGCAGCTCTGCTTGGGGTTGTTGTGCCCCAGGTTCAGGACCTGGCACTTGGCCTTGTTGAACCTCATACAGTTGGCCTCAGCCCATCAGTCCAGCCAGCCAGATCTTCCTGCAGAGCCTTCCTACCGTCGAGCAGATCAACACACGCACCTAACTTGGTGTTGTCTGCAAACTTACTGAGTGTGCACTTGATCCCCTCATCCAGATCATCAATAAAGATATTAAAGAGAACTGGCCCTAGGAGAGGTGGCAGAAGTAGCACATGGTCCACAAATATAGGATACATATCACAGACTGCACATTTCTGTAGGAAGCCTTCATCTCCAAAACAGCACTTTTTTGAAACAGATCCTACATGTTGATTTGTGTGTTTATAAGCAAATCAGATAAAAAGTTTAGCTTTCCTTTCGGGAAAAAAAAAAAAAAAAAAAAAAAAAAACTGAGCTTGCCAAATCATTAAGCCAGTTCGAGGATAGATTTACTATAAGTTTACTATATAGTTAAATATAATTATAAATCATAGTTACAGCAAAATTATTATAAAATACTATAATTTATGATAAAAGTCTGAAGGAAAGCTTCAATTTGTACGCTTTGAAGTTTGATGAAAAAAAAAAAAAAAAAGTAATGCTATTGATACCAACTAAATTGTCTATCACTGGAGAGTTTACAATGGAAATATTCAGTGTAATTTTTAATGTAAATATATATAACAAATAAACACAAGAAACAGTTTCATCTTTAATTTTTCTAGCTGTCATTAGCTGTATATAAGTCTATATTATTTGTTTGTCTAGCTTTGCCTGTCCCCAGTTCTTGATGTCCATGTCTTAACATGGATTTGATCGAATGATATAAACAAGTACATCAATAACCAAAGCCAACCAAAAAAAAAAGCTTAGAAAAAATAAAAAATCTCAATTCTGTAAAGCATACAAGATACCTTGGTATTTAAATTATGAAGTTGTTAAAACGAGTTGTTACTAAAGAAGATTTTTCAATACAATTGTGCTTTCAATAGAAAGGTCACAATTCTTATCCTGCTATTTACAAACAATAAAGAGATTAGAAAATGAAAACCAAAAATGTATATACCCTCTTCACATTCAGATTTGGAAAACATTTTCAAACTCTGCTTTTCCTTCCTCTGAGGGAAGCAGGAGAGTTTGGGGACTATCATGTAGCAGCTGTAATCCACCTTGTCAAAGATCATCAGTGTTGTTCCTAAGCAACTCTGCACAGTGCTGTAGTTGCTGTCCATAGCTGATAAGGATGCACAGGGAGTTGTTAACTAGCTGCAAGTGGGAGAGATGAAAGTTGCAGAAATTGAAACTATCAAGGTAATTGTCACTATCAAGGTAATACTTTTTTTTTGGGGGGGGGGGGTTAAAAAAGGAGGGAGATAACAGCGACAATGAAAATTAAGGATCCCACTCCCATTACATTTGTTCTCATATGGAAAATTCTTTTGATTCATCTTACTAAACAAAGAGAATGAGTGAGGATGCTGCAGACACTTTAAGACTGTGAGCTATTATTAGACAATATTACGTTATGTCCATTACAACCTCACAGTCTGACTCTCAGCAAGGAATGCCTGGATAGCCATGCTTGCAAGTGATAACTTGAAAGACTGTTCCCTGTTCTCAGTCAAAATACGTTGAGAATCTGCCAGTACAATGAAAAAGACCATATTTCTGGATATATATTTTCAAGAATGCTAGGGTTTTGTCTCAAAATATTTTTTTCAATAAAATAATTAATAAAAACAATGTAGCATATTCTCATAATATTAGATCAATTCAAGTACCTCTACGAAGTTACACAGATAAGTTTTATCATAGATTATTTAAAACTATACTGGAATATACTTACTTTATTTTAATTTACTGAAGTACTGAGTCTAATTAAATAAAATCCTAGAAGTTTGTATTGTTTGTTACACCATGGGACATTTTATCTACCTAAGGAAATTGAATCTTCAGTGCTCAAGCAGCCAAACTTATTTATACAGATACTCAAGGAAACATTTTAGAATATTTTTTTAATGTCTATATTATGTGATTCCACATTATGTTTTGAAAAATATATAGAAGCATTCTTATCATTGGCAGTACAACCTCATAGGTTAAAATTTGATATGAAGCTTTACTGTAAGCGGTTAGTACAAAATTGAGCTAAGGACCATCTGGTTAAGAGTCAACTCACAAATACAATATCTCCTTAAAAAAAAAAAAAAAAAAAAAAAAAAAAAAAAAAAAGTGATACAAAATGCTTATATCAAGAAAACAGCTTTTTATACAAAGATAATTAAGGTTAAAATCTACCAGGAGATCTATAGTCCATAGACCATGCTGATAAGGCTTATATTTCTAAAAAAAAAAAAAGTACATACAAGCAAACTCCTCCTCAAACTCCTCCTCAAACTGTTCACTTAAATCTATAAACCACAGGCTTAAGACAAAATATTTGTCAGCACACCAGAGTAGGGGATGAATTTTCAGTGGTCCAAATTGAGACTTAGAGTTTACTTTTTCTTACCCACATCCAAATTTTAACAAATCTCCTTTATATAATCCTATTATGCATCCTACTGGAACCAATACATCCTCAAATTGCATGTTTCATTGAGAAAACAGACCACCTTACCTGACACTGTTTTATAATTCTGTGCTTGATTCCTAAAAACATTTTCATTATTTGAACAATATCACAGAATCACAGAATTTTCACAGAATTTCTAGGTTGGAAGAGACCTCAAGATCATCAAGTCCAACCTCTGACCTAACACTAACAGTCCCCACTAAACCATATCCCTAAGCTCTACATCTAAACGCCTTTTAAAGACCTCCAGGGATGGTGACTCCACCACTTCCCTGGGCAGCCCGTTCCAGTGTCTAACAACCCTTTCGGTAAAGAAGTTCTTCCTAACATCAAACCTAAAACTCCCCTGGCGCAACTTAAGCCCATTCCCCCTCGTCCTGTCACCAGGCACGTTGGAGAATAGACCAAACCCCACCTCGCTACAGCCTCCCTTGAGGTACCTGTAGAGTGCAATAAGGTCACCCCTGAGCCTCCTCTTCTCCAGGCTGAACAAGCCCAGCTCCCTCAGCCGCTCCTCGTAGGACTTGTTCTCCAGGCCCCTCACCAGCTTCGTAGCCCTTCTCTGGACTCGCTCAAGCACCTCCATGTCCTTCTTGTAGCGAGGGGCCCAAAACTGAACACAGTACTCGAGGTGCGGCCTCACCAGAGCCGAGTACAGGGGGACGATCACCTCCCTGGCCCTGCTGGCCACACTGTTTCTTATACAGGCCAGGATGCTGTTGGCCTTCTGGGCCACCTGAGCACACTGCTGGCTCATATTCAGCCGACTATCAACCATCACTTCATATCACCATATTTTCATACCATAACTTACATTTTTACATCTCTTTTTACACTGAACTTTCAAAAAAGGCAGAAAATTAGGATTAAAATATATATTTTCCCTCTGATACCTCACACTACTCTCCTAGTTAAGTTAACCATTTTTTTTTCTCCTTGAATTCCTTGTAACTCTTTCTTAATGGTCTATCTTATTCCACAGTGCTATGTGAATATGGGACATATTGTATTTTCACAAGACTCTTGTAAGGTCTATTTAATTTTGATTGGGACAGGACATACTCAGTGTCTGTACAGTACTCTACATAGCTTAGAAATTATTCTTTTGTACAAAGGAGTATGCTTTCTAAAGCACCTACCTAGTATCCCAGCTTAGGTGTTTTCAAGTGTTTTCCTGTGTTTCTAAGTACCTAAGCCTCTTCTGAGATTTCAAGCTGGGTGCCTATCTGCATCTCCAGATTCCTAAATGCCTTTAAAAATATTCCATGCAGTGTTTGGTTCCTAAATACTTTAAATATGCAAACTTTAGCTTTTTTTTTCATGTTAATAACATTTTTGTATGATTTAATGAAACCTCATTATGAAACCACATTTTCTATAACAGTGTGGGATTTAGCCCTAATTAAGTACATTTGCACATTTGCTCCAAAGGCTTCCACCATCAGGATGGAGACCTGCAGATAAGTAGGGAACAAAATTCTGCAGCAGAACGTAAGAAAAGAAACTTTTTTCTACATACATAAGGAATACGATTGCTTGTATGAATAATATTACAATGTCTTTAATATTTACACAAATAGCAGTCATGAAGTCAGCTTGTAATTGTAGACTTAACTGATACCTGAATTTGTATTGATAATATTAGAAACACTTGTACTGATGACTGGGTACATTAAGATAAGCCTTCTAATAAAGCCTAAGTTTTATTTACTCAGGTGTAAGAAAAATACAGCAGCCTCATTTGAATTATAACAGAGATGAATTTTGGTGGAAGATTTTTTAAACAAAACTAAAATATTCTATCAGTGATGTATTGGTCACATGATCTTCATATGCTCTCATGTTTGGATCTGAGCCTTCCTACTTGAAATACATGAGTAATTATTTGTATCCAACATTTTTCTTTGGAATACTTACAGCCATTGCACATCAGGTGCTCTATTTTGTATTTCATCTCAATTCCCATTTATTTAACTGGAAGTAATGCAAATTTCTTTGTGTACCTTCATATTTTTTTTTTCATTAAAACAAAGCCCACAGTTTTTACTTAGCAGAGGGATTATAACATATCACCAGAAGCATGGTAAGATCAAAGTAATGTACTACAGGGAAACAAAAAAAAGCAAACAAAAATCTTAAAAATAATGGTAGAATTTGGGCTACTAATTGTGATAGGGGTTAAAGTCCAAGCATGGTAATTACTACTGTTCCAGGAAATGTAGTGTAAAACTATCATTTCAAAGTGCTGTCTATGAATTTGAATCCATTGCCTGAGTAATGCAGAAAAAAAAAAAAAAAAAAAAAAAATTTTTTAAAATACGAAAAAATCTATTACCCAATAAATGATAGGAACAGAAATATACGGAATCTTTTCTATCACTCTGTCAGCTTCCTTGTCAGGTAACTGATGAAACCTGAGAAGGCTGAAAATTTGTTTCTGTATTTCTAATTTATACTCCTTCTTTTGAATTACCTATCTATTTAACCAATGCTGAACCGGATTCTACTCTCATCAGTTTACCATGTTATAAATTATGAATGAGATAACTGCAACCAGTAGACTATAGTGGCATACTATATGGTACTCTAGTACTTGAGCTTTCTCAAGTACTGGAAGTAATTCATTAGACTTTGTCTCAAATGTTTGGGAAATTGTCATCCTGAAGCTGCAAGATGTTATCAACTTATTTTGGATAATCATCTTATTTCTGCACTGTTTATAAATTTCTGTGTTCAGAAATATGGTTTCAATTTCCAGATTTTTTTTTTCACAATAGCACTGATCCTAATACTTTATTCATACATTTATATGCATTTTACATTACAAATTTTTCTTCTTAGACAGGGGCACAATAATGTGAGTCAAGTACAGATTGTCATCACTCAGTTTGAACTTCTTGGGTTTGATCACTGACGGCTTTTACTAAAGTCACAAAATTCACTGGGGATTAGTTGAATGATAGGCCATAATTAATAGATCAGACACCAATCATAATTACTCTCTGAGTCAATTTGTTCTGCTGTCCTAAGTCAGTATATTTCTTTGTTATCTCCTGGTCCACACCAGTCTCATAGTTCTTATTCTTCTCTCACAATAACTGCAACAAAACAAAATACCAGCTGTTTCCACCAAAGGAGGAAATAAATTACATTCTGTGCAGAAATTTATTTCTGTTAAGCATTACTTTCATGCTCTTCATAAATGAAGCTCACAAATTCACGATTAAGAAAAAGAGTGAAGTAAACTATATGTCATTCTTCTAAGAGATCTTCAGTATATCTTTTTAACCAGAAAGCTGGTCAGCAGTGCAACTAAACAGGATTGCAATGACCCAGGTTCTCTGTCAAGCCAACAACAGCCCAATGCAGTTTGACTCATCTTTGTATTAAAGAACAAATAATTTTACTCACTGCTATCAAAATGACCCTTGCTCTTTAGTATTTCATATTTGCCCTGGAGCCTTTTCTGAATACTTAGCAATATGCTTTGAAGGTGATTATGCTACACTACACTTTGTCCCTCCTTTGTGATATAGTATTCTAACGATTCAGACTAAGTCTCTACTGTGAAGAGAAAATAGAAGACATCAAACACATTTGTAAAATCCAAAAACCACTAGGTTGTGTACAAGAATATAAAATAGAAAAATGCTATTTAAAACAGGGCTGAAAAAATCAAACACAAAAAGAATGAATGACATGAAAGGTACAGAAATAGTATTCCAGCTTTGCTAATCTTTACCTTTGCAATATTTTTCATGATAGTATTTCTAACTCTTAATGAAATTGTTCACAGAATAAAGATTTTGAATTTTGTGTCTCTTGTTAGATTTATTTAACTCGTATTTTTATGAGTTCTGAAGAGGTGGATGTTTTCAAACTAGCATACAGAGACAATAAGAAACAAAAGGCACTCACAGAAAAGGAAAACCAGATAATGTGCGTGACATTTGAAAAAAAAAAAAGAGGTGCTGTGGAAGTTTTATGATACTCATAAGGAAAAATCTATCAAAAAAAGGTCAGGAAAAAAACTCTTATGAGGAAAGTTCAGGTCAAATGAATGACAATCATGATGAATGGAAGATTTGATCTAATGTTGAAAGATGAATGAGAACTCTGGAACAAAGAAGAGTAAAATAAAACCAGAAGAGTCTTAATATAAACATTAAACTTGTCTGAATCAAGGGAGGAAAGGAGCCAAACCAGCTGAAAAATAACAAAAAAGGAAGACTATGGAAAATGGTATTTTGAAAGAAAAGTATAGAAAATGAATAGATGGAACATACCCCAGGGATGTGATAAGAATGGAAAAGGAAAGACAAGAGAATGGAATGTGTAGGAAAATGAAATCCATCATCCTATTACCCTGTTCACCACTTTAAGTTTCCTACTGTCACATCCAGTCACCTGTTTGATTATAATGTCTTCAGTACAAGTAATTTGATATGTCTTAGATGGTGTCCCTCATACATTATGGGCACCATTAACAAATAATGAAATGGGTGCTTTAACATTAAATGCACCCATTAACAAATAATGAATGGGTGCTTTATTGTTTCTAGAAGACACACTTCTATTTTACATAATCAAAACAAATAAATGGTCTTATGTTTTAACTTCTTTCCACAAAATATTGTGCTCATCTACAAATGTATTACATGACAAGACAAAGCTACCCAATGTAAAACTTATAAACATTAAAGTTTTATATAGCAGTGAGATTGCTTTGGAACTAGTCACAAAAGAGCACAGTGTTCCTTATTTAAAGTATAATATATTTATAAAGCATTAAAGTACACTACAGTTCTGCCAGATTTGGGAACAAACATCACCTTGACACCATCAAAACCTTACCAGTTATTCCAGCTGGCTACTGACAGGGCTGAAGGAATGTTATTAGATTATCATGTTATAAGGTGACAGCAGCAGGTGTCATAACTGTGTCATTATGGATGTAGATGTTCACAAGCCCCTGTGTAAGTCTGTCAATCCCAATTCAATAAACCTGAGCTTTTTTCTCTGCCATGTTTTACACTGCCTTGCTTCTTGACCTTTTTGTCCCTAACTTTTATTTCATTTTTTTATCTTGAATCACCATAAACTGCTGTGTGATGTTTCTCATTTTTATTCTCTTGTCCCTCTTCTCTATTTTGCTTTTGCAAAAATTAATACTGATAACATATAAAACTGAAATTTGAAATCAGACAGCTCAGTTTCTGGAAGAGTGAGTGTAGTGAGGCTAGTATTCTAGCCACTTTTCTGTCTTTTCCTTCCTTCCTTCCTTCCTTCCTTCCTTCCTTCCTTCCTTCCTTC
>NC_048893.1:24707979-24713777 GCF_011077185.1 Oxyura jamaicensis
CCTTCCTTCCTTCCTTCCTTCCTTCCTTCCTTCCTTCCTTCCTTCCTCTCTCTCCTTCTCTCTTCTCTCTCTCTTCCTTCCTTCCCCTCTTTCTTTCTTCTTTCATTTTCTCTTCTTTCTTTTTTCCATTTCTTATTTTTTCCCCTTTCTCATTGTGCTTTCCTTCTTCCCTTTTTTCTCTCCTTTATTTCCCCCTTTCTCTCTCCCCCTTTTTCTTTCTCTTTTTTTCCTTCCTTCTGTTTTCCCTTCTTTTTTTCTTTCTTTCTTCTTCTTTTACTTTTTCTTTGCCTTTTGCCATTCTTGTTTCCTTCCCTCCTTCCTTACTTCCTTCATCTCCTCCTTTCTTCCCTTTCATATAACGTCTCTATATACAACTACGTACTACTTGTGTTGAGCAGTCAAGAATGGTTAAAGCTGGAATGTCCTTGGAGGTTAAAATGCAGTAATATTTGAAGTCACTGTCACTCTGCAGAGAAAAATGCAACCTATGTTTTAAAAGATGCTTTAATTGTTCAGCAATCATGCAGAACTGAGAAATATAGCCCTGCTTCCATGATAGTAACTCCCCAGATTACAAAGGCCACTTGCTCAATACCCTTGCTATCTAGGGAATATGAAAATGACACCAGGACTACAAACCTTAACTTTATATATTATTCTGTATTAGTTTTCAGGCATTTTTGTAATATTTCAGATAGCCTGCTGTGCTATTGTCATTTCAAAAATATGGTATTTCATCTAGCTTTGTTCCTAAAAGAAAAAATATTGTTCATATACAGCCCATTTATATAGCTCTAATTCAGCTAAAACTAAAATTAAAAATGAATGGGAGTTCTACATTAGTGAGTGGATGAGAGGACCTTGCACAGAAAGCAAAGGTAGCAGTACTAATTACAATCAGGTTTCACTGACCCTTACTGCTTTTCCTTGTAATTTCCCTCCCTTTTTGTGTAATTATTCCATCAACTAAAGAGTTCAAAGCTTTTATTATGTTAATTTTATTTAAATTATTCATATGTATTTAACATTTAAACATAATCTTTATATGGTTATCATGATATTAATAAAAGGACATGATCTAGCTAATCCACTGATAAAAGACTTCCCAGTCTTTCATATGTCTGTCATATCTGAACTTATATATGAACTTTGGAGGGTGAAGCTTTGAATATCTGTGCAATCTGCTCAAAACTTTATCTGTGAAAACTACCTCTAAAACTGAGTCAAGCATACATTTTTCTTTTTAACTCTTTTACTTCCCCTCAGATCATGAAAGCCATGTTTTTAGGTTTTATTAAGAGATTTTTAATGATGTTCAAATCTCATCAGTACGCAGTATAACACCTCAAAACCTGGAACTATAGGATTGTATTCATTATTTCATGAAATAAACAAACAAAACTGAACAACACCAAATAGATAGCATACACATGTAATAATAAACTGCAAACTGACGCTACTGCTGAGGACAAAAATTTGTTCAGTACCATGGACAAGTACTGGCAAAACTGCATCCATAACAGTGAAAACAACTTACTCAAGAACACCTTTCACTACAAAAAAATACAGACCAGTTCCTGCTCCTCTATAATAAGATTATTCATTCTGAATACTGATAAATTCTCAAGAAATGATTTGTTGAAATCATCACGTATTAAAAAGATGTGCCCAAAAGAATCAGCATCAGAAAGCATAGGACTATGAAACTGCTTAGCATATATAACTTGTTCCTTATGTTAACTTCTCCCTTCAGTTTATCACTACCAGAGAAAGTGAAAACCTAAAAAATCCAGCAACCTTAAAAGCAGACTAAAATCCCCAAAGCTCCTGTCACTCCTTTTTAGCATAACTTGCCCTTACAAGTAATGAAATATTTACAATGCACTATATTTATCTTCATTTTTATATCATACTGAAGATAAAAGCCCTGTGCAAAAACTGGTGGCATAACACAGCCCCATTATCTTTTTCAATATTTTGTATGTCCGTTTCCCAACTAAATTAAATTGCACATAATCAATCAACTTTTTCATTAAAGTATAATAAAGCACTTTCATTTTGTTAAATTTAAAAATTCTACATGTTTCATAAATCTCAACAGTCCCAATAGGATGTGGCAAAATGCTTGATTAATAAAATGATGAGCTTTTACTTTAGAAAAGTAAAAAGTTTGACTTTCAACAACTGAAATTATTAAATAACTAGAAAAAAAAATCTAAGGAATAACAAATTTTCAGTTTCACAGCTCATACTCTACCTCTCAAAATTAGCTTCTTAAATTAGTCAGCCTTCTAAATCCCTGTCAGAATTACAGACAAATACATTTTACAACCTTGTACACAGAATCAGCTTCTACAATAAGATTCCATTACCAGTAAGAAACTAAAAAAATAATATTATCACCCATCTTTCCAGTAAATTTCATCGCGGTCTGACTAATGTCAACAACTGCATTTTTAAATTCCTAATTCTCTGGAAGACTGCATAATGTCATTATAATTATGTTTTAATACATAAGCTAGATTTGTCATATAAAAACCTTACATTTCCTGAGATCATTTTCTAGAATCTGTCATGGGTCAGTGTAGCTTGACATGTCATTTACTTGAGACCAAGTTATAGTTACGTAAAATCAAAGGAAAGATATCCATAGTCTTAAATGACATTAGGAATCATTTTTGTGAAGATTAAGGTATCTATACTTGCTTTATTTTTATGAAAGCAAATCACTTCACAATATCTAACTCAATATTCAAGTCTACATCAATACATCACTTAAAACAAAATGGCAGATCCACATCCTTTTATGAATGATCAAATTAAAATATTGCACCCTATTACTACTTTAGCAACACTGTAACTTGTCTTGTCAGCAAACAATACATTATTAAAATTCCAAGGAATAACTCATAGATTTTCCTAAAATACTACCATTTCACTAACCAAAACAAAATAAAATGTCAGAGAAAATAGCAAAGATAGTTTTAGAAATTATTTTTTTGTTATGTTTTTCCAATGTATCTGTAATTTGGGGTTTTAGGTTACTTTAATTTCAGCAACACTTTCAACTCAATTCACCATGCAAAACACTTAGACTAAGTGCTGAGTTGTATTCATGAAGTTTTGTGACAAAAAACTTACCCTCACATTTTCTCTATCATTTTTATTTTAATTGAGCACTTTTCCTTCTTGCCAACACACTTGTTGAAATGTTGTCTGTAACCAAACACCAGCTGCACTTACCCCAATGTTGTCATGGTGACAATGGTGTACCAGAAGGCTGCAGGAATGCTGGTGAACTTGCTGGCTGATGAACCTTTCTCTGCATAGTACATGACTGTGGCAAAGATGATGATGGCCATAGTGAGTGAGAAGAGGAGGAAGCCTAACTCCGAGGCGCAGCTTTTGAGGGTATAGCCCAGGATACGCAGCCCCTGCGAGTGGCGGGAAAACTTAAAGATCCTGAAGACACGAAAGACTCTTAGTGTCACAAAAGCCCCACTGACATCTTCATTATCTGTCATCACCAGACCAATGTAATAGGGCATGATGGCTACCACATCAATGATACTCATGACACTGCGCACGAATTTGTAGCGACTAGGGGCTGCCAGCAGGCGTAGGAGATATTCAACTGTGAAGATCATGACACAGGCGGTATCCAGACAGAAGAAAGCCACGGCATAGCGCTCTCCACAGGGCAGCTCCTTGATGCGTCCCGGGCTTACCCCACAGGGCACTGTTTCCACCACATTGGCAATAACAGAGACAGCAATGAAGAAACCAGTGACATAGTAGAAGACCAGAGCCAGTGTACTGGTGTGGGGATTTTCAAAGGCCCGCCACATCCTCTGCCGAGCTGTCATTGAGGGCAGGGAGCTCTCAGCTGCATGATCCTGATCAGCATCATCCTGCAGGCGCTCAGCATTCTCACGCCGGCGATCCTTGTACTCCTCATAACAGCAGTCACCAATGATCTCAGGGATGATGCCAAAGAAGGCCAGCTCCTCATCGTAAGCAGAGATGCACTCCTGGCGGGGATAATGAAGCTTCCCAGTACGGTAGAAGTTGAGAATGTGGCGGAAAATGTCAGGGTCCCGATCAAAAAAGTACTGCTGTGTCTCAGGGTGGTAAAAGAAGTCCCGCTCTGAACTGCCCAACAGTGTGTCAGGGTAGCGTTCTAAGGTGTCCAGCCACGTCTGGAACTGGATGCCACTTACATTCAGCACAATCAGGGAGTCCTGGCTTCGCTTCCTCTCCTGCCGTGGAGCAGCTGGCATGGGACCTGTGGCCACTGGCATCCATCCTATGGCCGCTGCCCTGGCAAAGGGCAACCATGCTGCTACTCCTGCTGCCATGGTCCCATACAGCTATTACAACTGACGGAGCAAATCTACAGACAGTTCTGGTCCAGACACTAAAATACAAAGGGAAAAGAAAAATACAAACGCTCACACATTTTCAAGGCAACAGAATTTCCGAACATTGTGATTTGTAGCATTAACCAGGCCACCTTTTTGATTCCTCCCTTTTTTTTTGTCCCAGAATATCCTTTCCAGGGTCTGGTTGGCCAGTTAGGACAATAAACCAGGGCACTTGGAAAATCAACATATTAAAAGCAGCTACAAGTCTCTAGCAGCCAGATCCTTTGGATACGAGGTCCATGTGAGGCCCCTGGATGGAAGCTGCCGTCCAAGGAGCTCTAAACGCGGGAGCCGCCTGGTAGCCCTGGTGCAGCGGTGCAGCCACCTGGAAGGAGATTCTCCACGCGCGATGCAGCCTCTCCGCCCGCCCCTTCGCTCCCCGCCCGCTCCGGAGCCGGGCCGCGGCCGCCAGCGGAGCCCTTTCCGGGCGGGCTGCAGCGGGGTCGCCCGGCGCCGCCGCCCGCTCCCCGTGGCAGGGAGAAGAGGACAGGCCGGGCGGGCCGCCCCCACGTCCCCGGCCGCAGCCCTGGAGCAGCAGCGGGACGAATCCCCTCGCTGACCTTGATCACCGCTCCGTGGACTCCTTTTGACCCGGGCTCGGGGCCGGGGAAGCCGGCGGGGCAGGGGGAGGAGCTCTGAGCGGCAGCATTAAACTTTAAGGCAAGTTTTCCGTGGAGGAAAGGCGTTGAAGGGCAGAGGGGCGAGGGGGGTACGCCCCGGGGCAGGGAGCGGGCGGGGTGGGGGGATTCCTCACGTAACGGGGCGTCGGGGCAGGGAAAGGGTCTGATCTGGAGCGGAGACAGAGGGGCCAGGAAGGGCCGCGGTGGCAAGGGGAGGAGCGGGGGCTTCGGAGCCACCCGCTGAAGGTAGGATGCGGGGGGGGATATCCTCGGGAGCGGACGGCGGAGGGCGAAGCCGGGGAACCCGGTGCTGGAGCGGCAGCGGGGCAGGGGCTCCCTGGCGCCGGGGGAGGTCGGGAGGGAGGGAGGGGGGACACGCGGAGGCGGGCGCGGGGCAGGGGCGCGGGGCCCCGGCGCTGCAGGTCGCGGCTTGGTGGGGCCGGATCAATCCCGCCTCTCGCCCCTTCGCCTCGGTTCTGCTCTCGCATCCCTCCGGACATGCCCAGCTTGCGGCACCTACCTGTGAAAGTCTGGTGAGAGCGCTCAGTTGCATAGAGACTTTTGGAAATACGGGCTCCGCCGCTGGATCTCCGCGCCCCGCCGGGAACGGCGGGGAAGTAGTTGCTCCTGAGAAAGCTCGATCGCATCCAAAGGGACATCGATAATAAGGCTTTCCCCCACCCCCACCCCACTCCGCCACCGCCGAGCGCCAAGCAACAAGTTCAAGGGGTGGGTGGGGGGAGGAAAAAAAAAA
>NC_048893.1:24714177-24742020 GCF_011077185.1 Oxyura jamaicensis
GGGGGGGCTTCCCGCAGCCTCCCCCGCGGCGGGCGGGCCATGCTGCCCTGCCCTGCCGCGCCGCCGCCGCCGCCCGCGGGCGAGGGGCGCAGGGGAGGGTGGCGCAGGGGGGCGGCGGAGCGGAGCGCGGAGGCGGAGGGGGGGATAAGGGGGCGGGGGGGGGGGGGGGTGAGCATCGCGGAACAAAGGGGCTCTGCCGGCGGCGGGGCTGGAGGGGAGCGCCCGAGGGTATGTGTGTGTGTCTGTGGCTCTGTCCGTGTGTCTCTCTCCGTGCATGTGTCTCTGCGGGGCCGGGATCGCCCGGTCCAAGCCCTCCGCCGGCAGCGCCGCGCAGAGCCTCTGGAGTTCGCCGTGTTTCGGGTAGGGATCGGTGTTTCGGGTAGGGCGGCGGGGATGGCTTAGGTGAAGTATCTAGGGGATTTCTCGGGAGCGCCAGCTCGTTTCAGAGGAAAGGGAACGATTATTTACTGAAAGATTGAAATGCCTGGCGATGCTCCTCACTACCGGAGTTCTCGCTGCAATATCCAAATGCCCCTTACCAGCTTTGGGAAAGGCGAGAGCTGAGGCGGCTATGCGAGCCTTTTCCTCCTCTCCCTTCCGCTCCCGTGCAAAATCACCCCCCCCCCCCCTTTTTTTTTTTTTTTTTTTTTTTTTTTTTTTTTTTTTTTTCCGTCGCTAGATGGCGTATGGATGACGGGAAGTGAATTCCCCGCCGGCCGGGGACGTGCGGGCTCCCCGCGCCACGCCGCGCACCACTGCTCGCCCGCTTGGATGCTGCAGGTCCGGCCACACCGAGCTGACGGCACCGCCGCATCTGCGGGGCAAAACGCGCCCTTAGCTGCGATAAATAAAAGGGTCTCTCTGTGTTTTAATTAATTTATTAATCAATTAAGGTACTGAAAACACGCAGTGTCGTCCTCACTGAGCTAGTGTCAAGACTGCACAAGGTGTTCCTCCTTGTAATTTACGTTTGTTTCCTTGTAGTAGTAGGACAGAAAGCATGCTAAGGAAGCTCAGAGTAAACGGGTTCCATTATACCTGAAGATACTCAGACCAAATCTCCCCCTCTGATAACCTGTATTGGGCATATGTGAAAGAAATTTGAAACAAAACACAGAAAAAAAAAAAAAAAAGAGAGAGAGAGAGAGAAAAGGGTGAAATAAGCCAAATATATACCGAAGCCTGAGAATTATCTCTTTTCTATATTTTAACAATATGCGTAACTTCAATATGTATTTGCTCCTGTGTAAGTTCCCATAAAAAAGGGAACACTCAGTGCTGGTCAAACTCTCTCAGTAGCCTCTAAACTGTTCCCATCAGAAATATTTGAACTGATGGGGAGAAAAGGTTTAAAAATGTTGGAGTGTAATTCCTAATTTAGGAAAACTTATAATGGTGATCAATCACACATATCAAACCACATGAAATGAAATGTTGCATAAAATAAAGGATACTTCCTGTAGTTTTACTGTTGTTTCTTTTTTCTAAGTCAAATGTTCAGTACACTGTATCCTACAAATTAATCCATTCATTTGAAATTAGTCAGTCAACATGTTGGTACGGAGCTTTCAGTGACTTGGTTATTCTTCTTCCATATGAAAGATTGGGGGTTTTGATTTGGTGATGCAAAAAGACAATCCTGTGGCAATTAATAAAGGCTGATTTATGGTCTTGTCACTCAGCACTGAGACAGTAATACAGGGCTTCTTTTTCTGACAAATAATCAGGATAGGTTTCCTTTTCAGCTACAGATTCTTTTTGTAACCTATGGTTGCTCTTATTTTGTTTAGCTTTATTAAATTGACTGGCTTTACAGAAAGCAGTTAGTGTTTTCAGTTGCCCTTTCTATGCAGTTTTTATAGAATAGAATTCTTCACTTCCAACAAAGGTGTTTCCCCCCTGAATGGGTTCCCTTAAATAATCACTTTGATTCTTGTAATCCTAATGTTGCTTCACAGACTTACCACATTTCATCAGGAAAAATGAGAAGGGGAAAAAAAAACAAAACACCCCAAAACCACCAACACAACCAAACAACAAAGCAAAATAACAACAAACACTTAGTGAATACCATTCCTGTTGCAACACTATGATTGTTTTAAATCAGAGGTTTAAATCAGAGGTTTGAAACCAGTCCAAGTTGAAACTTTCTCCTAACACCACTGACTATTTGGAAAGATGGTCACCTCACCTTATTTTTTTGTGGACAGTGTGTGTATCAGAGAAGCCTCTTTTAGAAATCAGTTCATGAAAGGAAAAGACAAAGACTGTGTAGGTAAGTGTATTCTATTTCCTATTTATTCTAGCAGAAAGTCCATTAAAATACTACTGAGAAGTGCTAACCAGGAAGCTCATACTTTCACAGCCTGTGCCTTGAATTTAGTGCCTTGAAACTGTCTTCAGTATTAATTCCTTATTTTGTATGAAGAAACTAAATTCTGGTACATAAAGTGTACCTAAATAATCAGCTCCTCTGAAGTCAAAATCTTTCCTGTGACATCACAATTGCCTTTGAAGAGATTGGTGTGATGTGACAGGGAGGATTATGACTTCAAGTAGGAATTAAGTAGTAGGGACTCAAATGAGACAAAAATCCTATTTTCAAGCAAAGAAAATAAATCCTAGTAATTGTAGGAAAAGAAGAAAATGGTACTGAAGAATGTAACAATGAGTATGAACTGTTTCTTAATTCTTCACAAAGTCAGGAAGAACAAAGAACTCTCTAAGGATTAAAGAAGATAACAGTTATGAAGCATAAGCTTATATTAGCACATTCATTTTTTTTCTTTAACATTTTTAGAAGCATTTAGAATATTTGAAATGAGGAATTTGCTTTACAGTCTGAATCACATACACCTCTTCTTCGTAATTCCTTTAGTATTAAGCTAGTAGTCTTTCCTTTTGAGACAAGAACAGTGCAAATATTTAATGCCACCTTGTAATTCAAGTTTCAGCATGAACTTTTACTTTTTTTCATTTCTCTCTAGTCTTGAAGTTAATTTCACAATTCTTTTATACTTATGCTAATATTTTTTGTATATTCAATACAAAACATAGAAAATCAAGCAGAGATAACTGTATTCTCAGTTTGTGCTATTCCCCCCTCTAGGATAAGTATAGATAGTATAGATAAAAGGCATGTTTATGTACTATTTGGTCAATAAAAGCAAAGAGGTTTTTTCCTGATTTATAGGAACCAAAATTACTTATTAATATTCAAAATACTGATATTTCTTCCAAGATGCACTCTGGTTATTACTAAAAGAAGATTCTACATATTCCTTCTTTACTTCATGTATTGCTGGTTGATAGGTCTAAGTGCTTCTCATTCTGAACAAAAGAGGCTTGGGCTTTTGGTGTTTATGTCTTTGTTTTGATTTTTTTTTGGTCAGTTTTTGTTGTTGTTTGGTTTTGGTTGGTTGGTTGGTTGGTTTTGTTTTGTTTGTTTATTCAATTAAGGAACATTCCTGAGATACCTATGTAGAGAAAAACTGATATAATGATAGCTAGAGTGCTGATCACTTAGTCCCACTGAAAAAATGGATCACAAGATTATCTTTCTCAAGCAGAAGAAAATAATTCATTTTAAAACAGAAGTAAAAAAAATGCTTTGGTCGAACATCCAATTAATATAAATATATATATTTATATAGTTTCCTTGCCTTCATTTGTCTCATCTAAATCTAGCTGGTTTTTGTACTGTGGGCTAGACAGGAGGCTTTTGATATGGGCATAATTTTTCAAAGACAAAAAGCCATATTTCTGGTAGTTTGCTAAAATAGACACAGGTCACTCTGCAGTGCATGTGCTTATTGTCCTTCTTTCTATATGGAGAAATGGGTTGCTGTGGACCTGAAAAGTTACCTCTCACTGGTCAAGTATTAAGATATACTTTGGAATAGAAAATTTCTTCTAAATTCCAAAGTCAAGCTGAGAGTTAGTATAGCCCACATTAATCTTAAAAGAACAAAAACAAAAGCAAAACAACAACAAGAACAAAAAACTTATTTCTCCAGAAAATATTTTTAATGCATTTATTACAGACTTCTTGGATGGAAGAGAAAGGCAGAGCTATCGGCATTGTGGTTTCTCTTTTGCTTAAGGTGAAGTTAAGTGACTACTTGGAATGATCTCAAGACCTTACAGATTACAAGAGTGTCTGACTTGATTTCAAAGATTTTTTGCTTAATCCTCTCTAAACCAACAATTAGCAATTTACTAATTGTATATGTTTTTCTTGATGTACAGGGTATTATATAAAAGATTAATTCTATTAAATTATGTATTAGTCATATTAAGCACTGGAAATTCCTCTGGAAATTAGTGATATTTTTCCCACTAGTGAAATGGTAAATAGACATTTTAAAACTTTACATAAATACATATTTCTTATTTTAAATTCATAATTTCTCTCACATACTATCTTCAAAGGAATAGTTGTTTCAGCTATATAATGAGGACCAATTTCTACCAATTTAGCTTTAAGCACCTGTGATACCTAATTCACTCTATCTTCGTAATTTGACGGTCTGGAGGAACAACTCCTGAGAGTAATTTATCCTATTTACAGTCTGAGTATATACAGGAAGTTATCCATTGACTATAAAAGGCAGACTTCAATGATTGTGGTCCTTAACTTAGGAGTCTTAGTAAGGTACTTTAAGTTAGGGTAAGCCTAACAATGACAGCCGGAGCTGGTCTGCTAAGTCAATGGAAAAATGATCCTGGACTTTAAATGTCCAGTGAATTAATGCAGAAAACTAATTACCCCTTGAGTTCATACTTCTGGCTGCATCGAAGCACTTTGGGAAGTATTTGAAAAGCATTTCCTTACCAAGTTTATTTTGTCCCCAAAGCTAAATTTCTAATCGTGCAGAATCTCTAGTATCATCAGATATCTTTCACTTCCCAAGCACTTAAAAAGAAAGAAACAAACACAAACATAAAACAAGTAAGAAGCCCTCTTGGAAGAATGTATACATGGATTAGAAACATTATCTCTTCATACGAAGTGAGAGGTACTGATTAAGCACTTGGTTCTGACAAATCTATGCATCAGTTCATAACAATGTTCTCTTTTAAAGTTGCAGGGTTTGGTACTTTTATTTGCCCTGTTTCTGTGTTCAGATTCTCTAAAATATGTCTCATAATTTGCTTGAGCCATTGTGTAAAATATATGTCAGACATGATTTAACATCTACGCTGTGTCTCAAAGAGCAATGCATACAGGAGCCATGATGCAGCAGAGAGAAAATATCTGCAGAATTCATAGTCTATAAATCAGTCATGACCATTCCTTCATGTGTTCCTTCTATATTTAGAAGAAAGCTTGGCTAAACTGAACAAAATAGTTTGAAACATAATAAATAAATAAATAAATAAATAAATAAATAAATAAGGAGTTTAGTTAAGGCTCTGAATCATATATTGGACCTTAGGTTCTCCAGCTTTAAAGCACTGAACAAGGTAAATAAGAAGGGAATCTCAATCTCAGCAGGAAAGGAACTTGTCTGGAAATATGATTTTCAAAGACAGCTGCAAAATTGCTCAACAAAACTAATCCACAGGGAATAATATTGAAAGGGACATCGTCAGTCTGTGGTCCAGTGTAACCATGCATAACACAGACTCCACCAGGATGGTTACAGAGAATTTGAGGACACAATAAATTTGCATAATCTTGGAAAGCCTGAACCTTTCCAATTTCAAATCAGGTTACTTTTCTCTCCTTTAAAAGAGTATATAGATTAAATAATAATAATAATAATAATAATAATAATAATAATAATAATAAAGGTAAAAAGTTAGTTTACAATTCAGTAGCTTCCAGATTCAAAGCATATGAAGAACTCCACAGAATAACATTCGTCCTCTTCTCTTAAGCTCCTTACATCAGGCCATCTAAAACCCTAATATCCTTATCTATCTACTTATGAAAAGTCATCTGCTCAGTGGAATTACAGAATCTTTGCTTAGTGGAATGATGAAATCTTTGCTCAACTGGGGTGATATCCAATAGAATAGGTACATAATGTTAGCTGAAGAAAATAAGAAAAGGTTTGGATCCTTTGTATCTGGTGCTGCTTTAATTAACATGTGCGATATTGCTAAAGATTTTGAAATTGTGGTGAACTGGTAGATAATGTAGATGAACAAATCAAATTGGATAAAACTAATGCTTTTCTTTTTCAGGAGTTCCCATTTTGATTTTTCATACCTAAGTCTTTGTAATAGACTTTGGCAATTTTTGGAGATCTATATATAAATAAAAAATGTGATGCTTTATATTATAAATATATATATTTATGTATATTTCATTAGCAGACCTTTTTCTGAAGATATCTGTTCTAATAGATAACAGATTGTATTATCAGCCAAAATAAAATAATAGTGTTTTTTTTTGACTTCACAGTTTTTGACTTCTTTGTTGTTGTTGTTTTGTTTTAATTTTCACTCTATAACATACTCATAGCATGGCAATCTTTCAAGATGTATCCAAATTTTATAATTTTAGATACAGTCCTTCTTCTCTGTATTCCAGGAAATGTAGGGTTTGGATGTCAGCCACCTTCCTCTGTTCCTGCAAAAGCTTCACAACGATCAATGGCTCCTTGCCTAATTAGTCCCATCTCTCATATATTGCAAATCCTTTCTAAACTGCTTTCTTACTAGATCGGTCCTGCTATTTAGTACCTTATGTAGAGGATACACAAAGAGGGGTAGTACAGCTCTGACTGAGAGCAACTGGAATTGTATGCTACCCAATTTCAATAAATGGTTTCTGTTCTAGCAAAGCTTCCACCATTTTAAATCTCAGCAGCTTTATAGGAATCCTATATGAAAGAGATGAATATATGCAAAAATATAGTTAATAGAAACAATGTGTCATTCACTGGCACAAATGATTATAGAACATTTTTCAGAAGTTAGTAGATTGAATAAAGTTATTATATTGCATTACAAATTACTTCCTTTGCCCATCCAGCTCTTAGCAGAGGGAGAAGTGGCAGACTGGCATGGAGCTGGTAACTGTTCAAACCTGAGAATATCTGGAGAGATGCCTGAAGGGGCACTTTTTATGCCAGTAATTGCTAATAGCCCCTGTACCACAGTTCAGAGCAGGAAATATAAACCTTCTTTGATGTTAATGATTGCTTTATAATTGCATAAACTACAATGAGAAAGCAGTCCTTTATAGCAAGAAACTTCTCCAGCTTAGGGAGTAAATAAAATGTTTGTGGCTGTCCTCATGGTAATGCTGCAGTGAATGTTGAATCCAAACTTCCAATAGGAAGAAAGGATGAAATAGAATGTTGAGTAGTCTTTCTACTAAAGTGAAACATTACCCAGGTTACTGTTTGCATGAACTTAATTAAAAAATATTAAACTGAAAATAAGTAAATAAATAAAGCTAGCCTTTTTTCATTATGGCTAAGACCAGTTTTCTTCCTGTGTAAATAAATGAGGGTGTAAGGCTAAGAGTTAACAAGTCCTGAGAAATTTGTTAATTAGACTAGATGTTGGGGTATCAGTACTAACAGCCATGAAATCAAGAAGTTACAATTGAAAATCATATCAAATTTATCAGTCTTTATGATTTATATGCATCAAATAATATTAATCATAGAATCATAGAATCATAGAATATCCTAAGTTGGAAGGGACCCACAAGGATCAAGACCAACTTAACACAGGTCTACCGAAAAATCAGATTTCAGACCATATGACTAAGTGCACAGTCCAAACACGTAAACTCCGACAGTCTTGATGCTGTGACTATGTCCCTAGGGAGCCAGTTCCAGTGGGTGACCAACCTCTCGGTGAAGAACCTTTTCCCGTATTCCAGCCTGAACCTCCCATCACATCTTGGCTCCATTCCCTTGGCTCCTATTGCTGGTCAACAGAGAAAATAGATCGGTGCCTGTCCTTCTGCTCCCCCTTGTGAGGAAGCTATAGACCATGATGAAGTCTCCCTCAGCCTTCTCTTTTCCAGGCTGAACAAACCAAATGACCTCAACTGCTTCTCTTATGTCTTCCCCTCTAGGCCCTTCACCATCTTTGTAGCTCTTCTCTGGACACTCTCCAATAGTTTCACATCCTTTTTTTACTGTGGTGCCCAAAACTGCACAGTAGTCAAGATGAGGCTGCACCAATGCAGAGTAGACACAGAGACAAACTAGACTTACTCATTACTTAGCTTCTTCAGAAAGCTAAACAAATGTTTTATTGATAGATGAACAAAAGTTCACCTCGGTGGCAATTTTCAGCATAACTTATTCTGTCACAAATTATGCGGCTAAGACAACAGAGGGGTTGCGGAAAATTGTTGCCATCCAAGCTAAAAGAAGTATGTTTCAATAACATCTTTCTTGCTTCATAAGGAGACTGTACTTTTGTTTACCAATTAAAAACGTTATTTTGTTGTTCATAGATCAAATAGCAAGAAAATATATAACTTGAATTACAACTTACTTAAAGCAAGGAAAAAAAATTCATCATTATATCAGATCTTTCGTTTCCTTCAGGTAGTGTATGTAGCATTACACAGTCATTGGAAAGAACTGCTACGCAGTATAACATAAAACAACCTCAAGACTATAACAATTACAGTCTAGATATTTGATGTACACTATATGAATTAAAAAGAAAAAAAAACAAAAAAAAACAGCAACAACAACAACAAAGAAACCACTGTTAAATCTAATTCACATTAAAGTAATAGAAAGCAGAAGGATGAAACACCGGGCAGTAGGAATATTTCTCTGGAGAGATCTTATAGAGGCCTTTCAATACTTCCAGAAAGATGGCGAGGGACTCTTTGTCAGACAGTGTAGCAATAAGACAAGGGGTAATTGTTTTAAACCAAAAGAGGGGAGGTTTAGATATTAGGAGGAAATTCTTCCCTCAGAAGGTGGTGAGACACTGGAATAGGTTGTCCAGAGAAGCTGTGAATGCCCCATCCCTGGAAACATTCAAGGCCAGGTTGGATGGGTCTTTGAGCAACCTGGTCTAGTGGAGGGTGTCCCTGTCCATGGCAGGGGGTTGGAGTTAAATGATCCTTAAGGGCCTTTTCAGCACAAACTATTCTCTGATTCTCTGAATCTGTAAAGAGAACTCTGTTAAAAGAAACAACCAGAAGCAATTTTTATAGCTCAGGGTTCCAGAATCAATGAGAGATCTGCCATGGCTTAAAGTCTGTTTGTGGCTTCTTTCCTTCTTCTCTCTTTGCCTCAGCCTCAGCAAATCAGTTGTGTAAGTGACAGTGATTTTGGTAGTCATCCAATTTTATTTGTTATGCTGAATGGAAGTGTTGTCTAGATGGAACATCAACACTTCCAAACCCATGCTGTACCCCTCTAATTAATCCCCCAGTCCTAGCAATTAGAACAGAAGATAATATATAGATAAGATAACATGGACTTTTTTTTTTTTTTTTTTTTTTTTTTTGAGTATTTCTGTGTGCAGCATAACCGATGGTTTCTGGTTTCCCTCCTGTCTCTGACATCTAAGAAAGGGAGATCTCATTAGCCTCTTTCGCAAGGATTAATAATAGAGTGTCTTTTCTCCATCCACTTGCCAGTTCTCATAAAATTATAAAAACTGCTTATCTTTAGGCTCTTTACCCCTCTAAAATAATGTTCCGGAATTACTGTGAGTTTGACAGACAGACTGACATGGGAAATTATTGCATTCACTCAGTTACTTGGAAATGTATTCAATTACCTAGAAAACCAGGCTACAAATCGCCATCTCTCCTTATTTTGATATGTTAATTCAGAGAGATTCTAGCCAAGTTATTGTAGAAAATAGAGATCTGGACATACATGGAATAGCAGAAGGATTGGTCTTGCCTGGTTGCCACAACCCTGATTTGCAACAGAGGACAACAATTAAGAATGGAAGTCTGTAGTAAATCCTTATGCAGCTTTTCCACAGCTACAGACACACAAACACACACACAAAAACAAAACAAAACAAAACAAAACAAAACAAAAGTAGCCATCAGATCAAGGTACTACTAACCAGAGCTAAGTCAGCAGCTGGTCTTGAACAATAACTCTTTGGTGGCATATCCTGTTTAGACCCTAGTCAGTGTCTAACACGTTTTAGTTTGTGGGGATCTCAGGAAAAATAATACAAAATATACTTGTTTGGGCACATGTATATATGGGCAAGTATTTATGGATGGTTTAAAAGAACATAAATGGAAGTTTAAAAGAACATTACAGAATCATAGAAACATTAAGGTTGGAAAGGACCCCCAGGATTATAGGGTCCAAATATTCCCCTACCACCACCATCACCCACTAAACTATGTCCCTAAACACCATGTCCAACCTTTTGTTAAACACCCCCATAGATGTTTAACTCCACAACCTCCCTGGGCAACTTGTTCCAATGCCTGGCTACTCTTTCTGAGAATAAATGTCTCCTAACTTCCAACCTAAACCTCCACTGGAGCAACTTGAGGCCATTCAGGTTATACATTATCACAATAATACTAACAAGAGGGGGCTAGTTATCAGTCACTGGAAAGAAAAAAAAAATGAAAATAATAAAAAAAGACCCTTAACTTGTAAAGGACCTGTTAATTTTTGTAGCATGGCCAGAAAGTCAGAAAGTCATCCACTAAGGGATGCTATGGAAGAGAACCTTTGCATGACAACTGTGTAATATGCTTAAACATTAGTAAAAACCTATGCCTACAGGAACCTGTTAATTCATGTAAATTCTTATATAATGGGGATTTTTCTGTCTTTCCTGAAGCTGGCAGAGACAGGCAAGTAACAACTTCAGGTGAGCATGATTACAGAAAAGAAATTGACAAACAAGGTAATAACCATATTTTCCCCTATTTTTCAGCATATAACAGTTAAATATACTTATGTTGTTAATATTGTTATGACAACAAACTATCTATACAGTTTTGTTTTGCATAATATTGTTGCTTTATGTTGTCACTGCATGCCACTGTTAAGTAAAATTTTAGTGAACTTCATGAACTTTGGCTCAATAAAGCTCAATATTCCCAAGATAAAAGTTATCCCTGATCTCTGTAATTTAGAGGACTGAGAGAACAGAAGTTTTAAGAAACACTTTTTCTAGTCTATGAAAATTTCTATTCTATTTATTTCTATTCTGTGAAAATATTCAAGACACTCCACAGTTATGTTCTTTCCTATTTCTTCCTGCTGTATCATTTTGTGGTTGAAGCCCTGGGGCAATTTTTCATATTTTTCAAGTGTTATATTTTCAGTGACATTTCATAAATGTTTAAGTGCATTCAGACCCTGAAGACAGAGAACAAATGAGACAGCTCTAAATATGCTAATAATTCAAACTCATTGCAGGGAATTAGGAACCAAATTCTGAGCTAGCAAAGCACACTTCCTAAAAAGTACTGTGCTCCTAATGAAATTAATGACATCTAAGAATGTTGAGCACCTCACAAGAATAAGTTCTTCTTTACCACCCATGAAAATGCTAGAATGGGTCATAATTATTAAAATAAATCCCCTGTTTTTCATTCCTATTAACTTTAGTACCATCAGGCAAAGGTCCAATTTGAATTATCTGTGTTTCCTTATGCTGCCACATGGGTAAAATTACAGCTCTGAGTGCAACTGCCTAAGTGTAAATGGATTTTCTTAGTCAGCATCAAGATGTATTGATCCATGAAAAACTGTATAAATAATAGATGTTAATGTTTCAGTAATTGAATTAATGTAACACCAGACAAAATATTTATCTTTTTAACTGATATATATATAAAGTATTAAAAGAGCTAAACGAAGGATAAAATATCTGACATTTTAATATTTAAAATGCAATAAAAACAATCCAAAATTATAATTACAGAAAAAAAATAAAAGATTGTTAAACAAATTAATAATAGCAAACTTACTATAATTAATTTACCATATATGAAAATTCACAATGAGCAGAATTCATATTCTTTGTGCAATATTAGGAAAATTCTGGAAGGATTGATTTTAATGTTGCAAGCCAATTCAATGCAGCTTTATACTGACTGTTGTGAGTCTGATTAAAGACACTGAAGTGAACAGATTTACTTAGATTTAAACACGTGTAACTGGAAGAATTTTAATATCTACACTTTTGTTGGAGTATCATGAAAAACTATAATTTCAAACGTATAATTAATGGTTATTATCATTTGTGCCACTGAAGAAATCTTGCTACTATGAAAACAACACTTTTTCTACTATAAATAATCTCCTTTACTCTTGTCTTTACTAAAAATAACAAAAGGCAGTGAGGATTTTTTTTCTTCCCAAGATATAAAAGCAGAACAAAATTGTGCTTTTTCTTTCCTCTGAACTCATAATCTTTTGTTATGTTTCATCACATACAAAAACCCTAAATATAGTGTTTGGGTAAATGCACTCAACCTTCCAGGAAATAACCAAATACAATGTTATATTTGAAAAAGATATATTTTGCCATTTGCTTTGGTGCAATGTAAATATCATGACAGTAAGAAAAATAGAAATGACATAAGGAAAAAGTTGTACACGTATACATTCATACAAAAGTAAGAAAATTCTATGCTTGTGTCATTTTAATTTTGATCTAAGAAAGTTTTCTGTAGCTGAGTGAATATTTCATGTTAAAAAAGTAAAGATAAGTTACTCCTATTTCTTTCTCTCTCTCTCTTTTTTTTTTCTTTTTTTTTTTTTTTGGTTGGTTGCTTGCTTTGGTTTGTATCGTATATGCAGTTGACAAGCTGGTAGTTTTTCAAATAAAGGAATTTATGGTTGGTAGTAGAACTGGAAATATATATATATGTTTTCCACTTCACTGGCTGACCAGAGAAATTGAAAAGAAAACAAACAAACTGTTATGTGTTGAGCCAAAGCTAAAATTCACAGATTGCGCCACTGAAATAAAAGAATGAAACCCAATTATTATTATTATTAATTAAAAAAATAAAATAATAATAATAAAAACATTTTATAAATTGCATTTGCATTAATTTTCAGTTTTTCCTTGTTTTGGTACTTAACAAAGCAAAATGTCATTTCAAAACAATAACAGTATGTCACCTAGAAGTGTCAAAGCAGTTTCAGCTTTCTCCTTTCAGCCAAAACTATTAAATGCTCTTGAACTAAAGGCACTTACAGATTTTCTCTTTGAAAAACTATTTGCAGAAGAAAAAAAGGTGATAAAACCCAGATTAAAAAAAGTAGATATTTCAGAACACATTATTAATTACCTTAGTCTGTGATATAGGTTTCTCTGATAAAATTTACAGTTATAACCTCTATTTTTTTAAGCCTGTAGTGACTGCTAGTGTACCATTTCATATACCTGTGAGTACCATGAGCTTTGTCAGGATTTTGTGTGGGCATGGGAATACAGAGTTCTTACTGAAGGACAAAAGCCTGATTTTAAAATTCATGATTCTTCAGGTGAAGACCCATCCATAAACATGACCATGACCACAGTGTGTGTTGTCTTAAGAAAGGGACCTGCAGGGTATGTCAACCAACTGGGAAAACCATAGTTATTCAAAGCAAGATGTGCATTCTTAACTTGTAGCTTTATGCCATATTGATCAGTTAAGTTTATAATTATGAAGACTAGCATATTTTTTAGGCATTGATCCTCACAATAATCTTTAATTTTTTTTAACTCTTGAACAAGTGTTTTGACTTTGAAGAGCCATCCTGCATATCTACATCAATTTCAGAATAGTTATGTGAAAACTTACTTGGACGCTATTTACTTCTATTTTTATACCATTTTTGTCTGTTTGTTTCATTTTTTTGCAACACATCTAATATATACACTAACCTAATAAGGGTTATGATTATACTCCCGTTACTCTTACTCCTTGACATAAAATCTTTCTCCTACTAAGTAAGATTAATTTGTAATTTTATATGCTTACTTACATCTCCCACAGTGATTGAAATAGGCTAAATATGTAGAGTCAAATACAATTCAAGCCTAAATTGTAAAACTTGAACACATTTGTCCATATGCTGCTTCCTCCAGCTCATGATATGCCAGCATCTAGCAGAAAAAATTACCTTACTTTATTGCTCAGAAAAAGAAGTATGACAGAAAAAGCTGGTTTACTAGTATAAATTATAAGTAGCAGTTTTAATCACTAGTGGCAATAAGAAACCCTAATAATATTTTGCATAATATTTAGTGTATTATGCATGCATGACTGAATTATTGTTCAGTGAAACTATGTATTTGAAGTGTACAAATATTAAAAATTCAATAAGCCAAGTAATCAAAAGAGTAATTCTTGGGATGATATATGCCTCTTTGATGACATTGTAAGGTTATAATGAATACTGTTAGGAATATCAAGTATTGCTCTCTAAAGAACCAGCCCCAGATAGGAACTAAAGAGAGCTGCAGAGTCTCTTTAAAGGCACATTGAAAGGTGGGATGCATTTCTCCTAAATTAAACCATCTAAAAATCAAGGATTTATGCTAAGATAGTATTCTAAACTTTATTTAGAATTACACTGAACTATTGAACTAAATATAGAACTATATTGCGAATAGAGATAAGCAAGCAATTGCACCTCATCTTTATGTACAATATATTTCAGTATATTCCTCTTTCCTCTTAATACTTGTGATAATTTTACATAAAAGGATAATTTAGGAAAACGTTTCAGGAGATTTTAATAAGCTTGTAAATCTGTTGGGCATTACGGGTGGTTCTGTGAGAGCAAGAAGAAATCTTTGAAATATTCCTTACTCTGTACAAAAGGTCATGGATTTAAAAGTAAAATATAGCCTCAGGACTGAAGTCATCTACCGTTGTAAAGCTGTTTATATTGTGCGTCCTAAATCAACATTCCTTCCATGTCATGTAATAGATGTTTAGGCAATCGTATGGTGTCACGTGAAACTTCTGTCCATTTAACACAGCATAGGAAAGAGAAACTGCAATTGACTTTGATGGGACTAAATCATAAATCTACTCCTTTTTGTTCCAGAATTCAATATGTAAAAGTCATATAAGAGACTCAGATACAGAATCTCATATATAATTTTAATCCCTCATCCTGTGCTGCAGGTTGCAGATCTGGAAATTATAGCATATAAAAGCTTCTAAATGTAGATTCATTTACATTGCTTTTAAATCCAATAATGTTAATAGTAATCATTTTACTGAGTTATTTTGGAATACCCTATGTGAGAACTAAATGAATTGCAAACTGTTTATACAAAATGATGGAGGGAATTAAGCATTTCACGGCAGGTGAAAAGCATGTCACACACACTGACTTTCCATCTGTGACTGCATAGGTAGACAGTGCCAAACTGAAAACTAAGCAGCATGCAACAGCTGAGAAGGCAGTGTGATGTGCATTTAATTTCACCAAAAGAACTGTCACACTGTCACATGCCATGAAGCATTTTAATTCCTATTGTAAAATAACTATTTTAAATAAATATGTCATATATATGCATATAATATATATATACATACGTATTGCTTGTTTGGGTACATTGTATGTCTTCACTATAGAGACAATCTTGTGTAACTGTAACAGCTGTATAATTTCATTATATGGTACTGTGTATGTTTTTCAGGTGCCAAATGACAAAAACTTTACAAAGCCTGCTGATTTTCTAGTGCACCAAAATCCCTCAATATATTGCATGGAGATTCCAAAAACAAACAATCAAACAAACACACAAACAAAAAAATAAAGTTCTATGCATCTATTAGTTTTTAAAACCACCAGTCTCTCAACAACAAATAATAAAAAGACTATGTTTTTGAAGAGCCTGAAATGTTTTGTGCTTTGCTGCTGCAAATTTAGTCAACAAAAGAAGCTCAATTCATCTAAAACTCATTTCTCAGTTATGCTGACATTAATGAAACAAGAAATGATATTGGTATAAAAATAATGACAGAAGGAAAAAGTTTTTAAAAATTATTTTAAGCATCGTTTAAAATAAAAGACCAAACATTTGTTACGTAAGAGCAATTTATGATTATGAGAATTGAAAATATAATCTGCTCCACTAACACTTGAAGTATGTTTATTTTGAAATTAAAGTGTTAGTAGATCACAGGTAGGCTATATTTGTTATGACAGGAGATTAAAAATATATAACACTACACCAAGAGATAAAATATATTCTAAAGGTGACATAGTGTATATTTCCCCACATATTTATTTATATATATATATATATATATATTTCAGTGTGGTTGTGACTTATTTTATTTCTTAAATTCAGATTTTGGATCCTATGTCTATCCGGTGGTTTGCCACATTCATAACAATGTAGAAACCGTGGAGAAACTAAGGGACTTTCTAGAGATCTCTGCTGTGTACACCTGGCAGATACTTGATAAGGTAGTCATTTACCCTGCTGGGGTAACTTCCTAGGAAGGCAACCCATAAAGGTTAGTTTGATTCTTCTGTTGTGGTGATTTTACTCAGGTGGGCGACCGAGCTTTACCACAACTGCTCTCTCACTCTCCCTCCTCAAAGAGGAACAGGGAGAAAATACGATGAAAAAGGTTCAAGGGTTGAGATAAGGATGAGGAGATCGCACAGTAATTATCATGATGGGCAAAACAGACTCAGCATAGGGAGATAGTAAGATTTATTGCCTATTACTAACAAGCTAGAGAAGTGAGAAACAAAGGAAAGAAGCCAAAAGCACCTTCCCCCCCATCCACCCTCTTCCACCTCCTCCCCCCAAGTGGCACAGGGGAACGGGGGAATGGGGGTTATGGTCAGTCTATAGAAATTCTTCTCTGCCACTCCTTCTCGGTCACTCTCGTCCCCTGTGCTGTCGGGTCCCTTCCACGGGATGCAGTCCTTGCCGAACTGATCCTGTGTGGGCTTCCCACAGGCAGAACTGCTTCACGAACTGCTCCAGATATGGGTCTGTACCACAGGGTCCATCCATAAGGAGCATACTGCTCCAACCTGGATCCCCCACGGACAGCAGCTCTTGCCAGGTCACCTGCTCCTGCGTGGTCTCCTCTCCACGGGCTACAGGTCCGGCCCGGAATCTGCTCCGGCAGGGGTCTTCCACAGGCCGCAGTCTCCGTCGGTGCAGGTCCACCTGCTCCACCGTGGTCTCCTCCACGGGCTGCAGCGTGGAACCCTGCTCCACCGTGGTACTCCATGGGCTGCAGGGGGACATCCTGCTTCACCATGGTCCTCACCACAGGCCACAGGGGACTTCTGCTCCAGTGTCTGGAGCACCTCTCCCCCTCCTTCTTCACTGACCTTGGCACCTGCAAGGCTGTTTCTGACTCCTCTCACTCTCCCAGCTTCTATGGGGTGCAGCGTTTTTTCCCTGTCTTAAATATGCTCTCACAGAGGTGCAAACATCACTTACTGGCTCAGCTCTGGTCAGCAGTGGGGCCCTTACCAAACATGGGGCAGCTTCTAGATTCACAGAAGCCACCCCTATAGCCCCCTGCTACCAAAACCTCGCCATGTAAACCCACTACATCTGTGAAGGCTACTACCAGTGACATGAAGAGTCTTTGAACAGGTGGAGGACCTGAAGAGGAAAAAAGGGCAGAAGACACTCCAGTTTTCAGGAGGAACTGTTGTATCTGTGCTTTGTATTCAACACTTGGATGGAGGCTGCTGGAAACTGTGTCAATAAAGATCCTGACTATATCACTTTTTCATGGATAATTGGGAGCAAACAAAGAGGGTGTTGTGAGGAGAAAAGGGAAAGAGAAATGAAATTCGAGGCAGGTAAACCCACAGGGGAGGATGGGAAGGGAGAGAGATGGGAAAAGTTCATTCATTGAGTAGATAAGTACCCAAATATGAGTACAAAGACAAGGTGTATATGAATATAAAGAGTGTATAATCAGATATGAGAATAAATTCTGAATCCCAGTTTAATGAGGTCACTTAGAACCTCTTTTATTGTAAAATAAATGTCAACTTTCAGAGGAAAAAAAGAAGGAACTGTTTGCAAATCTTGTTGTTATCACAGAATTTATAAAGCCTCCTCATCTCCTAACGTTCATGATGTAAAATACATATCATAGCTTCTCCTAAACTCAATCTGCCTTAGAATTGAAATCATGCCCCTCTGATTTTACAAGTATGGCAATGTGGTTAGTGGGGAAATATATCTCCCCTTTCTCTTAGTTTCTGAAGGTCTTGAGCAAATATAGTTGCATTCTCATTTTCTTTTTCTTTGTATAGGAAAAGGAAACAAACATATATCCACTATGTAAAAAGCTGTCAAGTATCCCTGTTGTAAAAAATACTTATCTTCAGGTAATACAAAAGAAGCCACTGAATAAAGGACTACCTTTCTAAAGTAAAAAATCCCACTTAGTTTATCTAATTGGGTATGCAAAATCCGTTTTATCAGTAACGAGAGTTGTCACCTAATGATGTTTCACACTAGTTGCCCTAACGATGAAATGGCAATCAGAGGCATTGATGATTCTGTTTGGGCTTGTGAGTTGTCATGCAAATCAGTATGCAGATATAGTCTGAGTGTGAAAGAAATAACCTTAGTGATGAAATGAAACACAAAACTCTCATTTGTACATTTTGGTGTTCCTTTACTGAGCTTCATCCTACAACAATACGCATATTATTTCCACAAACATTTTACATTGTCTTGGTTTTGTAATGTTCTGGTAAGGAGTTTGTTGTGACCTTATTGTGTCTTCATATTTAAAGACCTGAACAATAGTTTTGTCTTCACTGCAGTTGTTCTATAATTATGTCTCTCAAAATATATATATATATAAATAAAATCAAAACTTATAATTTAGAATGGATTACTTATTATAGATCTTTAATGGAAATTCTATTATTGTGTCAGTTGGTGTGTATTTATATATATAATGTACATGCATATATATATCTAATATGCATAAGTATACCAATGATTTAAAGATACATTTACATTTGTATACATGAAGAAGTCAGAAAATCTAGACTTCAGAATGCTCAGGATTTATGTTTATCTTCTTCCCATTCTTTTAAGGACTTTCAGCCCTAAAAAAACTGAACTAAAATTTCAGCTCTTGATGCTCAAAAAAAGGAATACTTACAAGCTCTCTTTTTGAGATGAACATAGCCAAGCAGATAATGAGGGGTGAAATCTGCAAATATTTATTTAAATGAAACATTGAATTTTCTGTGGTAATATTCTAGCTCATTTCATGCTCACTTTCAAAGAATATTCTAGGAAATGAATTTACTGAGTGGCTGCTTAAAATATGTATTGTTGCTGAATAGTGGATGGTACTGGTGAAAGTCATACTTGGAGTTCTTATATGCAATTATTGAAAATGAACAATAAGCTATTAGTTCTAAGTTCTGCTCTGCCCTGAAGAGAACAAAATAAGAAAGTGTGACTGCTGCTTATATATTAGCTGCAATACTTTACCTCCAATCTCCTGCTCTTTTTCAGTTATAGTCGCATGTCATCATCATCATCAAAAGTATAATGGGTATCAAATACACAATCTACATTTTATGTATTCATAACTTAATATATTGTCAAAATGGTCTTATAACCAAGTACAGGCAGAAATATTTGTAGAATGGGGAATTTACAAAGTAGGAGTGTTTGAGTAAGACTTTTATTCACATAGAAGGCACAGTGCATTGAACAAAAGAACTATTTCTGTTTGTTACTGTAGATAAATAATAAAATATCTAAAACAAATTCATCTTCTCTGTCTCTAGTTATTCCATACTTGTAGTAAACTGCTTATTAACTACCCTAATGCCAAGTTTATTTTCAGACAGTTTGGCTAATGTTAATGAATAAATAGTTAGTAATATTATGAGTCTTTACATTAACTTCAAACTTCTGTTCATAGCTGTATGTTTGTTAGTATGTTTGAGACTCATGCAGATGACACTTATCTTATGAACACCCTGATCCAGGCCTGTGGCTCTTATGCTCATGCAGCAGAGAGCCATAGTTCCTCAGGTGCTTTAAAGCCCACATGTTGGCCTCACTGGGTCACAAATCAGGAAATCCAACTGGCTGCACACCAAATCATCATGCAAAGATTTGTGTGCAAAGGACTTGCGCAAGAAGGCAGGCTCTATAAGTATAAAGTATATTATGTCCTCTTCCTCACCCACTGTGCTATTGCCTCTCACAGCTGAAAGGAAGATGCTCTTTCTCAACTGTTCAAGAAGGAAGAAAGTAAGCTATAATAAATTATTAACTATAAATTATTCCCTCAGCTCTATGGTTCAGTCATTGTTGCCCCAGTTTTCTTGCACTTGAAGCATAAAATATAATCCTCAAAGCCTTTCCTGGTAGAAATTAACAAGATGACTGAAGTCAGAATAAGGCCTTGCAAGACAGCATCTTTTGGCATAGAATATATAATTTCTCAGATTTATTTTTTTCAGGATCTTGTTTTATTCCTCTTGAAATGAATGTGAGATTTACTCATGACTTAAAGGAGAAGAAAAATAGGCCTGCAGTTTCTCCAGTATGAGATGATCTGCTTAGATATATACATCAACAACAAAGGTTTCACATTAGATATATACATCAACAACAAAGGTTTCACACCAACATCATAACTGGTACAGTGGTCTCAATGTAAATTTTTAGCTGCAATAACTCTTAGATTTTTGTTTACAGGAGTTTGATATAACTCAGTCGCAGGACTTTGCACAGACCCCAAAGGACTGAACAAAATCTAAAACCTGTAAGCTTGGATCACCTACGTCAATCAATGCAGAGATTTTTCTGGCTATTGCTTTGCATTTCTAGCATAAAATAGTTACATAAGTATTTTTATTGAACTAAGATTAGTTTCACTAAGTAACCCAGATGTTTTCAGGATAAATTAAGCTCATAATGTCTTGCCTTATATCACTTGTCCCAACTCATTCACAGTAGAAATTTGTCAGGGCAAAAAGTGCTTTGCTCTTTTAATATATATCTATTCAACAATAGAGCTCATTATCTCTGTCTTGCAAATACAGAGAATGAAATAATAAAAGAACATGATCTTTGGAAAATAGGACAGTAAAACATTGACAGAAGTTAGATTTGACTCTGTGTCCTATGAGTCCCAAATCAGTTAACCTCTGCTAGACAGTATGTGTTCCCAGAGTGTCTTCTTGTGCAACTCTATCTGTACAGATTTATCCCTGTGTAATGACCTATCTTTTTTTTTTTTTTTTTTTTTTTTTCTGAGTAAAACAAGTATTTTTCTAAATGAGCATATCTTTCTATTATTGGGAAGAATATTTGCACTTTTTGTTTATCATTAAGAGTACAGACAAGGAACTAGATGTAGAAATATTCCAGGGAAAAGCTGTTCAGTTATGCAGACACCTAAATGCATAAATGTGTCTGGATAAATATATTTTCTAT
Source organism: Oxyura jamaicensis (assembly GCF_011077185.1). Lineage (NCBI taxonomy): Eukaryota > Metazoa > Chordata > Aves > Anseriformes > Anatidae > Oxyura > Oxyura jamaicensis. The sequence goes on from NC_048893.1 coordinate 24,735,547, forward strand.
TGAACTTCTTCAGTGTAACAGAGGAAAATGCTACTTTAATAACAAAAAGCATTGGCTGAAAATGCAGTCAAAATTTCAGTCAATTAGAGTTGTTAGAAATCCCTCCACTGTAGACATTTATTGAATTGTATTCATTCTGAGGAACACAAGAATATTAAGAAATTGCCAAGGAACAAGTCATAGAGCACATATTTTTAAGTCAGCTAAGTAGTAAGATGTTTTGGCTGGGTGCTTTCCTGTGTGTGACTTAGTATTCAGTTGTTACTGAAAGAAAAAAGACATTTTACTTTGGGAATTTCTTTAATGTTTGGGTACACATAACATATTAGGCTAGAATCTCAATTAACTTCCAAAGATTTTTCTCTTTTCTATAACTTTAAAATGATGGCATGGATATCTTATGGAATTTAGTAATATATTTTTTCGTAAGTATAAACTTGTGTTTTACAAGATAGATTTTGAAACTCTGTGTTATGCTTAATGTTAATAATAATCATGGTTCTGTTTGACTGGGAAAGTATGTACAGGACGATCTATCTGCAAGAGCATCTTAAATCAGCTGATCAGTGAAGGCTCAGTGCAGAGACACATATTACACCATAATGATCACTCATATTAGTCCTGAGCGAAACAGACATCTGTCATATGGCCTTGGCTACAAATGCTTCCTGAACAATTCAGAATGTGAGAGAAATGGTTCCAAATCTTCATTCCACACACTGATGTTCTCCATTCCCGTGGTAGAGCAGATGGAGGTACTAGTTCCACCATGTGCTGAAGAGCACGCCTGTTCTCTTGGTGCAGTCTGTACAAGTTTGATCAGATGCCCTTCTTCTAGAGGCGTAGTGATGGAAAACAACGGAGAAGAATAAATCCCTATTGGCTGGAACTCCATGAGTGATGCAGTACAGAGAACAACCTGTTTAAGTAAGAAGCCATAGATATGGAAGCTACTAAAATCAGTACATACCCAGATTTTGTCTTCATAGTAATCCCTTATGTCCTTCTCACTGGTTCATATGGTCTTCCCACAGCTTCTTTGGAAAGTATTTCAGCCTAAATTCTCTCTGATACAGGAGATGCAAAGCAGGTTTAAACTTGGCCATTGTCAAATACATTAATAAATTGCCAGGAAACATGCTACTGCGTAGCCAAATTTTACTATACTCTTTTAAGAACATTTTTTAGCTTTTTGTGTGTTCATTCTTCTGCTATTGTCCCATTTCTCTTTATCTGGATTTCACTGTTTGTTCATTTATTTGTTTTGTCATTTCAAGCAAATCAAACACAAAACAAGAAGAAAATTCTCTCAAAGCTCAGGCTTGAACTCATTTTGCAGTTAAGGAAAAGGATTTTGGATTTATCTAGCTTGACACTAACCACGTAAAAGTCTTTAGCCCTGTTTCTTCCTTGTAGTGTGACAAATGGAAATCCTCCCCCAAAATAAAAACACTGAAGTATTCAAGGTTGTTTCTACATTTTTCCAGAGCTCTGCTGTGTGGCTTATTTTTTAGCCAGCAAAATTCTCTTTGTTTCTCTCCTTTGTGAGATTAATACTGTTATAAGTGAAAGGCCTAAATGGGTTAAGTTGCTTCAGTCAGTTCCGAAATAGTCATTATTTTCCCAAGCTGTTTCTATATCCTCTCAGGCAACTAAGCCCCCCAAACTGGTTCTCTGGAAACATGTGACATGATTTGGAAGTAAGCAAAGACCCCCTTCACTTCACTAGCTGTAGATTAAATTTTATCTGAAGGTTTAAATTAAGGTTCTGGCATAACTTGTACAGTAGAGTTGTGTAATTCAAAAGACTAACTTTTCTAGCTTTTATGCCAGTTTTCTTATTTGTAAAAAACTTATTTGGGGACCAATTTTATTTCCAGATACTCTTGGATAAACTTACCTTAGAGGAATCCAATTGAAATCAATAAAAAAGACATGAATCTGTACTTATTCTCTAGTTTGAATATATTCCCATATATGCAAGAAATTTTGGTAGTGCTTTAGTGTAGTTTTCCTAATACGTTCAGCAAAAGGAAGTTCAGACATGGTCTGATTAACTAGTCTAGAAAGTGTGTGTAAATAAATGCTTAATAAAATGGAGAAAATATTATCCCAGCAAGTTGTGAAGCAGATCTGTGGTATCTACTGTAACTGGAGCAGTCCTCAGGAGATGTAGCTCTGTTGTTTGTGCTTGGGGAATGTCCCTAAATATCAGTAGTCTCTTTCCCAAAGAGATCTGAGTAAGAATCACAGAATCACAGAATCACAGAATTTCTAGGTTGGAAGAGACCTCAAGATCATCAAGTCCAACCTCTGACCTAATACTAACAGTCCCCACTAAACCATATCCCTAAGCTCTACATCTAAATGTCTTTTAAAGACCTCCAGGGATGGTGACTCCACCACTTCCCTGGGCAGCCCGTTCCAATGTCTAACAACCCTTTCGGTAAAGAAGTTTTTCCTACCATCAAACCTAAAACTCCCCTGGCGCAACTTTAGCCCATTCCCCCTCGTCCTGTCACCAGGCACATGGGAGAACAGACCAACCCCCACCTTGCTAGAGCCTCCCTTGAGGCACCTGTAGAGAGCGATAAGGTCACCCCTGAGCCTCCTTTTCTCCAGGCTGAACAAGCCCAGCTCCCTCAGCCGCTCCTCGTAAGACTTGTTCTCCAGGCCCCTCACCAGCTTCGTAGCCCTTCTCTGGACTCGCTCAAGCACCTCCATGTCCTTCTTGTAGCGAGGGGCCCAAAACTGAACACAGTACTCAAGGTGCGGCCTCACCAGAGCCGAGTACAGGGGGACGATCACCTCCCTGGCCCTGCTGGCCACACTGTTTCTTATACAGGCCAGGATGCTGTTGGCCTTCTTGGCCACCTGAGCACACTGCTGGCTCATATTCAGCTGACTATCGACCATCACTCCCAGGTCCTTCTCTGCCTGGCAGCTCTCCAACCACTCATCTCCCAGCCTGTAGCTCTGCTTGGGGTTATTGCGCCCCAGGTGCAGGACCCGGCACTTGGCCTTGTTGAATTTCATGCAGTTGACCTCAGCCCATCGGTCCAGCCTCTCCAGATCCTCCTGCAGAGCCTTCCTACCCTCGAGCAGATCGAAGAATATATATATTTTTCTATTCCCAATGTACAGTTGCATTTTCTGTTTATTTATTTAATAATTAAATAATCAAATAGAATTATGTCATCACAGCAACTTGTAGGTCAACTTCTTAAATATTCACAAGCTTTCCCCTCCTTCCTTGTTCCATCTATATGCATGACCAAGTCATTTGTTTGCATGTGGAAGAGTCTGGCCCAAAGTTCTTCTGACTGAATCTGAATGCTTTTGAGTGCTTTTGCGTGAATGCTTTTGAGTGAATCTGAATGCTTTTGAGTGCAAATTCTAACTATTCATTTAGACGAGCTCCTTTTCCCTTGGCACTGTAACCAGAAATCTTTAAAGTCAGTCTCTGGTCATCTTGGCCATATGAAATCTACTCAAACTGGGATGCTCCAACAAAAAGATTTGTCAAGTCATGACAGCCCAGATATTGGAGACCCTCAGTGTTTTAGGCAAATCCCCCGTGAAGCCCTAGACTAACCCAGAATGGGTGAATAAGATAGTTTTCAATGCAAAACTACTTAGCTTCAATTACATTTTTTTTTCTACATTCATGCATTCTGCTATTCCACGTTTGGGTACAGAGATGCACAGGGAATTTTTGTATTATCAATGCAAGAAAAAATACCCACTCACATTTTTTAGCCCAGATTGCAAATCTGTTCAATTTCCTGTGGGTGAGCTTTGGAAGTTCCTTTTCCTTCCAAAATCTTATTTCACATCAGTCTGAATTTGGAAAAATGTATGCTTGGATAGAAAGTGACAGACTGCCACTAAAGGTTTTCAGATTAGGTAGTTCGATTTTGAAAAAGAAAGAATGAGACAAATAAAATAAAAGGAGACACTACAGAGCAGCTAAGGAGACACTACAAAACAGCAATGGTCAATAGATAAATGGATTAGATACATCAGTTTTTAAATGTGCTTATGATGTCAGAAAGTTCTAAGATATGAAGCAATAAAATTATCTTAGAGTCATGTTTTCTGGAAGATAATCACTGGTCATTGGATCTGAAGCTCCACAGAAGATCTTCAATATTTGATGTCTCTTGCACTGAAATGCTTTGAAAGTTGAGCTAATTAAAGTTATATTAAATTGATTACTGATAAATATGTTCTGTATCATATTTTGATCAATGTTTTTCTGAAAAATCAAAGTGATTCTGTAGACATTATACAAATTGAGCTTGTAAGTCTTCCTAAGGTCTGTGCTGCTCACTGTGTGTCCCCAGTGTAATGTTAATAATTCAGCCCTTCAGAGACCCTTTATCAGAAATCAGATCAGGAAAAATGCTATGCTTTGCAAATATCAGTTTCCATTTCCACATGGCTTGAATATTTGCAGTTTCCATTAAAAATAAAAATAAAAAATAAATCATATTTTGGGAGAAATTATCAGTCACAATAAATGTAGGTATTTCAACTGAGAAGGCAAACAGGCATTGCCAGGTAATGGTGTGCAGTAGTTGTTCCTCCTAGAATCATAGAATAGCCTATGTTGAAAGAGACCTCAAAAGAGCACCAGGTCCAACCTTTCATGGGAAAAAGGAGCCAGGATGAGATAAACACCCTGTCCAACTGCATCTTGAAAACATCAAAACATGGGGAATTCTACTTGTTCCTCGGTAGGTTTCAAAGACTGATTGTTCTCATTGTGAAAAAATTCTTTACTTTTTTTTGTCTTTCTTTTCAAGACAAAACCTCTCCAAATGCAACTTGTACCCATTGCCCCTTGTCTTCTCCATGTGCTTGCTTGGAAAGAGAAAGCCTCTGCCCTCTTTGTGGCCACTCTTTATGTACTGTAATACTGTGATGAGGTGTTGTGTGTCTTCCCCACTCCTCCCCCCTCCCCAGGGTCAAAGGTAACTGCAATACAACCTGTATGGCAGCATCTCTGTCAGACGCTTATTCCTTTTGATATAGCTCTCTGTGACAAAGACATATCTATTTTTATTGTTGCTGTTTTTTGTTGTTGTTATTGTTGCTTACCTTTAGCTGAGTACATCTTAGTTGCTGATATCTGCTGGCCAATACTGAAATTGTTCCTTTCATAAAGTCAGAATGGTGCTTAACTTCCTATGTCCTTTCAACTTCCATTAGCAGCTATTTAATTGAAGTTCTTCATACTGTGTCAGGTATTCTGACTGGGAACTGCTCTTTTTTTTTTTTTTTTTTTTTCTAGAAAATTACAGCTGCTTCATTCAGGTTGTATTCTACTTATGCTTGGCTCTTGCTAAATTTTTGGTTACATACATACTTCCTAGGTTACCTGCTCCAAGTCTAGTCATAGGGTGAGTGGAGTCTTTTGGAAACATCGTGAAGTTACATCCAATAATCTGTTGGAATCTCTGCACCCCATGCTACATGTGAAAAAGCAATAATGTAATGATGATGCTATTTAATCTTTGACAATATTTCTTTATTGGAGGAAGGCAAGCAAACACAGCAGTATCTCTCAGACTTGTTTAGGACTTTTGCAAGTGGGAATTTCTCAAGGTCTACTGTGGCTTCCTGTCTTGAGAATACTTTGATGTCTGATATCAAATTTATCATTTAATCATCTTTGTCTTTATCCGTGCGTATTTTTCTGTGAAAATAAAACAGGAGGCATTTTGCTATTGCCACAAAGCATTTGCTGTGTTTTGATGGCACAATGCACAATGCATTCATTCATGTGGGTGCAGGAGCTGTGCAGCTGAATGACAGCTCATGGCATCTGACATAGACAAGAGAAGGTAAAGAGTGTTCTTTCCTTAACACTTATGCTAAATCTATCTAAATCTATTCCTGTTCCAGTAAGTGATATCTGGTTCTGTATTATCATTCTCTCTTTTTTTTTTTTTTTTTTTTTTTAAATATCCAAATACAAATAACAGAATGCACCTGGAGGTGCTATCTGAATCTTTTTTGTACTCAGCCTAAGAAACAAACACTCTTTGTCCCATGAATGGTTTAAACTTCTGCCAAGTCATCTTTTATCATAGTGGTGAACCAGGTTTCTTCAATGTGTCTGAAACGTAATCATAGTAAGCATATACTGTCAATCCCCGTTTCTTAGTATATTTATTTATTTATTTATTTATTTATTTATTTATTTATTTATTAAATCAATCAAACAAACAAACAACGCAAACTAAACCAAACAAAACATAGCCTTATGCTTGGAACAAAACACAAATATCTAACTTTTTTTCTCTGATCCCATACAGTATTTAAACTGATTTGCACAGCTGTCTGCTTTGAATAAATATTGTTCTGATCTTTTTTTATTTTATTTTATTTTATTTTATTTTATTTTATTTTATTATTTATTTTATTTTATTTTATTTTATTTTATTTTATTTTATTTTATTTTATTTT
>NC_048893.1:24742030-24744384 GCF_011077185.1 Oxyura jamaicensis
TTATTTTATTTTATTTTATTTTATTTTATTTTATTTTATTTTATTTTTTCCTGGCATTACTGCAACAGTTGCCCCATGCTCATTTAAAATGCATGATATGGCCTGTTCAGTTCAACACTGATATTGTTCTATGTTTCATTGTTCTATGTTTCTCCCCTGGAATGTGAAATCATCCTGTAACGTACACTGATATCAGCAGTGTTATCTCCAACTTCTTCAGGAAGCCTTTATATTGACAGGAAAATATTTATGTTATGATACTTCTGTCAGTCCTCCTTTCTTGCTACTGTTCATAGTTTCCAGCTGTTGCTCAGAATCTTGCTCCCTCCTCTAGAGCTTTACTGTTCTTTTCTCTTGTGAAGAGATATTGTTCTCCCTGTCTTTACTTTTGCTCTATTTCTGTATTATGAGAATACTCCTGTTGCTATTTCAGTTTTGTTTTGCTCGTTTTCTGTGTACTGAGGCCACCTGATACCAGACTTCTGGCATGGAAATTTTAAGTAACATTGCCTGTTCTTGGTTCTGAATGACAGCGTCTCTTCTGAGAAACTGCCTCCTTTTTATATGTACATCTGTTCTTTCCCTTATTAGTTTTGTTTTGAAGTCCACTTATCGGCAGCATTCAGCAAAGCTATCAACTGCTTTTGTGAAAGCTTCATTCTTTACCTTTATCCTAGCATTTTAATGTAAGAAAGGATCCTGTGTGAAACGTTTTCCTGAAAGAGGCCACTAGGAATAATAGATTACCCCAGTTACCCCACCTTGTGAGATATGCCTTCATGTCCTGTAAACCTAGACAAAATAATTAGAGAGGAGCCGACAGCTGTATCCTATAAATTTATTTAATAATAGCTTGTTTCCTAACTAAATTACAAGTTCTCAGTCAACAGCTTGCCACTGTCAGTAGTTCTACCTGAACTGGCTTCTCTGACCTAATAATGAATATCTATGCCCTTAAAAGTTTGTCTAAGTTATCTTTGGGAAATTAGTCCAATAACACAAAATGTGGTATAAACTAAGACAGTAAATCAGGTATTTGAGAGATCACTTTTCCAAGAACAACATTTTAAAATGGATCTAACACACAACATTTTAAATAAATGTCATCTTTTGCAAGAAACACAGTCCAACCCAGTACCTATTACACTCAGAGAAAGTATATGATTCACGAGTCACATAACAATTTCAGATGGAAATGATATAGTCAAGATCATCCTCAAAGTGAAGCTAACTTCAAAGTTAGATTAGGTTAGGTTTTACAAGATACTGCTTTTACGGGAAGACTTTATACAGTATCCAGACATCCAGATAGGCTTTATATCTGACTACTTTTTACATATACCTTGGGGCTCAAAATATGACCTACTACTGGCATGGAAAGTGAAGTTGGCTTCCCATGTCTTTTCCAATTGTGAAAGAGTTCTGTTTGAATATCTGAGGAAAAAAGGTTTTACTCATGTACTTTTTACTTTGGATACCTGAGTACTTTTACTCAGGTATCCAAATAAATACTAATTTCAACACAGTTCATATTCCTAAAATCATTATTATTATTATTTATTTTATTATTAATATTAAATCATTTGGGTTCAGTTTTGAAGCCTGCTGAAATGTATGAATGAAAATCATAAACATAAGAATGTCCTTTGCATTTTGTTCAAATACTTCACAGGATTCTGCATGTAAGTATGTTGAAGAAGGGAACAGAGAAAAAACAGCTGTGGACAAACTTCTCTGTCATTCCTGAGGGTTGAACGAGAAGTAGGTGTGTGGATTCAGGGCTGTGCGATTGTCTGGAGTACTGACGTAATTGTGGAGGGAGTACAGTCTGGTTCAGACCTGTGCACTGAGAGGACAACAAACAAGATTTGTACTATGCAGTCTTACTCTGAGTGACTTCTTTTGGTACACCAACTATCACAGCAATCAACTTTTGCACATACTCTTATGACTCAAGTTCCATTAAAATATGCACAAAAAGTTGTGCATCTATACATATATATATAGGTATGAATGTACCCTATGGAAAGACTGTGAAGCGTTTGAAAGGTGTTGTAGGGCACAAAGATTGAACCTTAATTAGAAGTGCTATTTTGAATCTCATCTAATGATGCAAAATTAGGTCAGAGAACATGTCATTCCTGTTGTAGTTCCTAGCTTCATATATTCTAGGAGCCTCTAATAAAGTTTTTTCTAACTTGAATATGACCTGTGTATTCTGGAAAGGAAAAAATGTTCAGATTAATATCCTTAGTCTTAATTTTTTTATATTATATATAGAATATATATTATATATATAGAATATATATTATTATATATATTATATAATATATAATTATATATAATAATATTAT
>NC_048893.1:24754384-24755794 GCF_011077185.1 Oxyura jamaicensis
TCAGTGCCAGGGAAGCTCATGGAGCAGATTATCTTGGGTGTCATCATGCGGCAGTTGCAGGGAAGCAGGCGATCAGGCCTAGTCAGCGTGGGTTTACGAAGGGCAGGTCCTGCTTGACGAACCTGATCTCCTTCTATGACAAGGTGACACGCTTAGTGGATGAGGGAAAGACTGTGGATGTGGTCTACCTTGACTTCAGTAAGACATTTGACACCGTTCCCCACAGCATTCTCCTCAGGAAACTGGCTGCTCATGGCTTGGACTGGAGCACACTTCGTTGGGTTAAGAGCTGGCTGGATGGCCGGGCCCAGAGAGTTGTGGTGAACGGAGTCAAATCCAGTTGGAGGCCTTTCACTAGTGGAGTCCCCCAGGGCTCGGTACTGGGACCGGTACTGGGATATTAGGAAGAACTTCTTTACTGAACGGGTTGTTAGTCACTGGAATAGGCTGCCCAGGGAAGTGGTTGACTCACCATCCTTGGAGGTCTTTAAAAGACGTTTAGATGTAGAGCTTAGGGATATGGTTTAGTGGAAGATTTGTTAGCGTTAGGTCAGAGGTTGGACTCGGTGATCTTGGAGGTCTCTTCCAACCTAGACTATTCTGTGAATCTGTGAAAAATATCATGGAAATGATGGAGGTTACTAACAATCCTTCAGTACAAATGAGCAATACACCATACAGAGAATAACTGGGATTGAATAGTAAGGGGTGGAAAGGCAGAAATGTCCTAAACTTCACTTATTGCTAAAGCTTCTGCATCATGGAACTGCTGCCTGTATGATCTGATGAGTTCATCTCATGCAGGAGAAACACATTAATTTAAAATACATTCTTCTTTTTTCCCTCATCTGATCCAGTTTCTTTGAAACAGACTAGTAACACTTGCACACCCACATACAGCTGCTGAAAGTCACCTCAGGAAGCTGTGTTGTCTGAGCAATTATTTACTGCCTCATTTAAAGAACAGTTCCTTGCTGTAAAAATGTGGATATCTGAAACATATGCTGGCACCTCAAAAGAGAATGCAAATTCGCTTCATGAGAAGTCCTACATTGAGCAGGGGGACACACTGCCAGCTAGTAGGAAATGTTGAACAGTGCTAGACTTTGAAGTTTGGAAGTACATCAGAGTCCAGAATTAGGCCTCCTCTATGTAGAGTATTTACTACACTGAGTGGGACTCAGTAGTTTTAAAAGGCCAGGAAAAGTGCCTGGTTTGTTTAGATGTTCTAAACAGGCAGGAAAAGAGAATTATGTTTTAGGCTTTTCCTTAGATGAAGGATTTTTAATCTGTTATTTGTGATCTTCCTGGAGTGTCTGTCCAATATTTTCTTTTCTTTTCTTTTCTTTTCTTTTCTTTTCTTTTCTTTTCTTTTCTTTTCTTTTCTTTTCTTTTCTTTTCTTTTCTTTT
>NC_048893.1:24756207-24762536 GCF_011077185.1 Oxyura jamaicensis
CTTTTCTTTTCTTTTCTTTTCTTTTCTTTTCTTTTCTTTTCTTTTCTCACACAACACTTTTCCTGTTCTCTTCTAATACAACATAGATGAAATGTTTGATAAGACAATAATAAATGTCTTATTTGTGAGGAAAGGATTACAGTTTTTAGTAGAACCTCAGTTCACATAATTATTTTAATACGGAAAATTATTGTTTTCTTATAGCTTGTACATTATGAAAACCTTAACTCTTTAAAAACAAATCACCAACAAACATTAAGCTACACACTGAAGAATAGTTCCAACAATGCCATAAGAGATAATGTTATATTAATAAAAACAAAATAGTGTCAGATTAGTTATTGTCTATTGTTTCTGATTTATTACAGCTTTCCAGGTAAAGTATGGTGATCAGAATTCAAAGGCATTTGAGAACCTCTAATACATACAAATGAGAAAAAATATAGACATTATATAGGAATATATAGATATGTATTATATAACTGTATATAAATAATAGTTATAGTTTTATATATATATAACTATATATATTGTTCCATTCTTGAAAATAATTCCATTTTATATATATGCAATATATGTCCATATTTTATATATATATAAAATTTGCAGTTCATCTTTATTTAGTACGATAAGACTCATGTTAAGCAATGACATTTTTTGGTAGCACAATTCTAAATTATGTATCTTGAAACCTAGAAAGTTATTGTTATTTCTCTGCCAGGGAGAGCTTCACCATACCAGTGTGACATAGACTGTAGCCTGAATGACTTGTTTCTGCAGTGTTGTTGTTGCTATGGGAACAGATGTGAAAAGCCTACTGCTATACTATAACACAATTAAGCATATTATGGCCTCTTTAATTGCATTCTTTAGAAGTCACCACAAACAAAGAGAGAATATCAGGCTGGATGGACTCTCATTTATTTTCAACTGACAATTTTGAATGAATATAGAAGGATATACTTTCACTTATTTTTAACTACTTATTTCTCCTGATGTTCTCATGCCAAAAGGAAAAAAAAAAAAAAAAAAAAAAAAAAAAAGAATCTGTCTTCTAAAGATATCCAACATATTACTCCCTTTAAAAGACAGAAAGACAAAAAGCTGTTCTTAAGGGCTTTCTGACCTGGCATATCATATTTAGTATATCTTTACAAATCTAGGTAAATGACAATAAATGACAGTGGAAAGTTCTAGAATAAGAACATGTCAATTCCACCTACATCATGGACTAACATATTTCATTATCTCTTTTTAAATAGCTGGGATGAACTGATAATAAGTCTAGATGTAAAAATTTCTTATAATCTGTAGTTTGTACCATGAAACAACTGCTTTCCTTCCTGTTTTTTGATTAGTTGGTAGGTTTTATTTGTTTGGTTTTGGTTTTATTTTCTACTAATATTGACTCCCTTTTCTGGTTTATGTGCTACTAAATGAGTTACTGAGCTGTTGTCTCAAAATAAAGTACTATTCTTTTGTCAAAGAAAAAAAAAAAAAAAAGCAATGCAAAATTTGGTAAACAGAAACATAACTTGTGAAGAGAGAGAAGAATATGGGGTATTTCCATGGTTCCATTAAGTTTAAATTCTTATATTACACTTTAAGTACTGTAAATTTGTCACTGTCTGTGGCATAATTCTGTCTGCAATCTGTTCCTTTTATTACCTAGCTTTTCTCACAATTCACTAACAAAATTCTATCCATAGAAGAAGAATTGCTCTGGAATTGCCTTCGGAAAAAAAAAAAAAAATAGAGAAAGAAAAAGAGAACGAGAGAGGTTGAAAACTATGGTATTAATAGGATCTCTGAAACTTGCTAAATGGAGATAGCAAAATAACAATAAGCAAAGTCTTGAGGCATTTGTTCATAAGGAATATTCAAAGTTTCAGGGAACAAGAGAATCTTTTCAGGTAGAAGAGAGGAATAGAAGGAAGAAAGACTTCAGACTGGTAATAAAGTAGCAGTTGAACTGACAAGATTATTGCCCTGTGATAGAGATTGGATAGAAGTGAGAGATGGGAGGCTTACAGAGCTGCCAAAAGATAGAAATCCCTGAGAAACAAAGACAGCAGTGGTATGATGCAAGCACCATGAACTGATTGTTCTCATTCAAAATATTATTACTACTATAACCATCATCACTGTTATTATCATTATTAAATGTCTGTGTGCTTCTATGTCCCTGCAGTCTGACTGAGGGATGGATTGCAGACTGACTTCCCATGATCACTGGGAGAACGTACGCCCCCAGGTACAAACTATGGTTACAGAGACTGGATGGCTATGGGCAAGAAGGCAGCAAATTTTGTTCCAGGGTAAGTAAAAGATGTCAGCATGATTCTAGTCTCACACTCAGTAGCCATTTGGGCCATTTTGGTTGTTTGGTAGCCTCAACATCAGTACAAAACCTGTGATTAAGTCTTCTCGAAGACACAAGAAATTGCATGCTGTTGTCATGTCAATCATGTGAACAGTTGTCAGCTCAGTTTGCTTTTTGAGGAGAACGCTGGCAGAAGATGGGTTTGAAACTCTGACCTTAATATTTGGAGGAGAGAGTACATCAAAGCAGAGGACTCCAGATGGGACAGCAACTAAAATCCACTTCAGATTATCAATATTTCATTCACATCAGAACAACAATACTGATTCATGTGTGTTCTATTAAAATAATTTCAAGTTGGTAGGGCATCTGTTAAGATGAAAGAAATCAAACTGAATGAGGAAAGATAATGAAGGAACTTTCCAGGTCACCAGTTCTAGGTGACTCTGCTTGAGCAGGAGGGTTTGAACAATATGACCTCCAGATACACCTTCCAAACATTCTGTGATTCTGTAAGCCAAAATTTAGATTCTATACAGCCATAATTGTAGAATGCCTTGATTTTCCCTGAGAAGGGACTCCTTTCAGATATTATTAGAAATAACTACATATGAACAGCAGTGAAAATTATTTGTTCCTTTTTCCACAGTGTCTTCTGAGCTAAATTCAGTAGACATTCATAGCACACGTTGACTGAAACAAAGTTTGTTACTGTCAGAAGAGGATAAGTTGCTTTCTCCAGCATTATCATAAATATTGTCTCTTTTCCAGATTTTGGGGATGTCCCATGTAAAAAGCCATCCCATCTTTGTCTTCTTCTACCCATGCCAGTATTGCAAACACCAGGCTTGTTTCTGTTCTGCAGCCTGGTGAAGCAAGATCAACACTCTAGCCCTTCCTGGCTTAGCTGTTTCACTCAGTAGGAATGATTACATGTTCAGTATTCAATATTTAAGCACGACTTCACAGGCTAGTGGTTAAGGAAACAATCTGATTATCTGCTCTACTGAATACTTAACATAGAGTAGTGATCACTTACTGACACCTAGTCTCTGTACACAAAGGAGTGCGGAAGGAAGTCCGCAGGTCTAAAAAACATGTATTTATTTCATGGGGAAAAAAAAAAAAAAAAGTTTCAACAGGAAGTGAATATAGAAACTTATTTCATTACACTTGAAAGACTGTCGTGGTCTTGAAATTAGAACATTCATGGGAGATGCAGAAAGTTAAGGGGTTCAAATCCACTTAAGTAAAAATGTAAATATAACCTCACAATGTAGGTGAGTTATTGAATTATTACTTGAATTATTTTGAGGAAACAGATGAAGGAAAAAAAAAAGGGGGGGGGGGGGGGCATAAAACCAACCTCTCTTCTTCTCCCAGCTATGCTCTGGCTGAGAAGCTACAATAAGCAGTCAATGTCAGGAGCACTCTGAATTGTATCCTATAATTGAGACCTAACTTTCAGGGTTCAAGCCCTGTTTTCACTGTGTCTTGTTAGTTACCTCAATGGCCTCTTTTGCTACCTGCTGCTCTTTATGCATCTTATTTTTAGGAATGAGCCCCTATTTCTTGTATGGATCTTATTTCAGTGGAACTTATTTTGTTAAGGCATTTATGGGAAGCCTGAGCACTGAAGTCAGGATGAGGGATTCCAATTTGCAGCAAAATGCTTTAAAGAATCATTATAATGCTTCACATTGATATGCTTAAATATTTTCATGGTTCTAATCCAAAATCACTTCTGCTTTCATACAAGAATATAACTAAGAGTAAAATGGGAGTCTGTGAGATGAGGAAGATGGTTTATTGCTCTTACCTTGTTCACTTGCAAAAAAACGAGGGTCAAAAATGTCTTGTTCTTCCTCTAAACTCCATGGAAAAATAAAGGAAAATAAGCTTTTGAACTTGTAGCTCACTAAGCAATTGGGTATCTCTGGACTAGAGTGTTGGCTTTTCTGTATGTCAAGACTTCAGTGGTAGTATTTACTTGCTTTTTGTACATAGAATATACCTGATGATATTATTTGTGCCTATGTATTTCACAGTTTTGGTTGCAGTTATCAAGAATTATCAACAAGGTCAATGTAGCTGATGTGGTGAAAAATAAAGATAGTGTGTGTAAATGGAAAGGAGCTTCTTACTAAAACCATTATATTCTACAATGATTATGAAACTATCAGATAATATTCAGATTTGGAAAATATTTTATAACTGTACATATTCTGAATTTTGAAGTTTCATATGTATATAAGTGGGATCAGAAAAGGTCTTAAATCTCTGACTGCATCAATTGCAACAATGCCCACTTCTTTGAATGATAGGACAGGGTATGCTATACATATATTCCTTCTTTAAAATTATTTGGAGTATCATTTGCCATCTCCTTACTCTCTTAATAGATTTATATGGGATAATTGGATCTATTGTATATACTTGTGTGGAATTTTACTTATTTTTGCAAAGAAAGATGTATCTTTTCAAAACAGAGATCTGAATTTATAGATAGGATGCTCTTTTTATACAGGCAGGCATGTCTGATGGGTGAATCTGCAGCATGAACTTTGGCTCTGAAGCTAAGAGAAAATACAGTCCCCTTAATTGTTTTGGTTTAAGATATTCAAATGCCAGTGGATATTATTTAAAACTGATGTTCTTTATATTCTTAATATAAAGAACACACCAATTTGGGAAACCATAAAAAAGAAAATGAGTGTATGCTGTCACCAGCCATTATAGGTTACTTATATTTTACTGAAATAAAAGTTTAGTTATATTGATAGTTCAAATAAAGTGGACAAGCAATACAGACACAAAAGAGAACAATAGAACAACAGCAATTATACAGGTTGGTTGTTTGCTTTTTTTTTTTTTTTACAACTGAAGAAGTTAATGTTGCTATAAAATTAAGAATGCAATTATTCCTTTGATTTAGAAGCTTTGTTTGTTTCCTCACTAACAGCTCACATAATTTCACATCTGGGTTTTATTTTGTATTTAAAATAATTATGTAAAAATTAATTTATATAGTCACATCAATGGAGAAATCCACAGTAAATAGTTTGATTTGCATATTTTATGCTCATGTTTTTTTAAATATCCATTTATCTTTTTATTGTCTCAGCAGTGAATCTAAAATCCACATTACAAACTTCAATGTTAAACACCATCCTTAGAATCTGTTTGCTCTAAGATCATCAGGCTGTGGCTATGGAGAGATTAATTGTCACTTTCTGTATTTTGTACACAGATAGTCTGTGCAACCACATACTTAAAATCATATGGAAATCTTTACTGTTTTTACCTTGTGTATATGTTCCTTGTTCTCCACCACAACTGGTATATGCAGGAAAAAGAAATGATAAGGTACTAGAGACTCAGGAGTGAAGTACTTGAAAAGGCACACTCTTGTCTGCACTGTGATAGATAGTATTTTCATTTAACTGCATTGTTTCATGTCATCATAAGGTCTCTGCCAGTGTCACATTTTCTGTGTTATCAGTGATGTGATCATTGCTCAAATCTTTAACTTTTTTTAGCTTTTTTCTAAATAACATATTATTAAAATTAAATAGTAATTAATTGACAGTTAAACAATGTATTTCCAGTACAAAACAAACAAACAAACAAACAAACAAAAAACACAAAGAAAAGCTGAAAGGCATAATGATCTTATTCTGCTCTCATAAGAGGAGGGAAAGGGATTTTCCTTCTTGCTTGATATTGCTTGATGCTTGCTATGGCTGGTGGGGGGGGGGGGGGGGGCGATAGACAGGGGCTTGGCTAGCTCTGCCAAGCTTCCACCAGGAATGCCATCAGAGACAAAGGGGACAGTTACTAGAAGAGACAAATGGCTTTGGGCTTTCAGGTTTCTTAAGAGATGACTGGCAACACAGATAGTACTTTAGACAGTACTTTTCTGCAGGAGGCTAGAAGTCAATAAACTGAAAACAAAACAAAACAAAACGATAAGCCACAATAAAGAAGAGTAGACTATCTCTTTTAT
>NC_048893.1:24762636-24769682 GCF_011077185.1 Oxyura jamaicensis
CACACACACACACTCCCCCCCCAAAAAAAAAGAAAAAAAAAAAAGAAAAACAAACAAAAAAAATGGGGTGTGAGATCTGGTGAAATAGATCTTTGAAGAGAATACATAATGCTGTGCTTCTAAAACTCATGAATGTAAATTCATGGTACGGTAGTTGTGACAGCAAGTGTCATGACAGATAATGTGGTCTCTTTCATTACTGTCTCTGAGTGAGTATCTTCTCACCAATCTTTAGATGTCTATAGTGTTTAAATCTGAGTTATCCTAGGTCCTAGGTTTACATCTAGTTATCCTAGGTTTACTTTATAGTGGAGGGGAATTCCTTATTCTAAGGTGACATTACCTTACCATAAAGTACACATCCAAAATATGTCTTAAATTAGTGACATAGAAGTGTTTACTTTTATGCAGTGAAGGCTTTAAATATAGAAGTCTATGTGGTTAAGTGTCTGAGCTTAAGTGATATCTTCAATGCACTGCACATAAACACCAGCACTGATTTAATATGTCCTTTATTATATGAACTCTTGTTTGAGAAGCATGAATACTTCTCTACATATTCAGATTAACAAAACATACTATTCAAAATCTTTTGCAAGCATCTAAGTATCATTTAATTATGTTATCATTGCAACTACTCGATTATTCCTATTTATCCACTACAGCTTATTTCTTTCTGTCTTAGATTCAGATAATCACTACAGAAACTCACTTGTTTCTTTTCTCAGTTGTCTTCATGAATCCTCCTTGGAACTATCCTACCTACATATTGCATACAGATGTTCCATGTCTTACCTAACTTTCCCTTCCTACTTCTTTCTTGACTCTTCATTTCTACTTTGTTGGTGGTGGTGGTTTGTTGGATTGGGGATGAATTGACAGCTGTTGTTTGATCTCAGGAAAATCAAACACTCATGAATTTATCTCATTTTTCATCTTTACCAATTACACATTCTGGTAAAATATTTCCAGTGCATGAATATTGAGCAGTGAAAGTAAATATATATACCCTATAGGTAAAATCAAAAAGAGCAGAACTGAAAGCATGCATCCACATTGAACTACATGAGTTTTATGTGAAGTGTGATTCACCTGCTTTTAGCATATTACAAATTGGTGCAAGTGTGACAAGAGAGAGTCTAATATTTTTATAATAACTTCAGCACTGTCAGATATTCTGGAAAACAACAAAAAAGGAAAATAATCCTCTAGTGAAATGATTTCTGATTTTAGAACATCACTTTCATTGCAAAATATATTATCGTAAACTGAATTTTCATGTCAACATTCAGTCTGGAGCAAAGTTTTATTGATGAATTATAAACCCCTGAAAATAAGGAATTATAATGCAAATCCTGACAAGATCCTTAGCTATTGTGGTACAAATGAGAATGGTATAATAAGTAGCCTACTGCATATTTTATGTTAATAAATATGCACAAGATAAAACATGTCATTTTAATATTCTGAACTTGTATAATTATGTTAATATATTATGATATACTTTCCTGAAATACAGTAGTATATATACAAATACACAAAGGCATTATGCTGTTAGAATGTCTCAGCTAACTAGAAATGAGTAAAATGCACAGGTGATATCAGTATAAATGCATTAATACAAGAATGTTTTACCTCAGCAGTGACCTCCTTTTATTTATTAATCTTATTTTACTAAAATTCTACTCAATATCTGTGGGTTTGTGTTTTTGTTTGTTTGTTTACTTTGACATGCAATCAGAACTGAATATTTACAGAAATAATCTGAATACTAAAATAATTTATATTGTCTTCAAGGATTGTTAGCTGGTATCTAATTACATAAAAATATGAAGTAAAATTAATTGATAATCATAGATATTGTCAATAAACAATCATAAATAGTTACTTCCATAGCACTTTATAATTTTGGTAGAACAGATTTGAGAAGATATTGTGGAGGTCCCTAAAAAAACAGGTGAAAACTCATTTGGAAAGAGAACTGATGGCAATTAATGTTTATAACCTGAAATAAGGTTTCCTAAGGCTATGATATGAAGAAAGAAACTGAAGCTGTAATTTGGTATATTTCCATTTTTTTTAAAGACACCTCAATGCTAAAACCAATCTATGACTTCAATATAATTTATTTTCTTAGCATAAGGAGAAGTCCTCATGGCCATGAATATACTGTTATAAATGGATCCAGGACCTTAATTTGATATCTCAAGGAACTAGTGTATTTCTCTAATTCAGCTTAACATCTTAAAAATGTTTCTTATTTATTTAGGAAATGATGGTACTTGGTGTTTATCTCATAGGATAGATTAAGGTTTAACAACGATCAAGCAAATTAAGTTTATTCAAAGCTTCTGAAAATATATGCTTCTAAAACTCTATTAATGAAAACAATTCAGATAAGGTATTTGGACTGCTATCCATAAAAAAACAATTGATGAATATTTGCTATACTGAGAGTTTGGGTTAACATTTAAATTACTGGTGTATGGCATTATAAGTCATCCCAACACATATGCACAATGCGTGTACAACATTTTTACATTTAAGTTTCAGTTTAGTCAGTGAAAAAGTAGACTGTGATGTCTACTAATGTGCTTATTAACCCTGCCAGCAGAAGTCCCAGAGCCTAAGCTTTCTTTATAAATTTTTGCAGTCACCAGTCTTGTCATACTCAGGCATGACTATAATCATGGAAACATAAAAGCTTGTGTTCTCACTATATAATAAGAGGAGACAAAATGAAAAACTGGCAATGGAAAAACAGGAGTTCTACTTCTTGCATTTTACCTTCTCTCAAGACACTCTAAAAATCTGTGTCCTCATCAGCTAAACTGTATATAGCTGTTATATAAACTGTTATATACACTGTTTAACCTGTTCTATCAACAAATTTCCATTCACACGTATCTCGCTCCATTTCAACTGACATACACAGATTATACAGTCTCTCCCCCTAATTTTACTGTATTAATTTTATGGGTAACGTAAACTTCCTGAAACAGCAAGTTAGAATAGGAAGTGGTAAATCATAATTGCTTATCCCAAAGCTGGTCTGACAGTCTGCTGATGGAGAAATCCTATGAAGAAATATTAGTATATGGTCTGTAAAACAAGGGAACTCATTGCAGCCCTGAGAAAGTAAATATATACATTTATCCTGAAGTGGCATTTTGATAATTATATGTGTAAAACAATTAGATAACCTATTAACAAAGCAAAAATAAAAATTACATTGAGATACTGCTGTATACTGCAGTAGTATCCATAGTCTCCTATCCTACATATTGTCCGAATATGGTAGCAGAATTTGCCGAGATACTTCCAGAGAGACTTAAAACATCAGAGTTTTCTCCATACAAATAACATTTCTACAACTTTAGCTACAGATCAGTCTAGGTAAATATTTCTGTGGGAGTATGACAGTGTAAATCAGGGCTAGCGAACAATAATATTAGCATATGATTATGCTCCTCAAAGCCCAACAGTGAAGCATCCCAGCAAAAAGGCATTCAGGCAGAAATGTCAGAAGGCCTGCATGAATGAACAAAGAGCTCCTGGAAAAACTCAACTGCAAAAAGGGAGCCTAAACAGGATGGAAGCAAGGGCAGGTAGCCTGAAGAATAAAGAGAAATCATCTGAGCATCCAGGGATCAGGTTAGGAAAGCTAAAACCCTGGTAGAATTAAATCTGGCCAGGGACATCAAGAGCAACATGAAAAGGCTTCTATAAGTACATCAGTGGTAGAAGGAAGACTAGGGAAAATGTGGGGCCTCTATGTGGCGAAGGAAAATCTGGGGAAGGAAACAGGAGATCTGGTTACCATGATATGCAGAATGCTGAGGTACTCAATAATTTTCAGTTTCCACCGGCAAGTGCTCTAGCCAAAGTGCCCAAGTCCCAGAATACAGAGGCAGGGACTGGGACAATGAAGAATTGCCAACTTGAGGAGAAGATCAGTTCTGAGGTAATCTAAGGAACCTGAAGGTGTTCAAGTCCATCAGACATGATGAGATGCATCCATGGGTACTGTCCTGAGGGAACTGGTAGATGGAGTTACTAAACCACTATCCATCATATTTGAGAAGTTGTGGTACTGAAGTGAAAGTACCCAGTGACTGGTAAAGGACATGACTCCCATTTTTAAAAAGGGAAAAAAGGAAGACCTGGGAAACTACAGGCCAGTCAGTCTCACCTCTGTGCAAGATAATGGAGCAGATCCTCCTGAAAACTATGTTAAGGCACATGGAAAATAACGAGGTGATTGGTGATGGCCAACATGACTTCAATAAGAGAAAATCTTTCCCAATAAGTTAGGTGGCCTCCTACAAAGGGGTTACAATACTGGTGGATAAGGGAAGAGCAACTGACAATCTACCTGGACTTGTGCAAAGCAGTTGACATTGCTTTTTTTTGTCTCTAATGATGTTGACACATTATTTTTGTCTCTAAATTGCAGAGACAGATTTGACAGATGGTCCTCTCAATGGATAAGAAATTGAGTGAGTGGTTGTGCGCATGGAGTTGTAGTCAACAGCTTGATGTCCAGGTGGAGACCAGTGACAAGTGATATTCCTCAGTGACCAGTATTGGGACTGGCACTATTTAACATGTTTGTAGGCAACATGGATAGTGGGATAAAGTGCACCCTCAGCAAATTTTCCAGTGATACAAAGCTGTATACTGCAGTCAATGTACTGGAGGGAAGGGATGTCATCCAGACGGATCTTGACAGGGTTGAGGGGTGGGCCAGTGCAAACCTTATGAAATTCAACAAGTCCAAGTGCAAGGTGCTGCATGTGGGCCAAGCACAAATATGAAATGGATGGAGCATGGATTGAGAGCAGCCCTGTGGATAAGGACTTGGGGATGTTGGTTAATGAAAACTCAACATGAGCTGGCAGTGTGTGCTTGCAGCCCAGAAAGCCAACTGTATTCTGGTCTGCATCAAAAGAATCATGGCCAGCATGTCAAGGGAGGTAATTTTCCCCCTCTACTCTTCTCTCATAAGATCCCACACGGAGTACTGTGTTCAGCTCTGGGGCTCCCAGCACAACAAGGACATGGATCTGTTAGAGTGGGTCCAGAGGAGGGCCATGAAAATGATCAGAGAGCTGAAACACCTTAAAGAGGGCCTACAAGAAATCTGGAGAAGGACTTTATCAAGGAGAGTAGTAAAAGGACAAAAGGTAATGGCTTTAAATTAAAAGAGGGTGGATTTAAGCTAGGTATTAGGAGGAAATTCTTTACTGTGAGAGTGGTGATGCACCGGAAAAGGTTGCCCAGAGAAGCTGTGGGATCCCTGGAAGTGTTCAAGGCCAGGCTGGATGGGTCTTTGAGCAACCTGGTCTAGTAGAAGGTGTCTCTGCCCATGGGAGGGAGGGTTGGAATTACATGATCCTTAAGGTCCCTTCCAACCCAAACCATTCTATGATTCCATATGAACTTTAATTAACCCTATATGAGAAGAGAGAAGCTCAGTTATAGATTTGTCATTAAGGTGTCAAGAACCACCTGGTTTGCACATTGGTGGGAGCACCAAGGATGGTAGCACCCAGTTGTTAGACACAGAGGGAGTATGAATGAAACAAGAACTGGGCATTCTTTTCCCATCCCCCAGACTGAAGGTGTCTGGGGTCACTAGGGGAGACAACACATGGGATTCGCAGTCTTGCCCCAGACCATGTATTCTGTGGCCAGAGCCACTGCTTTGACCACCTGGTTTCTTTCCAGTCTTCAGGACCATGTTCTCTTTCTTGTGGGGCAAGTCATGAAATTTATAAAATTTCATGTATACATGAACAAAGTGTTTAAGTGTACAAGACTATTTTAGTCTCTTCACTGTCTTTTAGTCTCGAGTGGTGAAAGAGTCAGAATGTTTTAACAAGTGCTTACTTGTTTATTTGTATCAGTAGTTTTTTTTTTTTTTTTCCTCCCCCCAACATGTTTCTCTGTTGTCAATTTCTTCTTCATGCTGATTTTTTCTTTTAATAGTGTAAACATTTTTATGCTATCTTTGATAAACTAGATGTTTTTATTGTCATGAAGGAATGTGTCTGGAAGAATGGAGGGGAATATTTTTTGGCTTCTCCTTAGGCCATCAAGGGCTAAATAGCCAATGTAATCTTATCTACTTAGTGAAGAGATAAGTCATTTTAACACTCCTGAAAAACATAAATAGTAGTACTTGAAGGCATGTTTTACTCTACCCACTTTCAGTGTTAGAGGAAAATAATATAAATGTAGAAGATCTCAGAAAACTGATAGCTGTAAAATGAAAAGTTGTATCTTTGGCAGAATAATGAACCAGTTTGTAGCTCTGTGGGGATCTGAAGAAGACAGGAGTGAGACTGTAGAATGTTTTCCTAGACTAATATGTGTTTTTATTGTCCTAGGTAGCATGACTTCATTATCCGGGCCACAGACGAGCATGCAACTTTTCTCCTTCAGGCACTGTGGAGTGGTCAAAAGGGTCAATAGGTAATGATTTTTTGTTAGCTGGCCTATACAGACTTATTGATTTAGTTTCCTGGCACAGTTCTCTTTTGAATTTCTGATAGCTACATGCACATATGAACTAAATATCTGCACAAGTAACAATCTCATTGGCTGATTCTGCAGACAATTAAAAGATAAAATGTGTGGAAATCCTTACCCATATTACACATAAGACACTTGTTTCAGGAAGGACTCCTATTTTGACTCTTCTGTACAAAATCAGTAAGAATAAATAAGAGTTTCAGTTCTGTACCAGTCAATTTCATTCTTTCCATAAGCATTAAACTAATTTGAATGTGTGCTGTTCTTTTCTGGAACCACAAAGAGTAACATTTATTATAGTATTTTTAATCTTCACTCAAACATGCTAATTCTAAGCCTTTCACAAGTACTGCATTTTGTATTGAAAATTGTTCAGAAAAAAACATGCGTTCTCTCTACTGCTTTACAAAAAAAAAAAAAAAAAAAAAAAAAAAAATATAAAAAAAAATAATTCAAAAAAATTAATACCCACGTAAAAAAAAAAACAAAAAAAAAAAAATTTAAAAATA
>NC_048893.1:24769782-24792581 GCF_011077185.1 Oxyura jamaicensis
AAAAAAAAAAAAAAAAAAAAAAAAAAAAAAAAGCATTTAAAAGGAGTCATTCCTAAGAATTTAAGCCCATGGAGAAAACAACAGCAACAAATAATAATTTGAATATGATCTGAAGAAAAATATATGGTAGTTATATTCAATTTTCATGGATGTACAATTCCTTGTTTTATAACTCATGCCACATTTTTATTTATGTTGTAAAAATACTGCAGACATGGACATTCCACATTTTTAAAAGTATGTTTCCTACTATGCTAATGTAATTGTCAGTCCATGGCACAAACATTTTTAGAAAAACAAATATTTTAAAATAGAAGTGCCTATAATCAGTCAGTCAATAACCATGCACCTTACTTTTTCTTGCATTTGCAGTAAGAAAGAGAAATAAAGCAAAGGACAAAAACAACCTTAATCAATAGCTAATTTCCCTAAGAGAAGACAGTAGTCTGGTATCTGTATGTCTATGTGATGTGCTCACTTTGGATGACACACCACATTGGAAGCTATCATACAACAATTAGCTGAACAGAACAGATTCGTGAAAAGAGAAATATGGGAGAATTTCATTTATATTTGAACTCAGAAACCATGATAAATGTGTAAATAACACAACATACTCGGAGAACTTTAAAAATATAGCAAAATAATTTAAAGCTTCAAAAGAAAAGTTTCTAAAGTGTCTGTGATACAAAGACAGCTGCAAATTATGAATAAAAGAACAAGAAGCTGAGGACTGTTATTTCTTCCTTCAGTAAGCTATAATGTAACACATTTATATAATTAAACATTTGTACCTTCAACCAAGCAACAAAAAAGTTGTGCCTTGCTTTAAAATAAGCAAACTTATTTATTTTTTAATCATGTGTCTGAGTCACTTATCTTCTCTGTTGTACATAATTAGAAAAAATAAAAATAAAAAATATGATTTTTCATGGCCAGAGGGCTAACATTCAGAGAGATAAACCACAAACAAAACTGAACCTGGATAAGTTCTAAAAGGAAAGAGTGAATATATTCTTAGAATCCAAGACAAGAAGATAGTTTCAACTTCCTTGCCTTCACTGGTATCCTAACATATATTGTGCACCAAGCCTGGAGTAAGGGGCATGCAAAGCAGTTTCATGCACTAAAGTTCAGGTCACAATGCTGAACACACATTCAGATATCCTGCAGACACAGACCACTCGGAAGTCAAACGCATCTGAGAATACCAAGGGCCCTGAGATCATTCACAGAATGGCTGGCATCTACACTAATAAATTTCCAAGTCTGGGTAGCTAAAGGCAAACTGCCCATTGGGTATTCTCCTGCACTATTCTGGCTGACAGACCATGCTGGGGAGTTGCTGAGAAACAGCAGCTGTTGAAACAGGCCAAGTAATTTTCAGGAAATAAGCTGAGAGTTGCCAAAGCAAGAAGGATCACTTTTTCATGCAAGAAAGCATTCCTCAGCATACTTAAATTTACTAGTATAGGTGCATCCAGAGAGACTGACATTAATGCTACATAGACCAACAGTCTCACTGTCCTTAATTATAAGACATAAGCAGAGAACCAGTCATGAATGCCTAAAACTTCTTAGATCTTCTTAGAGCAGTCTTTCATCACACAAATATTTAATAACATTGAAGTTTTTGTTTGTTTGATTGATTGATTGGTTGGCTTTTTTTACTGTGAAGGTGGCAAAGCACTGGTACAGGGTGTCCAGAGAGGTTGTGGAATCTTCCATGCTAGACACAATCAAAAGCCACCTGGACATGGTCCTGGGTAACTCCTTGAGGATGGGGTTGGACCAGATAACAGCCAGAGGTCCTTGCTAACTTCAAACATTTTGTAAATTTGTGATTCCATAAAATATTCTCACTTCCATGTCCTGGAAGTCTGTTGCTGATCTGCTGTGATGTTTTTCTCTGAACTCATCATGAAACAGATGCAGATTACAAACAAAAGAACAGTTTTTATTTCACTTTCTGGGTTTCTGGTAATCCAGATCAATGCAGCTGTGTGGCTGAGGGAGAAGGCTAAGGCCCAGCTGAAGTGCATCTACACTAATGCACGCAGCATGGGCAACAATCAGGAGGAGCTGGAAGCCATCGCGCAGCACGCAGGCTATGACTTGGTTGCCATCACGGAAACGTGGTGGGACCACTCTCATGACTGGAGTGCTGCAATGTCTGGCTATAGGCTCTTCAGAAGGGACAGGCAGCACGGAAGGGGTGGTGGAGTGGCTTTCTATATTAGAGAGTGTTTTGATGTCATTGAACTTGAGGCTGGGAATGACAAGGTGGAGTCACTATGGGTTAGGATCAGCGGAAAGGCCAACAAGGCAAGCATCCTGATGGGGGTCTGTTATAGACCGCCAAACCAGGATGAGGAGACGGATGAGGAGTTCTACAGGCAGCTGGCAGAAGTTGCGAAATCGTCAGTGCTTGTTCTTGTGGGGGACTTTAACTTCCCAGAAGTATCCTGGAAACACAACACAGCCCAGAGAAAGCAGTCCAGGAGGTTTCTGGGGAGCGTGGAAGATAACTTCCTGACGCAGCTGGTTGGCGAGCCTACCAGGGGAAGTGCTCCACTAGACCTTCTGTTCACTAACAGAGAAGGACTGGTGGAAGATGTGCTGGTCGGGGGCTGTCTTGGGCAGAGTGACCACAAAATGGTAGAGTTCTCAATACTTGGTGAAGTCAGGAAGGGGACCAGTAAAACCATTGTCTTGGACTTCTGGAGGGCTGACTTTGAGCTGTTCAAGACACTGGTTGGCAGAGTCCCTTGGGAGGCAGTACTGAAAGACAGAGGAGCCCAGGAAGGCTAGGCGCTCTTCAAGAAAGAAATCTTAATGGCTCAGGAGCGGTCTGTCCCCACGTGCCCAAAGACGAGCCGGCGCAGAAGAAGACCGGCCTGGCTGAGCAGAGAGCTGTGGCTTGAGCTTAGGAGAAAAAAGAGGGATCTTTGGAAAAGAGGGCGGGCAACTCAGGGGGACTACAAGGATGCTGCGAGGTGGTGCAGGGACAAAATCAGAAAGGCCAAAGCTCATCTGGAGCTCAATCTGGCCACTGCTGTTAAAGACAACAAAAATGTTTTTATAAATACATCAACACAAAAAGGAGGACTAAGGAGAATCTCCACCCTTTACTGGATGTGGGGGGAAACTTAGTATGAGGAAAAAGCTGAGGTGCTTAACGCCTTCTTTGCCTCAGTCCTTAACAGCAAAACCAGTTGTTCTCTGGACACCCAGTACCCTGAGCTGGTGGAAGGGGATGGGGAGCAGAATGTGGACCCCACAATCCATGAGGAAATGGTTGGTGACCTGCTACAGCATTTGGATGTACGCAAGTCAATGGGGCCAATGGGATCCACCCGAGGGTACTGAGAGAACTGGCAGAAGAGCTGGCCAAGCCGCTTTCCATCATTTATCGGCAGTCCTGGCTATCGGGGGAGGTCCCACTTGACTGGCGGCTAGCAAACGTGACACCCCTCTACAAGAAGGGCCAGAGGGTAGACCCAGGGAACTATAGGCCTGTTAGTTTAACATCAGTGCCAGGGAAGCTCATGGAGCAGATTATCTTGGGTGTCATCATGCGGCACTTGCAGGGCAAGCAGGCGATCAGGCCTAGTCAGCATGGGTTTACAAAGGGCAGGTCGTGCTCGATGAACCTGATCTCCTTCTATGACAAGGTGACACGCTTAGTGGATGAGGGAAAGGCTGTGGATGTGGTCTACCTTGACTTCAGTAAGGCATTTGACACTGTTCCCCACAGCATTCTCCTCAGGAAACTGGCTGCTCATGTCTTGGACTGGCATACGCTTTGTTGGGTTAAGAGCTGGCTGGATGGCCGGGCCCAGAGAGTTGTGGTGAATGGAGTCAAGTCCAGTTGGCAGCCGGTCAGTAGTGAAGTCCCTCAGGGCTCAGTACTGGGGCCAGTCCTCTTTAACATCTTCATCGATGATCTGGATGAGGGGATCGAGTGCACCCTCAGCAAGTTTGCAGACGACACCAAGTTAGGTGCGTGTGTCGATCTGCTCGAGGGTAGGAAGGCTCTGCAGGAAGATCTGGATAGGCTGGACCGATGGGCCAAGGCCAACGGTATGATGTTCAACAAGGCCAAGTGCCAGGTTCAGCACCTGGGGCACAACAACCCCAAGCAGAGCTACAGGCTAGGAGACGTGTGGTTAGAAAGCTGTCTGACAGAGAAGGACCTGGGAGTATTGGTTGATAGTCTGGACAACTTCTTTATTGGGTTGTGATGATTAATAAATTATTAATGAATTTTCCAGGTCAGTGTCTAATGTTCTCTACTTAAAAAAATACAACTAATATAATTGTATGAAAGCTCATGCTAGAAATTAAACAGAGTTTACAGGAATTGCTTTCATATGGCTGCAATTAGATTTTTATTATTATTATTATTATTGAATATAGCTATAATATGAACGTATTGAAATTTTGATACAGTATTATGGGAAATATTCATTTACAGTTCAACTGCTGACTGCAACAAATCATTAAGAAATCAAAGACTTCACTGAGATTTATTTATTTGTTTATGTTTTAGGCATGGTACTAAGTTTGAACTGGACGGCTGTTAAGAACATTTAGATTCAGGTTTTCCTAATGAGCCATGATGCTTGATTGCTGTATTTGCATCTATTTACTAATGTTTGGAACACTCCTCAGGAGAGAATTTTTAACTGGAAGACCCATAGCTATATAACGCGCAAAATTATATGCAGTCTTTTAAACAAAACCTCTTGAGTTCTAGCACTGGTGAAGGGTAAGATGAATGTTTGTTTAGGTTCTCTATGGGTTCCACACTTACTGGGTATCAGACTGGAGTGAATTAACTATAAATAAAAGAGGCCCAAAAGAGGGGAAAATCTAAGATATTAATAAACCTTTGATTGTTGCTTTATTTCCATACCTGTTAAGTCAGAGTTGTATTTCCAGAGACTCTTTTGTCCGAGAGGCTCATATATATTCCTAAGGAATAGACTTTTCCCCTTAACCTACATCCCCTGTTAAATCATTTTCTAACTCTTTCCTGGAAGAAAACAACCTCAGAAAATCCTTGTTACCATTATTCTTTTCCTTTACCTGTTATTTCACTTCCAAAATCTCTAAATTCCTCATTCAAGTTATGTATTATCACGCTGAACTGCATGATGTACTCTCTGTCTTTACTCAGATTGTTTTTCACAATCAAAGTTGATACATTTTCTGAAAGCACATTTAGTTGAATTCTGTCATTCTCTTTCTTTGGTTTTGGAGACAAAGGCATTTTAATCTTAATAGAAAAGAAAATATGTTTCCTGGCTCCTCATAAGCCCTGTGGATATATGTATTGAAATAAGTACAGCAGTATTTATCATTAGATAACTAATACTGTCATATTGGAAGCACCTTGTTGCAGCACTCGAAGCAAATCAATAAACTTGTTTCTCTGTAAACACAATATAAGTTGTTTTCTATCAGGTGAGGAAGAGCAAAGATAAAATCCCAAATATATATATATATATATTATATTATATATATATATATATAATTTTTTTTTTTCTACAGAGTGATAGGCAGAGACTTTGCTTGTTTTTTGCTTGTTTTGTATTAAAGGTAAATACCCTACAGCTTTCTTACTTCCTCAGAATCATCCTGCAGTTAACATTGTTCCTGGACTCACGAGTACAAATAGAGCCTCACCAAATCTTGAACCATCCATACACATTCTTTTATATCAGACATGTAATAGACATTTATATCAGACATGTATATCAGACATGATACAAAATCAATATTATAGCATCTGAGAATTTGGATGATGTAATTTACAATTGAAAAATGAATTTAATCTTCTTAAGTAATGACTTCACAACTAACCTTATGTTTTAAACATTAAAGTGATTTCTATTTTACATTCACATTAGAACTGCCTTAGAATACCACCAGAAATATTTTTAAATGCAGAATAAAGGTGCTAATCCTTTGAAAGACGTGAGTAGCTTTGAGAACATATATTCAGATCTGTGGTCAATTTAGGCATCCATACAGTAGTTACAGACCTGTATGGGAAAATAGGAATAGTCATTGATGTCCCAAAATCTGAATGACTGGACACACTGGCATTTTATTAATTTCTGACAATTGTCAGTCTTCAAGTATCCAGGATATTTCAATGCCAGCTTCCTCTGCAATCTGCCAAAAGCTCAGAATATAATATCAGGGCCATTTATTTTGTGTTGATTATGACTATCTGTTTGTGCCTGATACTTGATTTAATCACTGCCCTGAACCACATGATTGCCTTGAGAAAGATGCCATGGAAATGAGTCAATTAATATAAATGACCATGGACTTTGTAGGTGTTCTAGAATATTAGATAAGCAGACTGGTCTAAAATACCAACTGGCAACATTCTTAATGTTTCTCTAAGGCTATTTTCAACTCTCTGTGGTGTTTGTTTTTCTAGTTGATTGATTGTGTTGTTGTCCATTGCAGTGAGTAAAGATGGATACAGGAATAACTATCTGAGTGTGGTGCCTGGTAGCTTAACAACAGTATTTCATATTTTGAGGGTTTTATTTTATTTTCAAAATTCTCCCATCTTATTTGATCAGGAAAAGAAGTACATTCTAGGATAACATTTCTGAGAGTACCTAACTTTCTTTAATTCACAGATTTTTTAATAGCTTAAACTCACGCATTGGCCTGACACATCTGAAAACACTGTCAGTTTTACTCTACTTATCGATAAGGCCATTTAAATGCATGTGGTTTTGTCATATTTTACATAAAATCTGTGTTTAAGGGTTTTGTTTGTCCAGTCTCTGCATGGGATAGGAAAAGGGAGGGCCTAATAGCTCTTCTTAAAATTTTAATTCTATATCAAAATACTTATCTATATTAATATCTATCTAGAAACTCCATTCTATATTCTCTGTGTCAAACAAGTATAAATTTGGCTTTGTAACACTTTGCAGACAAAAAAGATTGGGTCATTTTGGCTTCTGACAGACCTCTCCTGGCACTACTTCAGAAGGCAGTGATCCTGGCTTCTTGTCATTAGGGAGTTTCTTTGTTCTTTAACAATACAGACTTACATAGGATAATGGAAAATAAATGGGCACTGGAAGGACAATCTGCTCAAAAACTCACCTTAGAGCATAGACATCAGGAAGAAATTCATCCAAGACATTTTCATTCTCTATTCACGTAGTTAGAAGGCTTACAGACTTCTGTTATCATGGAATTTGAGCCCATTATTTTTCTCTTGGAATTCTGGCAATTTTAACAAATGAGATTTTGCTAGAGTAAAAGACCCACCTTTTTACAGTTAATATTCTTGTGGAAGGAAGTCTCCAGAGCTACTCATTAACACATTTATAAGAGGTGATTTCAACATTATTTAAGTTTGAATTCATTATTATTATTATTATTAATATTATTATTATGAGGCAGGGGAATATATTTACATTTATATAATTAATTGTATTTTAAACAGGGAAGTTTTGTCACTCAAGTTTCTGGATTCTCCATTTTTTTTTTCTTTTTCTTTCTCTCTCTCTCTCTCTTTTTTTTTTTTTTTTTTTTTTTGTGTGTGTGTGTGTGTGTGTGTGGTAAAAATCCAGAAGCAGTCAAACTCTCCTGAAATATTATTGGAAATCTCTGAAACTAATTTCCTATATCCTCAACTAAGAATACTTTTACTCAACTTCTTTGAAATTAAATTGTAAAAATTAATTCCTTTTCAAAATGTAAAATTCTAACAAGTAGGATTATTCCACTACAATTTCAAGCTTTTCTATAAGCAGATAATTTTTAATTTGCACAGCAATTTATATATTTTACAGATTTATTTTATTTTTTTTCCTCAGAACATGAATTAATATCCCTAGCGGTTTAATGTACTGAAAAAGAATGTTATCTGTCACTACTCAATTTGTTTCTGTGTGGTTTTGTACATTTCTACTTATCAAAGTATCATATTATTAAATCACTGTGGTAAAGTACAGGAAAAAAAAAAAGGAAAACTTAACATGGAAAATATGTTCTTAATTGTGTTCAAACATCCATCACAAAATGGTTGACTTTAATACCCTTTTTTTTTTCCTCCACATGACTTATTCTTTCTTATAAAAGGCAGAAGACCGTGGACAGAAAATCCACGCATCCTGCATTTTTTTCAGAGCTATTATCCTGAATACAGCCTCTCTCTGAAGCAAGCTTGAATGTCTAGGAAATAAAACCTTGCAAAAGGCAAATATACAAATAAATGATCCATGAAATCATTCTTCTAGAAAACATAAAAAAAAAAGTGCTTAAAATAAATAGGGTTCTCTAATTTCTCATCCTTCCTGTTAGTCTAGAGTTCTGGTATTTTCACTGAATTCTTGCAGTAAACTCAGATTACTTCTCAGCTAAATAATGTATGATTAATAGGGGTTTATGCCTAGCATAGTAAAAATTGATTTTTAATTGACAGATTTGTCAATGACTATGATGATCCATTTGTCTATGATTATCTATGATCCTTATAGTTACCAACTGTTTACATTATTCAAGCTGTTCTTTAATGCCAGCAGTTTCCAGTTTTCAAAAATTCCATGAGTTATCCGCTAAAGTTACTATTTTTACGATTTCCTCAAGTATGTAAAGTCCTGCCTTTCAAAAACTGGTCATCATAATTTTTTGAACTACTAATATGAAAGTCACAGACTGACACCATCAGAAATGATTATCCATAGCTTTTTCAGGGCAAAGTAAGGTAGCCAAAAGGTAATGTACTTCTCAGGTTCTAATTTAGAGTAGTCCAAAGGACATGAGAGAACCAGAACAGAGTTAAAGGAATGTAAATATATATGCAAATATATATGCAAACATATATGCAAATATATAGAAAGAAAAACAAACATTTTCAGAAGTGTTATGGACCGCCTGCATAGTATTGTAGTGTGTCAAATCAACATGCTAGATTTGAACCATCAGTTCAGTTGGTTTTGCACTCGACTGAAGAAAGTAGGTGTGTGATATGACTAATCACATTTTGTGGATACTTAAAATTTCAGAAAATCACCAGCAAGAATTACACAACCTTGCCAGTTGCATAAACATAGTTATAATATTACTACAAAGCCAATGATGAGCTGGAGAAAGTTCTCTGAGTGTTTGGATGAAACTCAAAAACAAAGAAACTATGAAGGTTTCTCTTTTATTGGAACAATGTATTGTAGTTGGGGTAATGCTAAATTACCTTGCCAAAGCAGAACTGCATAGATGGCAAATGCAACCAAAAGCCTATAACTTTCACTCCGAAGGACTCTTTTGATTCTGTTACCTCACTGGACTCTCCCCTGCAGAATTAGTACCTAAATTAAGGCTTTCAATAAGAATGTGATGAGCTGCCAGAAAAAGAGTCTATGTATAATTTAATTTTCATCTCTCTATATATTGAAATAGATATATGTTGTGAAGTATATTCTATTAATCTAATTGACAGGAGAGGTGAGAATTCCAGTCCTGTTTACATGACTATAGGTGATGGGAAAACATTCATTACATGTCTGTTGTTTTTTGTTTGTTTGTTTGTGAGTGTGTGGGGTTTTTTTTGCTTTGGTTTGGTTTGGTTTTAATTTTGTTTAAGACACTTGGGCTAATGAAATCACAGCTACTGTTGAAGATTAGTACTGGTAGAGCATTAAATACTGTGAAATGCATGGTCTAAAATAAGAATGTATTATTCTACTTGCACATAAGTTACCTGTTATACAACTCATGTTAGTTTGGAACAAACTATTTTCTCCTACTGTGGGGGTGAATACAATGGGGATTTCCTTCCTTGTATCACTGCAAATTGAAATTTCATCTGAAATATTAAATCTGCATTTTTTGTTAAGGTAAATTTGCCAATGTCTGTTATCGATAGTAACAGCTGCACTCTTGAGCCAATGTCTTAGGAAGTAAAATATCTATATTGTGAGAGTGCCTAATTATAGACCTTTCCTATAAAGCAATACACAATGCCAGGATGATCTTTGTAGAAATATGAATTCGCTATGGAAATTCTGAGTCAGACACATAGGATGTGTTGATTTAAGCAGAACTACAATGATATATGCCAGTTGTTGATCTAGCCCAGCAACTTTAAATAATATTCTGTGTCCCCTAGAAGTTTGTTATTCAATTTTTTCTAACAGATTAATGCATAACATAGAGTCATAGAATCTTAGAATGGCTTGGGTTGGAAGGGACCTTAAAGATCATACACCTGAAACCACCCCGACATAGGCAGGGATTCCACCCACTAGATCAGGTTGCCCAGGGCCCCATCCAGTGTGGTCTTGAACACCTCCAGGGATGAGGCATCCACAACTTCTCTGGGCAACCTGTTCCAGTGTCTCACCACCCTCTGAGTAAATAACTTCTTCTAACATCCAATCTAAATCTCCCCTCTTCCACTACAGCTTTTTAAGCATGAGGTAATGCTGACAGTTGATTAGGGGAGGTAAAATTAAAAGTATGATTAAGGTGTTTTTCTTTTACTTTCAGAGGTTTATTTTCCCTCAAAATAGTCTGGAGTACAGTAATTTTCATTTTACCATTTTGTATGTAATAGACAGCTATCATTGTAATAATCTGTCCATTCCCCTTGAATATTTTTAAAATCTTATTTTGGTCATTTAGTTCTAAAATTATTCCTCATAGTGCTTTTAAGTGGTCCCTAAATTGTTCACTGGATTCAGGTTGCTCTTTCCCATCTACATATTACAATAACTTCTAGTGACTTTTCTTCTGTGTTGCTATTTTATTATTATTATTATTATTATTATTTCATTTGGGAGCTACTTAGTCTTTTTAAAATATATAAATCAATAATCATTGGCAAACAAAACACATTAAGAATTAGTTTGTAATTAAGAAAGTAAAAGAAATAGAAAATCTGCAATGTGGTTAAACATTTTCCATTGAGCTGATGGGAGTTAAGGTGATATCTACAATATATGATTTTGGTTTTCTGACCAAAATTTTCTAGACAAAATTCTCACAAATAACTGTAATAGAAGTATTTCTTACGCATAAATAAAATTGGACTTTTGGTCTGCTACCTTATCTTAGTGAACGTTCATTCCCCAGTGTTTCTTCTCATTGCTTTATAATGTGACTAATACATTGCTTTATAATGTGACTCCAACTACTGATTCATACTCAAACCTCATTCATGTTTAGCTCAGTTACAATGGTTACTATACATACTGTAAATACAATTTTTTTTCACTTTTTTTTTTTTTTTTCAAAAATGAGAAGGACTATGTTTTTCATCAGCACCTTCAATTTTGTTATGTTTAGCTATATTTTGTACTTTTTGTTTGTTTGTTTGTTATTGTTGTTGTTTGGGAGGGGGTGCTTGGGGAGGGGTGTCTCTCTCTCTCTCTTTTTTTTTTTTTTTTTTTTTTTTTTCCCTTTAGAAATTACTCCCAGTACATTAAAAGGCTGTATTTGCCAGGTTTCACTGAGACATTCAAACACCTCTTATTGTGAAGTATATTGTTACTGCAGTACCAAACAATTTAGATGAGCATGATAAATGACAGCAGGTTGGTTTTATTAAGGTTAATGACTTGATGATTTACAAGTGAGGGTATATTAGAGTCAAAATTATTGCATTCATTGTTCCATTAAACAATGCGAACTTTAAATATACTGTTTTGGAATGCCCTGGAGAGGTGTCATTACTATTATATTAATTGTGACATGGCATCTATTTCAGATGTGCTAACAATTTAGAAAAACTACATACTACTGTTACAGTTTCCCAAAAACTTAAAGGTTACTGTCTTCTGTCAGCTTCTGATAGCCAATAACAAACTGAAAATTACCTCAGACAAAAAGCAGAGCAGGCTAATAGCAATGTATTAATGTAGACTCCTGTGGCTGTGAGAAATGGCTGACCAGGTTTTGGAGACAATTGCTTGCACCTGTAAGCCACAGTAAGTCAACAAATGGATTGCTGCCCCCTCATCCCTCTTGGCTTCAATACAGTCAGAACTGCTTCATACAGAAGCCCCATCTGTGATCTTTGGGTTTAAAACAGATAAAAGAAGAATCAACAAGGACCAGAAAGATCATCTGAATTTAATGAGATCTGAAATGTTTTCTAAGCAAAAGTGATTACCAAGTGGTACAGTTTACTATAGAAAAGCCTTACTGCTGGCATTAGTTCTCAGAGAACAGACTGGGCTTTAGGAAGCATATTC
This sequence comes from Oxyura jamaicensis, assembly GCF_011077185.1. Lineage (NCBI taxonomy): Eukaryota > Metazoa > Chordata > Aves > Anseriformes > Anatidae > Oxyura > Oxyura jamaicensis. The sequence continues at coordinate 24,782,022 of NC_048893.1, forward strand.
TGGTATGAAAACTTATTTTTAGAATTTGTTGATAGTACATTAGAATTTAACTATTATGTATCATTAATTATAAAGGGATAATAATATTAAATCATTATCTTGCTTAGGAATTGTATCATTTGCCATTATTGTTGTTTTTAATAATGAAACACTATAGCAAAACCAGCTGATAAGTGCTGTAATCTGAATTCTTGATTCATAGGAATTATATTGAACTGCTATATTGCAATGCTGTTTGCAGAAATTTTTCACATTAATATTTTGAGTTTTGGGGGGAAAAGTCAATACAATTCAGAGGAGATTTGAAATGTTAAGTGATGCTTGAATATTCCTATAGTCAGACATACGGCAATTATTTTCTCATTAACAAGAGCAAAGGTGTTAACTCAGCCTTATTAGCTGTAAGCAGGCCTATCTTCAAAAGATCTCAGTAAAGCTACACCTTTTTCCACTCTGATTAAGTCAATCAGATCTTCCTCTGTTTTAATACACAGCTTCCTTTCCTTTCTATATGTGGCAACAAATGATTCTGCTAGCTGTTTTCTGGACAACTCAGTGAAAGATTGCCTCTAACAAGTAAAGTAAAGCAAACAGTAGCAAGGAAATTAGTTGATTATTATGCTGTTTAAACCATATATTTTACTAAGAAGACTGACATCGTGATATCAGGGGGCAGGGTGTGGTATAGAGGATATAGGGTTCATCAAGACAGCAACCAAAACATCATCTAGCAGCAGATCTAGCTCCAGCCCTTTTTCTCTATCCTTCCTATTTTCCTTTGTTTTCAGTGGGGAAAATAAATAAATACATTCTACCTTATATTGAGCACTTTTTCAATTTCCTTGATGAGAATTAAGGACTTGTGCAATTCAGTCTCTGTTTAACTATATTACTTTTTGTTTCAGGGTGCAAGTCTGAACACAATGTACCTTAGAATAAAGACTGTATATTCAGATTCAGTGTTATTTATATTCCAATTCCAGTAAAAACAAACAAACAAAAAATAAAAGTATCATCTTTTACCACTCAGTTCTCTGTAACTGTATATCAGTTTTCTCTTCATGAAGCATTTTTTACTAGTATTGTATCTGAGAAGACTGCAAATATTTTAAACATTAAAATACTAAGATTAAAGACTACATATTGATAGATGACTTTTTTTAAAAAGGCATTTAAAATGAGATAATAATGGAATAAATGTATTACTTTAACTGGAGAGACAAACAAGAGATGCTTAGAGTTGTCTTTCACAAGACTAAAGCACTTTTGTAAATGCACCACTTGTGCCTGTTTCTATCCTGATCTAAAATGGGTTGATGCCTTTCATTTCTATCAGAATTCCACTGCTCCATGAGCATAGGAATCTGGTACATCACTTCTGCTATTGCCTAACAGAACACCATACATTAGATGAAGCTCTGAAGAACTATAGTGCACTCTTAAAGTAATTAATATTAATGGCATTATCTTCAATGGTGCACAGTTTCCACCAATAAAAGTTTATTAAAAGACTAGTATTCTTATGTATACTAGTCTCTTGGTCATTTATAAAAGAAAAAAAGAGCTGAATAATAGAACTGTTTTCTGCAAGTGCTATACTTTTTTTTTTTTTTTTTTTTTTTTTTCCCCCACATAATCTTATAAAGTAAATATTTAACAGAACAGAAGCTCACTCCTGCAGATTTAGTGAAATCCCAAATCACCTTTCAAATTTCTTGTTCATTTTGAAAGCATGCTCTGTCATCTTTTTGGCCTTCAGATTTCATCATAATGTCTCAAAAAATCCAGAAAGCAAATTATCCCTGTTACATGTTTGTTGGTTCTGGCCATGTTCTTGGGATAAATTTAGACATCAAGAGCAACACTCAAATAAGACAGTCTCAGTAGCTTGTTTCCAGCATAATCTTTCATCTTTCTTCTCAAGTGGCATGTTAAACTTTGTAATTTTACTGTTCTTTTATGAAACCAAAGATGTCAGACTCCTATGCATTCACTTTATATTAGTAAGAACTTGAATAATGTAGAGATTCAGTCTGAAAGAGAAGTGCTTTTACAGTGCACTTTGAGGGATAAGGATTTGCATTATTGAAACCTGCCTGATCTGTGATTTATTTCCCCGTATACAGGGCACAGTAAGAGAAATGTATATAAGAATGGCATTTAATGAGATGATTGAGACGGACAAAGAGCCATAAACACATAAGGAACAAAAACTGAGGAGAAACAATACAATTAACACTCTATACCACATGTTATGCATGTAATTGTATTAACCCTTATAAGAGAGCATGTGTAGAAAATTTATGTTGAATCTGATCTATTTTTTACATCTTTTTTAATTATTATTTTTTTGGAGCAGGAACTTAAACTAGACTCCACAAATCCCCACAAATAGTCTACTTGTTGGAATTTGGAGGCAGTGTCTTACTAACACAAACAAAGATTTCTGCACAGTCAAGTCTCTTCAGTTGTGAAAAGGCAGTCATTTACACCAGCATAACCAGTTACACTGTGGTCAGAAAATGCCATTATTCAAGTTCCTTGTGTGTTGAGTAGACTAGTTACTGTCAAAAATCAAATAATATAGAGATTTGAACTGGAGGTTCTTCCACATGCAGGGATAATAAATTTACCATTGACTGATAAGGACATGCATATCAATCTAAAAAATTTGCTCTTCTTTTCTTATATGCAGTTTGAGACTTTATGAGCATGTACCTGAGGCAATAAATTCAACACCTACTCAGCAAATTCTGTAATATGTGAAGCAGCTCAATTGGCGTTATTATTTTCCAGGAGAATCTTTCACATGCCCATTGAAACTGGCAGATGTTTTGAAGCATAAAGAGTTTCCACATCCATAAGGAGTCAGAAGGAGCAAGAGAAACAGTCTTTGAATAACACTGGTGCCTAAAGAGGATAAATGGAACCATCTTTTAATTATATGGTTTTCCAGAATTCCCTCACTTGCACAGAAGAAAACTATTTTATGTCCTTTTGATTAAAGATCACAGAATCACAGAATTTCTAGGTTGGAAGAGACCTCAAGATCATCAAGTCCAACCTCTGACCTAACACTAACAGTCCCCACTAAACCATATCCCTAAGCTCTACATCTAAACGTCTTTTAAAGACCTCTAGGGATGGTGACTCCACCACTTCCCTGGGCAGCCCGTTCCAGTGTCTAACAACCCTTTCGGTAAAGAAGTTCTTCCTACCATCAAACCTAAAACTCCCCTGGCGCAACTTAAGCCCATTCCCCCTCGTCCTGTCACCAGGCACATGGGAGAACAGACCAACCCCCACCTTGCTAGAGCCTCCCTTGAGGTACCTGTAGAGAGCGATAAGGTCACCCCTGAGCCTCCAGTTTTTGAGTATTTTGAATATCCATGTGTAACCCATATATTGCTATTTCTAATTCTGCATAACGGGTCTACTCTTCTCTCTACGATTAGTCGATTGTTTAGAAAGCTTACAGAATCACAGAATCACAGAATTTCTAGGTTGGAAGAGACCTCAAGATCATCGAGTCCAACCTCTAACCTAACACTAACAGTCCCCACTAAACCATATCCCTAAGCTCTACATCTAAATGTCTTTTGAAGACTTCCAGGGATGGTGACTCCACCACCTCCCTGGGCAGCCTGTTCCAATGCCTCACAACCCTTTCAGTCAGTAAAGAAGCTCTTCCTAACATCTAACCTAAAACTCCCCTGGCGCAACTTTAGCCCATTCCCCCTCGTCCTGTCACCAGGCACGTGGGAGAACAGGCCAACCCCCACCTCTCTACAGCCTCCTTTAAGGTATCTGTAGAGAGCGATAAGGTCACCCCTGAGCCTCCTCTTCTCCGGGCTGAATAAGCCCAGCTCCTTCAGCCGCTCCTCGTAGGACTTGTTCTCCAGGCCCCTCACCAGCTTCGTCGCCCTTCTTTGGACCCGCTCAAGCACCTCGATGTCCTTCTTGTAGCGAGGGGCCCAAAACTGAACACAGTACTCGAGGTGCGGCCTCACCAGAGCCGAGTACAGGGGGACGATCACCTCCCTAGCCCTGCTGGCCACACTGTTTCTTATACAGGCCAGGATGCTGTTGGCCTTCTTGGCCACCTGAGCACACTGCTGGCTCATATTCAGCTGACTGTCCACTATCACTCCCAGGTCCTTCTCCGCCTGGCAGCTCTCCAACCACTCATCTCCCAGCCTGTAGCTCTGCTTGGGGTTATTACGCCCCAGGTGCAGGACCCGGCACTTGGCCTTGTTAAACTTCATGCAGTTGACCTCAGCCCATCGGTGCAGCCTATCCAGATCCTCCTGCAGAGCCTTCCTACCCTCGAGCAGATCGACACACGCACCTAACTTGGTGTCATCTGCAAACTTACCCAGCAATCTGTCCTGAAACAGCCTTGTGGCAGGTGGCAAGGTGTGTGGGAGGATATAGGCAGGTACCTGTCACGGGTGTCTCCCCCAATAGTTTTGAACTTCACTCCTGAGCAAGTGCAAAATCCTAAAAACCTGATAGAATGTTTGAGAGTTGTATGCCCTGACCCTGACAATGCCGGAGAACGACAGCTTGCGGCATTGTGCTGGGTCCTAGCTTACTCCTACCAAACACTGTTTAACATCATCCAGCACCTTGAAGAGAGGGAGAAAGTCTCTGAATCTGATGATCAGATAACACATGCTGTGGCTGACCCAGAGGACCAACCGACTATGGTATCAGTCGCCCCCATAGTCAAGTCAAAAAAATGGAAACGGAAGTCAGCTCGTTTAGTAAGGGAAGAAGCCTCTCCTAAGAAGGAGGGAGAAGGGGAAGAGGCAGGCACCTCTAAAGCAGTGCCATCACGAAAACAGCAGGAAGACGAGATGGAAATCATAAAGGAATCAGAAACCACTCGATCCCTATCCCTGAGCGAGTTGCGAGAAATACGAAAGGATTATGGTCGACACCCAGGTGAACACATCCTCACCTGGCTGCTTCAATGCTGGGACACAGGGGCCAATAGCCAACAATTAGAAGGCAATGAAGCCAAGCAGTTGGGATCCCTTTCTAGAGAAATGGTAATCGATTAAGCAATTGGGAGAGGGACACAGGTTCTCAGCCTCTGGAGCCGACTCCTGGCAGCTGTGAAAGAAAGGTACCCCCATAAGGAAGACATTGTATATCAAGTAGGCAAGTGGGCCACTGTGGATAAAGGTCTCCAGCAACTGAAGGAATTAGCTGTGCTGGAGATTATTTATAGTGATTTGGACAATGCCGAGACACCTAAAGATCCCGATGAAGTCCAGTGCACAACATCCATGTAGCGTAAATTGGTGCGGAGTGCACCATCATCACATGCCAGTACACTGGCAATATTTAATTGGGATGAGGGGATGAGACCAGCAGTGTATAACCTGTCCTGCCAGCTTAAAAAAATATGAAGACAATCTCTCTGCTCCACTACGGGCCTGTGTCTCAGCGGTGGAGAAACTGTCCGAAAGACTTGACCACCTTGTAGAACGAGCATATTCCCTCCCATCCAGACAGAGTGATATTTCAGCCACTAAGAATCAGTATTTTCCTGCTCGAGAGAGAGAGTACCCAAGACGCACACCACGTGGCACCTTGTGGTTTTAGCTGCGTGACTATGGGGAAGATATGAGGAAATGGGATGGTGTACCTACTTCAACCCTAGCTGCTCGGGTACGTGAATTGAAAGGAAATACAGCAGCAAGAAGAGGGGCCCCTAAGAAAAACACCGCTCCAGTTTCTGTTGGGCAGTTCTCCAGAGGCAGTAGAAGAGCTAATGTTATTCTTGACCCTGATGAAGGGACCTCTGCTTCTCATTTGCAAGAATTAAGTGGCAGACGCTCCAACCAGGACTAGAGGGGCCCTGCCTCTGGCCAGGTAGAGGAGAGGGATAACCGGATTTATTGGACTGTGTGGATCCGATGGCCTGGCACATTGGAACCACAAGAATACAAAGCTCTAGTGGACACTGGCGCACAATGCACTTTAATGCCATCAGGCTACCAAGGGACAGAACCCATCTGTATCTCTGGAGTGACAGGGGGATCCCAACAGCTAACTGTATTGGAAGCTGAAGTGAGTCTAACTGGAAATGAGTGGTAAAAGCATCCCATTGTGACTGGCCCAGAGGCTCCATGCATCCTTGGCATAGACTACCTCAAGAGAGGGTACTTCAAGGATCCAAAAGGGTACCGGTGGGCTTTTGGCATAGCTGCTTTAAGCACAGAGAAGATTAGGCAGCTGTCTACCCTACCTGGCCTTTCAGAAGACCCCTCCGTTGTAGGATTGCTTAAGGTTGAAGAACAGCAGGTACCAATCGCTACCACAACGGTGCACCGAAAGCAATATCGCACCGAGACTCCCTAATTCCCATCCATGAGTTGATTCATCGGCTGGAGAGTCAAGGAGTGATCAGCAAGACTCGCTCACCTTTTAATAGTCCTGTATGGCCAGTGCGAAAGTCTAATGGCGAGTGGAGGCTAACGGTGGACTATCGCGGCCTGAACAAAGTCACGCCACCTTTGAGTGCTGCAGTGCCAGACATGCTAGAACTTCAGTACGAACTAGAGTCAAAGGCAGCCAAGTGGTACGCCACAACTGATATCGCTAATGCATTTTCCTCCATCCCTTTGGCAGCAGCATGCAGGTCGCAGTTTGCTTTCACTTGGAGGGGCATCCAATAGACCTGGAATCAACTGCCCCAGGGGTGGAAACACAGCCCTACCATTTGCCATGGACTGATCCAGTCTGCACTGGAACAAGGGGGAGCTCCTGAACACCTGCAGTACATTGATGACATCCTTGTGTGGGGCAACACAGCAGAAGAAGTTTTTGAGAAAGGGAAAAAAGTAATCCAAATTCTCCTGAAAGCTGGTTTTGCCATTAAACAGAGTAAGGTCAAGGGACCTGCACAGGAAATCCAGTTCCTGGGAGTAAAATGACAGGATGGACGTTGCCATATTCCGATGGATGTGATCAACAAAATAACGGCAATGTCTCTGCCAACTAACAAAAAGGAAATGCAAGCTTTCCTAGGCCTTGTGGGATTCTGGCGAATGCATGTTCCAGGCTATAGTCAGCTTGTGTCCTCTATATCGAGTGACTCGAAAGAGAAACTATTTTGAGTGGGGCCCCGAGCAACAACAGGCCTTTGAACAAATCAAACAAGAAATAGCTCGTGCAGTAGCCCTTGGGCCTGTCCGTACCGGACCAGCGGTGCAAAACATACTTTACACTGCAGCTGGGGAGCATGGCCTCACCTGGAGCCTCTGGCAGAAAACCTCAGAAGAAACTCGAGGTCGACCTCTGGGTTTCTGGAGCCGGGGCTATCGAGGATCAGAAGCCAATTACACCCCAATTGAAAAAGAGATACTAACAGCATATGAGGGTGTTCGAGCTGCTTCAGAAGTTATGGGTACAGAAGCACAGCTCCTCTTGGCACCACGGCTACCTGTGTTACATTGGATGTTCAAAGGGAAAACTCCCACTATACACCATGCGACTGACGCTACGTGGAGTAAGTGGATAGCGTTAATTATACAGCGGGCTTGAATGGGAAAACCTAATCGCCCAGGAATCCTGGAAGAGATCATGGACTGGCCGGAAGGCAGAGATTTCGGAGTGCCAACAGAAGAGGTAACCCGTGCTGAAGAGGCACCACCATATAATGAGTTGCCAGAAGACAGAAAGCAGTATGTGTTGTTCACTGACGGATCCTGCCGTGTGGTAGGGAGCCATCGGAAATGGAAAGCTGCTGTGTGGAGTCCCACACGACGAGTTGTGGAGGCCATGGAAGGGGAAGGTGAGTCAAGTCAGTTTGCAGAAGTGAAAGCCATACAACTAGCCCTAGAGATTGCCGAAAGAGAAAAATGGCCAGTACTGTATCTCTACACTGACTCATGGATGGTGGCAAATTCTCTGTGGGGGTGGCTGCAGCAATGGAAACAGAACAACTGGCAGTGCAGAGGTAAACCTATCTGGGCTGCTACTCTGTGGCAAGATATTGCTGCTCGAGTAGAAAACCTGGCTGTAAAAGTACGTCATGTGGATGCCCACATGCCCAAGAGTTGTGCTACTGAAGAAAATCAGAACAACAAAGAGGCGGATCGAGCTTCAAAAACTGAAGTGGCTCAGGTGGACCTGGACTGGGGATGTAAGGGTGAGCTGTTTGTAGCTCGATGGGCCCATGAAACATCAGGACATCTGGGGAGGGATGCCACATACAGATGGGCTCGTGATCGAGGGGTGGACCTGACCACTGAGACCATCACACAGGTTACCCACGAGTGTGACATCTGTGCTGCAATCAAGAGAGCCATGAAGGTAAAATCTCCCTGGAACAGGGGGAGATGGCTAGGGTTTCGATATGGTGAGGCCTGGCAAATTGACTATATCGGACCACTCCCACAAACCCGCCAAGGCAAACGGTACATACTAACCATGGTTGAAGCAACAACTGGGTGGCTGGAAACATACCCTGTAAACCATGCCACGGCCCGAAACACTATCTTGGGCCTAGAAAGGCAAGTTCTGTGGTGTCATGGTACACCAGAAAGAATTGAGTCTGACAACGGGAGTCATTTCCGAAACAATTTGGTCACCTCCTGGGCCAAGAGGCATGGGATTGAGTGGGTGTATCACATCCCTTATCACCCACAAGCCTCTGGGAAGGTTGAAAGGTACAATGGACTGTTAAAGACTATGTTAAGGGCATTGGGTGCTGGGACATGGAAACAATGGGACATAAATCTACCAGAAGCCAGGACGTGGTCAAGCATCGCTCATTTGTGGAAAGTAGAGAGTGATTTCTTTCCTCTGCACTTCCACATAGCCTTTACTTGTTTTGTTTCGTTATTCCCTTTCCCCCTTCCTCTTCCCCTTTCCCTTTTTTTTCCTTTAGATGAATTGTTTAATTAATAATAATATTTCCTTAATAATATATATATATATATATATATTTCCTCTTTAATTAAATTATCCTTATCTCAGCCCATGAGATGTTCTTTCCTTTACTTCTTCCCCTCCTCATCTGAGGAGGGGGAGTGAGAGAGCGGTTGTGGTGTTCAACTGCCTAGCACGGTAAAACCACCACAGGGACACACAGTCTTGCAGAAAGATGCTCTACTTTTTCTAATGCACTCTGATGTTTCCTGTAAGAAGACATTCTGGAATTGCTTAGTATTAACAGAAAGCATTCTCCTAGAAGCCATCCCCACTTGATCTCACTAAGACTGCAGAAGTGTTCGCTTGTTGGCTAACACCAGAAATTCATTTCTCTAATAAAAGTTTTAGATGTAGACTAATTTCTAGTCTGACTTCCTACAGATGATTTCCTTCAGAAATGGCTACATCAGGTTAAATCAGGTACATTGTCTGCAATTGAGGGTTCTGATTCCTGTTGTCAGCTGTATGAGAAACAGCGTCCTTTCAGTGTGGTAAAATGTTCTTTATTCTTTTCACTCATACTTGCTTCTCTCTCTCTCTCTCTTTTTTTTTTTTTTTTTTTTTTTTTTATCTTTGCTATTTCAGTCTATTTCTTATGGCTTGTTCAGAATTCAATGACATGCATGCCATAGTACACAAGATATTGTGTGAAAGTTCCCTAAAATACAGTCTGTTCCTTTCAGTGTCTGCTGTAATTTTTCATTATAGATGTTGTCAAGACTAGATCAGACAATATAGTGTTTGATAAGGCATATTTTAAAATATACCAAGAATATGCAGATTTAGCTGCATATATGTATGTGGATACGTATATGGATCTTGAAGAAGTCACATTTCTTCCTCATTATAAGAAAGAGTCAATGTTTTGATATATTTTTGTCAATTAATTCGAAAATCCAGACCGTGAGTGCTAAAGAGCTTGCCAGTTTGGGAGCTAATCCATATGCCAAGGAAACATTAAACAAATAAGTAATTACTCACTTCAGAGAATGACCAGATATGAATAAAAATTCCACAAGGAAATCAAGCCCAACTACAGGTAAGGGTAAGGTGAAATTTTAAATCATTTGTGACAAAATGTAAAACATGGTCATAGTGTAAACACAGTATAATGAGCATGATGAACTTACTGTGGACCAGTTCACTTGCAACAGAATTTTACACAGGCAGTACGGTAGAAAGAAATAATCATAGAGAGTAAGCATGAAACTCAAGTGCAGAGGCATGCAGAAATAAATTAAATAGAATAACCTTTGGAAAAAGTGAACAAGTAATTATTTCATTTTCTAATCACAGTCGTTGGCAGTGGGCTCTACAGTTTTATATTTCCACTTAAAGCCACAGGTCTGTCTTTCCTACTGGAAAATAGGTAAGAGAACATTAACACATGAACACACTGTTTAATACAAAGTTTTTCTCCTCTACATGAATGATATATTTATTTCAATCCTTAATAGAATGCTAGCTACAGATCTCATTCTTTTAGATCAGACTGAATTCATTCATTTTTTTTGGTCTTTTTTTTTTAAAAAAAAAAAAAAAGGGGGATTAGTTCTAAAGGGGGGGATTAGTTCTAAAATAAGGTAGGTTATGATTAGAAAGGTATAAACA
>NC_048893.1:24812581-24845163 GCF_011077185.1 Oxyura jamaicensis
GGCCATGACCTGGCTAAGTATCTATTGGAATATAATATATAATATAATATATAATATATATATAATATAATATATATATATAATATAATATATATATATAATATATATATATATATAATATACATATATTATATATATATATAAAACAAGCAATGAGCTATTTACATACATACCGACCCCAGGGTGATGACAAGGGTACTGACAAGTGCTATGCTGTTCCAATAGATACTTAGCCAGGTCATGGCCAGCATCCTGATAGTGTGGTAGGTATTAACGTCTTGTGAGCATCCCTGCGTCCCTGCAGAGGCAACGTTGACCTCGGTTGATGTTCCTGCCTCTCTGACACAGAGGTCTGTTTATAGGTTTTTCCTATGCATGGTTCTGAACCCGGGGCAGCACACTATTGGCAACCCTGGCCTCAGGAAGCACTTGGCAATCCTTGATAGGCTACTGCAATCATGCACAACTGTGTGGCCAGCACATGCTGTGCTGATGGCAGTATTGCTGCATGTCAGATGACTTGTGGTCTGGTGCCATATTGCTGAACAAGCAATATGTACTATCACAAGGTCAGAGTTTCACCTTGTTAGTTTCACAAAAATTCCTGTTTTGTATCGGACCAACTTAATGGTTTTCAGTGCTAACACACAGAGGTACTTAAGGTATTTATGTCATTTTCTTCTGCTTTGCATTATTTATTATTATACAACTCTCCAGTTTGCACACTTGCAGATTTTCTCTTTAAGCCATTTTATTGATGCACTTAGTGCTTTTAGTTTATTATTTTCAGTCTTGATATAGTCTACATATTAAATAAATATTTTTCTTCTCTGTTTTGGATGTTATTTTGAAACAAAATATTGCCTGCAACTAATATTCATTCTCTGAATCACAATATATATATATATATGCACATATATTTCTTTTTTTCATTATTCTGCAGATTTTTTTGCCACCAACAAACTTTTTCTTTTTTTTTTTTCCTCCTTTCTTTTCTCACTGAGATGAACCCTTTATATATGAACATCAGTATTGCAATCATTATCAGGAAAAGCAACATAAAATAGTTATGATTAGATCTTTGTGATCAAGAGTCCATAAATTAAATTAATTCAGTTTACTTTTAGTATTTATGAAGAAACAATATTTGTTAGAGTGTTTATCATGTAGCAAAAATTAACAAAATGTGACAGTGGTTTGGAACCAAAATTACTAGCCATATCTATAGTGGGACTTTGCATTCATATATACAAACAAACAAAAAAGCACCCTTACAGAAAATCCTATAGTCTTCTATAGAAATATTGCATCAGATATATAAATTATATTTAGTATGGATCAGACTGGCTATCCTATTCCAAGTCCAAGTCTGAATATACTCTGAAAACTTGAGTAGCTATCATTCCATCTATAATATAGAAAACTATGAGAGCATAACTAACAACTTTAGTTAGTTATAAGCAAAAAGACTATAAAAGAAGTATAAATATCAGTAAGTAATACTAGTCTTGAAAACACCAAAAAAAAAAGGCAACACATTTCTCTCAGTGGTTAGATGACTGAAAGTACCTACTTTCTTTTTGTTTTCATGAACTCATACAGTGTTCATGATTCATTTGTTAAGTCAACAGCTTGTTATACTGTTAAAAATAAGGAATAAATAATAACTAAAAAAAAAAAGCTTGAAATAACTCTGCAATGGAAAGAAGCTATGATGCTAGGTTTGAAACTCAGACGACTGACTCTGAAAACCATTTTTTATTTTTGTTTCTGATACAGATTCTCTACTAGATATTGTTGACAGATCCTACCAAAACCCTTATCCCTGCTGCAAATCAGCCAGCATGGTGGCATTATGCCAGCTGGGAATTTGCTCTCCAAGTGTCTCTAAAATATGGGTTAGGAACAGAAGTACTGATGGCATAATAAGGAAGAGATTGATTATTTAGCTGTATATTTGCTGTGGTTTGCTACAGCTTGTAGCATTAGTGATTCTGCATCTGATCATTTGACATTACTCATTACAAGCACTCAATGGTCACTATAAATATTTCTTACACTCCATTTGGGGTACTCTGTATTAGGTTCCCTTTTACCATCAAGTTACATGTCACTGGAAATTGCATTCATTGTTACTCAGGGAAAAATCAATCAATCAATCAATCAATCAACCAATAAACAAATAAAACAACCCTGGAATGCAGGTCTTCTTACCATGTTACTATCTCCTTTGGGAAAGTCTGGAAAATGTTAAAGACGTTATGAAAAATGTGGTGAGCTCCTGCTAACATCACAAAGCTCTCTTGTCTGTGAAGTCATTCAACTTTGTAGGTAGACAACTGCTTTGGAAATGATAGGGATGAATAAAAAGTATTTAACAAATAATGTGGTGTTTGAGAGAAATTGTTTATTAGAAAGTCTAGTGCTAAGACAATGGATAACAGTTTTAAACTAAAAATGGGTAGGTTTAGAATAGGTATAAGGAAGAAATTCTTTTCTTTGAGGGTAGTGAAGCACTAGAACAGGTTGCCCAAAGAAGCTGTGGATGCCCCATCCCTGGAAGTGTTCAAGGCCAGGCTGGATGAGGCTTTGAGCAACCTGGTGTAGCGGCAGGGGAGTTGGGACTAGGTGATCTGTAAGGTCCCTGTAAAGTAATCATATTCTATGATTCTGTGATTCTATGAATCTATGATATTAAAATGCCTAAAAAAGGAAAAACATAGAAACCAACTGAACTGTGAGTAAGACATTTTTGAGGATCTGTTTGAATTTAGAACTCCTAATAAAATAAAGAGCAATTCCTTCTATTATTTCCTGCTTTGTGCTTTACAATAGTTTCCAACTTCCTACACAGTATGTGTTTGGTATGGAAAGGACTGGCAGGAACAGTCATCAGATTAAAGAAAATATTTTATATGTTCCTGGATTTTGCTTACAGTTAGTGAAGGAGGTGAACTAATATTTTTTTTAATAACCTTTGTTTATCTATTACAGTTACTTTAAAGTGGTTCTTTTTCACTTTAATGTATTTACAGTCTTCCAGGAAACAACATTCACAAGAGGACCTGAACATGTTTTTGTTTGTTTGTTTGCTTCTGTTTTGTTTTGTTTTGTTTGTTTTGTTTTGTTTGTTTTTACAACTTCTGTCTTTCCTGTGCAGACAGATAGAATACTCTGAGAAAACATGTCTATCTCCATCTTCCATCGAGATCTAAGGAATATCTTTTATCATAATTCCTATTATTATTATATTTCCTTCATCTGTCTATCTTGTGTTCTATCACAATGGAGTAGAAGCTCTGAGTATCATCAAGGTTTGCCAGCCCTGAAGGATGAAGGTTACAGTTTCTAGTTATTTTAAGAGTTGCTCAACTTACTGAAAGTACCTCATTTATGCATCCAGTATGCATCTGATCTCATGTAGACATTTGCAATAGAGATATCCATGCCTGAGCCAGCAGTGTGTATTCCCTTTATAGCTAATGGAGAGAAACAATGATTTCTAGAAAGTAGCTCACCTCCTCTTAATGCAGATGCCTAAAGTAGGTCAGATGGATCACACTTCAAAAATTGCTCTATCTCTCTGATGTCTGTTAAGAATGTCTGGGATGACTGGCTCCGGTACAGATAGATGATTATCATTCCTCTCTTTCCAAATTTGCCAAAGCTTGTTTGCCTCATTCATTTCAAGGAAAAATAATAATAATAATAATAATAATAATAGTAACAAATTCTTATGGGTATTTCTGTAGTTTCAACATGATTTTTAACAACTTTTATCTTAGCTTTACTTTCCACAATAATGATAGCAAATTTCATTTAATTTGTTGACTGTCTGTTCAAGACTGGTCATTGTGTTAGCTCCAGGGTTGATTCAGAGTAAGAAAGAGTTCCAATAGGCAATTTCATAGTCTAATTAAAGACCTAAATGGTGTTGTGGTATAACCTGGCCTGCACAGCTGTTCGCTCACCCTCCCCCCTCCCTCTCTGGGATGGGGAAGAGAAACGGGAAAGTGAAGCTTTTTTCCCGTTTGTGAGTTGAGATAAAGACAGTTTATTAATACAGGAAAATAATAATAATAATGATAATGATAATAATAATAATAGTACTACTGCTAATAATGTGTACGAAACAAGCGATGCACAATGCAATTGCTCACCACCTGCTGACTGATGCCCAGCCTATCCCTGAGCAGCTGCCCCCCCCACCTTGGCTAGCCACCCCTATATATTGTTCAGCATGACGTCAGATGGTATGGAATACCACTTTGGCCAGTTTGGGTCAGCTGTCCTGGGTCTGTCCCCTCCCAGCTCTTGCTGCACCCCTACCCTGCCTGCTGGCAGGACAGAGCGAGAAGCTGAAAAGTCCTTGGCTTAGAGTAAGCACTGCTCTGCAACAATTAAAACATCAGTGTGTTATCAGCACTCTTCTCATCCCAATCCAAAACTTAGCACCCTACCAGCTGCTAGGAGGAAAATTAACTCTGTCCTAACTGAAACCAGGACAAATGGGTATAAATTAGATTATGGATTTATAGATGTTCTTTCCCTGGCCCTCTCCTGAGACTATTCAATTCTGAAAAGTAGTAGCTTCCAGCTATCCTTTCTAGGACTGGAATAATATTTGATCTTTGAAAATAAGAAAGAAATTACATCATGATGATATAATCTTTAAAAAAATAGTTTAGCAGTTAGGTATGCAAGTAGTTACATTGGATGAGTTCTTTAAAAGCCTTCAGATTAAAAAGAAAATTGAATCTGGGTTGAATATTAGGTTACTCTGTAAAAATGGGTATCACTTCCTCTAAGAAAAGAAGAGCAACAGACACGCTGAACTGCTTAGTGTACATTAGACTATTTTTCTTCTTGGGACGTATAGAGGAGCCAACAGGGAAAGGTTCTCTCTTGGACCTGATGCTTACCAACAAGAAGAAATGGCTGGGATGTGAAAGTCAGAGACAGCCTTGGCTGAAGTGACCATGGGAAGGTGTTCAGGATCCTAAAAGAAGGGATTATGGCAGGACTACAATCCCTTGTTTTTGAGAGAAGACGGTCCAGGAGAGCTGGTTCACAATGATCACTTAATCCAAGCTCAAGAAAGATTCATATTTACAAGTAGAAAATCAAGCAAAGGTTGCATGCAGATTGCAAGCATGAACAACGAGCTTTTAACTGAACTCAGACATAAAAAAAGGAAGTATACCAGAGAAGGACACAGGTGCAGGTGACTCAACAGGAGCATAGAGTTGCAGGGGTAAGGTTAGGAAAGCCAAGGATGACCTGGAGTTAGTATCATAGAATCATTAAGGTTGGAAAAGACCTCCAAGATTATCAGGTTCAACCATCCACCTACCATCAATATTACCCACTAAACCAAATCTCTAAGTACCACATCCAACCTTTTCATAAACACCCCCAGGGAGAATGATCCCATCATCCCCCTTGGCAATCCATTCCAATGCCTAACTACTCTTTCTGAGCAGAAATTTCTCTTAATTTCCAGTCTGAACTTCACCTGGAACCTCCTCCTCCAGTTGAATCTGGCAAGATGTGAAAGCCTACAAGAAAGTCTTATACAAATACATAAATAACAAAAGGAAGAGTAGGGAAAGCATGTTCTCCCTGATAAACGGGGCAGGGAATTTGTTGACAAATGACAGGGAAAAGGCCAAGGTACTCAGTGCCTTCTTTGTCTCTGTCTTTACTGGTAAGACCTGCATTCAGGAATACCAGGTCCCTCAGATAAAAGGGAATGACTGGGGTAATAAAGACTTACTTTCACTGGAGCCTCCTCAGATTAGGGAGCACTTAAACTGGACATACACTAGAAGTTGTGGAGTCTCCATGGAGATATTCAAAACATAAGTGGACATGGTACTAGCCAACCTGCCCCATCTGACCATGTTTGAGCAGGGGAATTGGACTAACTGATCTCTAAAGGTGCCTTGCAGCCTAAACGATTCTGTAATTCTGGTTATAGGCACCAGATTTGAGGTGTGGTGCATACAGCGAGCTTATGTTAGAACTGAGCTGTGGTGATGCAAGGAGCTCAGAACACCCACCAAACCATGGATTACAGGCACAAAATCTAACTGCAGTTTGCAGGACCTGACCTCTGCAGGTTTCTGACATAGTGATTGGAAAGACAATTTCCTTCAGAGACAATTCAGGGTAGAAAATTCATTGTAAGAGTTCTGACCTTTCTTGAAGGAGTCACTCACTCTCATGGCCATAGGGATGACCCCAGAGAAAACAAGTTCCTAGACAAAATCCCAAACTTTTGGGGTTTTATAGTAGCCAGAAAGGGTCTTTTCAATGTCTGCTTTAGACTTCATTGTTAGACTTCATCATTACTCCACTTAATGTCCTTTTTTTTTTTTTTTTTTAAGATCTAACCCAGAAAACTTTCTTCAAAGCTTGAATGGTGAATGAGAAAAAAATCTTTGAGCACAGTTATCTCATTAAGCACCAAGCTGCCAGGGTTTAAGTTCAGAAATATTAGTCTGATGTTCTTTCATCTGCATAAATACATTTTTACAGGACATTTGGCCTTTTTCATTCCCCCAGTTTTCTAATAAAGACAGAACTTCACAGGAATGGAGAAGGGCAGAGAATCTGTTTGAGAGAAGAGTAACACTGGGAGAGAAACTTTTTCTCTATAAATTGAATATCTCTTGACTCAGACTGTTATATATATGATATCAAGAGGAGAATGATTGACATTGTAGAAAGAGAAAAAGACTGACACATCTCCAGAATACCATAGTATTCACTTGTTATTTTAAATTATATGAATGTTGTTGATTTAGTTAAGAAACACCCTTAGAAGATATGTACTGAAAATGACCAGAAGACTTTAATTACATTTTATATTGCATCTTTTTTTTTTTTTTTTTTTTTTTTTTTTCCTGCACAAAGTATGCTTTTTATTACTGTTATAACCAAGTATTTCCCATTTAGTAGAAAAATAGAGAACTTCTTGGACCTATTTTTTTGTATTTGAATTTTCACAAACATATATTCAGTCAAACATGTATCCACCAACCCAATTATTTTGCAATCACAATCAGCCCATTAGTCCTAAGTTATGATGGGGTCTTTGTTTGGTAGGCAGCTGGATAATTTCAGTGTGCATGCTTAGAACACAAGTCTTGCAGGTTCTTGTTTTCTCTTTCATTAAAAATGTACTGTAGAAAATTTCAAAAATATTTAAATACCCAAATTCTTTTTTTTGCTTCTCCTTGTTTCTGGGAGAGATGTGCTTGCCCAGTGACAGTGATAGAGCTCAACAGAAAATTTAAGAAAGTCAAAGTTGCATTGAAATGTTAGTTGTAAGGGAAAAAAAATGGGATGGGGAAAACATAAGCACTTTTAATTGACTTGTTTTTAACCCCTTCTATCACACATAAGCACTTTTAATTGACTTGTTTTTAACCCCTTCTATCACACAGATGCTTGTTGTCTCCTCCCTACTTCCTCCATGATGGGAGAGAAAGTAGGAAGAACTGAATTAAGAAAGCTCACGGCTCAAGACGAAAACAAGGAAAACACTCAATTATTACTGTTATGGGCAAAACAGACTCAGCTTAATGAATTTGACTTTATCTATCTATCTATTATCATTTAATATAAAGATAGTAAGGTTATTATATACATATTAATAAGGATATTATATATTCTTATAACACTTTGGAGGTGTTACCAGCTCCACTGTGGGTTATCTCCTATTCCTCTGTCTTTTTCCTTCTCCTCTGTCTTTTCTCTACTTTTCTAAATCTCTTTTCACAGTGGATTACAAGCTTCACTGATTGGCTCAGCTGTGTCCTTTGGTGGGTCCATTTAAGACAGCTGTCTGGCAGGGATCAACCTCTGGCCTCTTCTGACACAGATCTTCCCAGGAGCTCCTCCACTGCCAACAACTTTTATGCCCAATACATTATATACAGTATGTAGTATCTCTTATGGTAAAATATTTCTTTCATAATTAAAATAAATAAATAAATAAAAGCCCTTCCAACAGTCTTAAAAAAGATGACAATGTAAGTGCCCACTCAGTACCTGTTCATTGAATAACACCTTCAGATTTAAAGAATCACAAGGAGAGAGAATAGAACAAGACGAAGTGAGGAGAAATAACTAGGAATATAAAAGACATGAGATAACAGTAATGTTAAATCCATAAAAAAATCAAACTGCAGGTGAGCTGTTACATTTATTCAAAACCTAACATATTAAGAATCCATTTACAAAGGAGCCATCTTGTGTTGCTTGTGTTGCTTAACATTTCAGAGAAGTGTTAAGGTAACTCCAGAACAAGGTAACTTATTTCATGGTCCATTGAAATTGGCAACATTTCTACCCCATGTAATGAATAGTTGAAGAATTATTTTGCCCAGATTCTTCTTCAGTTTCTAAGAGTGAACAAGGATGCAGGGTTGCACAGGCACCTTGCGTTGCTGCCATTCCTTTGGAATTCACAGTTTTCTCCTTTATGGCATCATATAGAGTTAAAGGTCTTTTCCTCAGCATGAAAAAATGTAAAGAGTGTCCCCTCACACAATATTTATCGTCTGGCTCAGAACATGGGGCATGGTTGCTTTATTTTTATTTGATAGAGACATAAATGTGCCTGCAGGATTTTCTTCCTTGCAAAATCTAAATTTGTGACTTTCCATTTTAAAATATGGCTGATTGCTTCTTCATTCAAATTTCACCAAGCATAATACTCCCTTACTAGCTAAATCTAATTCCAAATGCTAAGCGCTACACTAAACCCTGCTCAACAATCAGTAAATTGCAATGCAACCATCAAAGGATATGGTTCCTACACTTCGTTTCCCTGATGCCTCTCACTTGTGTAGAGGCTATCATTATATGTAGTGGGGATTTAATTGAACCAGTGCATAGTGGTGGAAAATTACAACCCTGATAGTGAAATAAGAGCTGATAAGATTTTGCAGCAGTACCAGCACTATTCAAATCTTATAACGTTAGAGGAAGGTAATTGCCAGGATTGATGGAGGATGCTCAAGTGTGTATTGAGGCCCCTTTAACTTTGCATGTTTGATATCTACTCTTAAAATGGAATTTTTATATTCAAGGCCTCTCAAAACTGCTGGTGCATTACTCATAGATAAAATTCTTTCTGCAATGACATTGACAATCATTACAATATCTCACTGAAATGTTTGAGGATATTTGTCCAAATATGAGGATTCTTTCACACTGTATAATTACTTTATTTTATTTTATTTTATTTTTTTTGGGGGAGGGGGGGACGACGACTTGTGCTTCAATAGCACTCCAGAAATACAGGAAAAAGTTTTTTTTTTTTTTTTTTTTTCCAGATGATATTATTTTTTTAATTTCTTACTTTGTTTAGTGTTAACTAGAAAAAAAAAAAAAAAAAGCCTCTGAATCTTTCAAAACCCTTAAGTCTTACTTTGAATTAATTCTTAGACCTGTAGTTCAGCAGACATTTTCAGCATTTCGATGTGGAAAATAAACCCATACATCTCTGCACTTCGTGTCAGATTCAGTAGTGGAGGCTATTCATAGACAGTAACTTTGCTCACAGTCTAAAAATATAAAAATAAAAATGGTGTGAGTTCCCCATATCTGATATTTTTTAAAGACTATATTGAATAAGAAGAGGAAATAATAAAGATTGGGTTAGTTTTGTTACAAATTGGTATGAAGACTGGTATAGAAAGCAATATGGTTTGATGTGAATAGAGACAACAAATGATAGCAAAAGGTGTAACTTCTGAGAAGGACCAAACAGTAAAATGGAGTCTAGAGAAAGAAGTGAATATCAGGATCACTACAACGTTCTTTGTCAATAAAAATGAGAAGTCTTGGGAATGCCAGTGTTCCTATCTATTCACTTATGGGAGGCTTCATGTTGCAAGTTTGAAGACTTATAAACGCTCTTAACTTTAACTCCTACTCCTTTGAACAGAACCTAGATGTATGCAGTTTCCTAAATTCTTGTGTGTAATTGCTAGGGGGCTTATGAGGTAGGCACCCACAATAAAATACTGAGTACCAAAGTACCAAAATACCCTTTGCCTACTGCCTTGTCAGATGTCTCTGAATAATGCTCCAGAGCATCAGCTCTCTGGTGAGAAGATGACTAGAGATTCCCAGGATGAAATGTTAAGTATTGGGGTTAATCTGAGAAGGTATTGGGTGCCTCCATTGACTCAAGATCCAGAATTGAATAATCCTTCTGAGAAGCTGGAAGGAAGAGATGCCATTCAAAGGGACCTGGACAGGCTGGAGAAGTGGGACCATGTGAACCGCATGAGGTTCAACAAGTCCAAGTGCAAGGTGCTGCACCTGGGTCAGGGCAATCCCAGACAGGAGTACAGACTGGGAGAAGAACTCATTGAGAGCAGCCCTGAGGAGAAGGACTTGGGGGTTCTGGTGGATGAAAGTCTTGACATGAGTTGGCAGTGTGCACTTGCAGCCCAGAAGGCCTACTGCATATTGGGCTGCATCAAAAGTGAGGTCAGGTCAAGGGAGGTGATTGACCTCTACGCTTCCCTCATGAGGTCCCACCTGGAGTACTGCATCTAGGTTTGGGGTCCCCAGTACAAAAGGATATAGGGTTTGTTAGAGTGAGTCCAGAGGAGGGCTACAAAGATGATCAGAGGATGATCAGAGCAGCTCTCCTATGAAGAAAGGCTGAGAGAACTGGGGATATTCAGCCTACAGAAAAGAAGGCTCCAGGGACACCTCATTCCAATCTTTTAATACTTAAGTGGGTCTTATAAAAATGGCAGAGGACTGTTTACTCAGTTAGATAATGATTAAACACGGGAGAAATGGTCTGAAACTAAGATAGATTTAGATTAGACATCAAATTCTTCACTCTAAGGGTAGTGAGGCGCTGGAACAGGTTGCCCAGAGAAGCTGTAGATGTCCCATTCTTGGAGATGTTCAAGGCCAGGCTGGATGGGGCCTTTGGCAATCTGATCTAGTGGGTGGCATCCCTGTCTATGGCAGTGGGGGTGTAGTTAGATGATCTTTAAGGTCCCTTCCAATCTGAGCCATTCTAGGATTCTCGAAAAAATTGAAGAGTTCCTTATTTTAGGAAATGTAACCTTACCATTTGCTTTATTATTAAGTAGCTAAAGTTCAGGAACTGTAAGATGGAGGTCCCACAGATTATTTGCTTTTTAAGTATTAAGAACTCTTTTTTTTTTTTTTTTTTTTTTTTTTTTGAGAAAATACACTCTTTATTAGATAAATATTCTTGCTGCTCTGATAAGGCCTTAAGCTTCTCCCTTATATTTTAACTTATTGCTAGACAATGTTCAGGACTATCTCAGAATCATGAGGTCTGACAGAGGCTTGGATTCTTTAGAAGGTGATCTCCATAAAATTAGTTGTGAACTCTTAAAAAAAATAATAATAAAAAAGACTGTGTCATATTAGAAACTACACAAGAAGACCAGCAATTCCACATAATGTTCCTAAAACCTTCTTAAAGATAACTATCAGCACAGACTTGTGCAAAGCTTCTCAAAAAGGAAATTCATGTATCATGGGAAGCACTTGAACTATTTAATGTTAGCCCTTGAACCAAGTTGACAGAATGGAAAAAAAAAAAAAAAAAAAAAAAAGAAAAGAAAAATAGTACTTTACTTTGTTCCCACATTCTTGATCACTTGATCTCTTGTGCACAATCTCTTGTGCACTTGAAAAAAAAAAAAAAAACTAACAGAAATTATAGCTTTCCAGTACAATTTTCTCTCATCATTTTGCCAAGACTGTACTAATCAGGTCACTCTGCACAGAATAATGCAACATAATTGATGACATACAGGTTAACATGTAGAGAGTTTTAACAACGTCTCCAACATTTACCTCAAATGAACCTATGGAGGTAATGTTCCAGTGTTTTATAACTATTTTAGACTGGCACAAAAGAAACCTGGAGTTATGAAAATGCATATTCTGCCTATTTAAGCACAGTAATGATGCTCCATAGATACAAAGGACAAATGTTATGCTAAGCAGTTTCAGCTGCATGTTCATGAACACTTTTGAAAGCCTTTTGTACATCTGCACAGTTTACAAGAGTAATACAATTAAGCAACTGAAGCTTTAGAGGCTGTCTACTAAATTTTACTTTTCAAAATTAAGATGCCATAAAAGTGCTTGAAATCTCAAAAATTTAATGTTTTGCCAATTACTAAATCAAAATGACAAACTGCTAAGTTGAGCTATTTAAATCTCTTCAACTGACAGGCTAAATTTCAGTCTCATGAAGTCTGAAACTGCAGAAATACTAGTGTCAGTCAAAAGAATATTAATAAAGAAATTTTCAGTGGAGTAAGAGCTAGAGCTGCCAGTGGCTTCTCTTTTACAAAAATGTTTCCGCTTTCTCCATTGTGACCATTTCAGAATGAATACTATTGTAATTTTAATTAATTTAGTTTTAAATTTTTGTTTCTGTTTACATGCATTTTTAAGCAAGCCTATTCAGCACTAAAAAATCTCTTACAATTATTATACTTTGATCTGTATGTTTTATGGATATTTCTAGGTCAGTTTTCTTCATCAGTGCAAGCCAGTTCATTGTTTCTGTTCCATTCCACACATGAAATGTCCCTGTTCAGTCTCTTCTAATTTTAAGCAGTTTTGCACCTTTGATTGAATTTTACTTTTATTCAAAAGTCAGTTTTCTTTCTGCTGTTATTAAGAAATAGTTTTTCCTTTCAGAGACAGAGAAGGAAAGAAAATTGGGATTTTAGGCTTGTCACAGACAATGGTTAAATGATTATGTCATCAGACATAAGATGTGTCCACCTTGTGAACATATTGGTTGTGTGTGGTGATGGAACAACTGATTAATAGTTGACTAGTATTTTGTAGATCTGTAGTCTACAAAATGTCTCCTCCCCATTATAGGTGCAAAAATTCCTGATATGGTCCAAAGCACACTCACTGCTGTATACAAAATTTGTAGAGTTCTGTGGAATAACTTGGAATGAATTTTGTCATGTAAGCTTGTTATTTCCCATTTTCCCCTTCATTTTCTCCTTTGTATTTTTCTTTTTCTTAATTTGTCTTCTAGTGTTTTGTTGTTGTTGTTGTTGTTGTTGTTTTCCTTTTTTTTATTTTTTTTCTTTCTTTTTTTCTTTTTTCTTTTCCTTTTTTTCTTTTTTCTTTTTTCTTTTTTCTTTTTTCTTTTTCTAGACAGCTTTCATAGTGGAAGCAATGGAACTACACTGGTCTGATTTCTAAAATTTTTCATCTATCATACCTATTCCTACAACTTTATCTGTAAACATATCTGTTACTGAATCCATTGTCAGCTGCAGAAAAACTAATCTTAGCCTTTAATGAGTGCACAGAACTTGAACAGAAAATCATAGATTATACAAAGAAAGAAACACAGACAAGCATGAGAAAGTCCATAGAGTTGCAGTACCTTTCTAAAGCTTCTTAATTTCTGAGACAGTTTATATTTATAGAAATATTATACTGCTGCCTCACCATCTCTTGGCTGTGATGTCTTCATGTCTGGTCTGATATAGGCATAAACAGGCCAGGTCTGCTATATGCTCAATGTAGCTTGTGACCCAAGACACTACACACTGTCTCAGGGCACTCTTGCGATCAGTGACACTGACCTGTTAGGACACAAACTGTGAAGAAGAAATTTAACCCTTCTCCTTTGATAAAGTTGTACCCATGTTGATGGCAGTTTTATAAGCTGAAGGCTTCAGGACTCACTACAAGAAAGACATCAAGATGCTGGAGCATGTCCAAAGAAGGGCAGCAAAGCTGATGAAGTGTCTAGAGAACAAGTCTTATGAGGAGCAGCTGAGGGAGCTGGGGTTGATCAGCCTAGAGAAAAAGAGTCTCAGAGTCTTATTGCACTCTAAATTATATGACAAGAGGAAATGGTCTTAAATTGTGTCAGGGGAGTTTTAAGTTGGATATCAGGAAACATTTCTTCACTAAAAGGGTTGTGAAGTATTGGAACAGGCTGTGAAGGGGTGTAGTTGAGTCACCATCCCTGGAAGTCTTCAAAAACATGCAGGTGTAGTGCTTAGTGTCATGGTTTAATGTTGGACTTGGCAGTGCTAGGTTAAAAGTTGGACCAGATGATATTAGAGGTCTTTTCCAATCTAAATGATTCTATGATTCTGTTATGGCACCATTGAAAAGTTCAGTTTTCTTCAGTTGGAGTTTCCTCAATATAATGTATCTGATCCCTATTGGCACCGGACCAATGAATTTACTCCACAGGAAGAAACCTCAGTTTTGGTAATTATTCAATAATTGTTCATTTTGGTTCTAGTAATCCTTACTCTCTGAAATGTTATCACTATATTTGTTATCCTGTCATATCTTCACATAAAAAAACAATAAGGTTTGCTTGATGTGTCTATAGTTGGCTATATATCTAGCTTCGTACCTTCCACATTAAAGTTATTTTTGATTTTATTGTCACAGTGTAGTATAATGGCAATAATTTAATTACCATCATTTTAGTTTGTCTTGTATGTTCGTTTATTCTCTGTCTTTAATGGATATAGAATCAGAGCATCATAGAATGGTTTGGGTTGGAAGGCACCTTAAAGAACACCTAGTTCCAACCCCCCTGCCATGGGCAGGGACACCTCCCACTAGGCCAGGTTGCTCACAGGCCCATCCAACCTGGCCTTGAACATTTCCAGGGATGGGGCATCCCACAGTTTCTGTAGGCAACCTGTTCCCATGCCTCACCAACCTTATATTTGAAATAACTTCCAATTGTTCTGATTTTGTCCTTCAAAGTTCAATTTTCTAAAGAGAAATATTTGTCATTGTGGAAATCTTTAAGTTTCTCTTAACGTTGAAAACTGAAAGGTATAAATCAGTGATTTGAAGAATGCATGTAATTGTTAGTTTATGGGATTATAGGCTCATCTCTGTGAAACCAAAGGAGCCCACAGGAACAACGGCAGGCAAGGAAACTCCATCTGCCTCATCAGAGCAATCAGTGCCCGAGGCCAGCTTTTTCATGGGTGACCCCAAGGGGTACCCAGCCTACGGCCACAGGGTGGCACTCACAGCTCTAACACCTTAATCCCTCAATGGCAGATGATTAGTGCCTTTCGGGACATAGTACTCCGAGGGGTGGCTACTGGAAGAGCCACAGGTCTGAACCAGATAATGGAGGGACTCTTTTGCATGTATGTGTCTTTGCATGAGGCAGCTGTGAGACCATGAGATCTAGGGCCAGCTACTGAACAGACCAAGGATGGCTACTGGCATGCATGTGTGTGTGTGCGCGTGCAGGTCAGAATACCAGCTACTGAAGTGGGGCTATGGCTTTGCAGACTTACAGACCAGGTGCCAGCAACTGAGGAGACTGGGATCTAGAGACAGCTACCAGGCAGCCTGAGTGCCTGGGCCCAGATGCTGAGGTGTATACATATATATGATATACATTTTCCACTAACAGGATTTATTCTTGATTAACTAGAAAGGAGAATAGGATGATTCTACTTGTGCTGTTTATGTTTGCATAAGTGCTGTGCTTCCTGTCTGTGTTGATCTGTGTGGCCAGCAGTGTATGCAAATGTGTATGTCTTGAGTGCATTGGTGCTTATTGAAAATCTGGACGTGGGAACACGGAGCTGCAGCAGCTTCCCTCTGTTTGGCTCCTGGATTAGGCAGCTCCTAACAGTACTATCTGAGAATAGTGTATTCTGCACAGCATTTGCAAAAGCTTTTAATGTGCTGAAGAATCAATGGAAAGTTTTTCATTGTATTCAAGAAGAGCAGATTCCACCCAGGAAAGATTTAAGAGCATAAACCTTTTGAGAATCAACTAAATTTTCAAGCTACATTTATTTATTTATTTATATGTTGAAAGCATCTGTCTTTGAAAATCTATCACCTTTTCAAAATGTGCAGTCTCTCACATCTACACCCTGTCTTATTATTCTATTTTGGGCTTTGCTATCCTCTCGCACTGTGTGTAACTGTGTAATTCTTGATTTATACCAGCATATCTGTTCCCAATCAGTTTTCAGTTCCAAAACACTTTCAATTAACTAACTGACACAAAGTGTATACTAATTAAACAGGTCAGGTTAATAACAGGAGCTTCAGTTACCTACATTTTTAACAAGGTTAGTATTATTCATACTGAATTTATGTTAGATGTTCCAAAACATCTAAGATATTTTATTTTGCATGTTTTTATGAGCACTAAAGAATGGATTGGGAAATGTGATCACCTTATATACAGTAAAGGTTAAAAAATCATTTCTGTTCCTTTTTTAGAAAACCTAAGAATTCATTACTGAATCCTGGAATGTGCTTCTGGCATTGTTCAACATATATATAGAAAAAATTAAATATGAAAAAATCAAGTTATTTATCTAACTCTTTATATTCATCTAATGCTTTATAATGTTGCATATTGTAACACTTACTTTGTCTTTACTGAAAATTCTAAGAGATACTTCCTCCTTTCTCTTCATGCACATACACGTATATTTCTTGAAGACTGTGGTTGTTCTATAATTATTTTAGTTCATTATTTAACTATATACAATTCTGATCTAATTTCAGATATTCCCAGAGGTTTCTACTTTCCATCAATATGGCAGAATCTCAGAATGTCAAGAAAAATAAATCCTAGCAGTAGATTCTCAGAAATTCAGATGTATAACATCTATTTTGTTTAAATGCTTTCAGGAATATTTTATTGAAAGTAATTTCTTATTTCAAAGTCTTCATTTAATTTTAAAGATAACATAACTAGAAATATTTTCATTATGTCCAATTCATTTGTATTTTATTTGCTTCTTACATTCTTAATAATGTATTTTTGAGTTCAATATTTGCAATTCAAGTAGCTAGTAAGAAGTTTGGTATATTAGTAATATCAAAGAGATAATATTTTCACTACTATAGTAACAAAACAATCCATGTGTATATGAAATTGATAATTAATTAAGAAGCAAATTATTCTTTCATGTTCAGAAAGTTCTTCTCAGACTTCAAAAGGAAATTATCTTCTCTCCAAAAACAAAAATTCTCTTACTTAATTGCAATAGCACTACTAATTCCAGTCCTCTTAAATGTTAGCTGTTTAACCAACTCCACAGCAGATATATTAACTGAGATGAACAGATATTACCAATAAGCACATTCCTAAATATGACATCCTTCACTTTCTCACGTTTAATCTGTCTATCCTGCCCTCCAAAAGCAGTGTAATTTAATTCTAGCAGGGTACACTGAGGCACATTTAGCATGCTGCATGAGAGGAAGGAATAGCAGGTGAACCAGTCAGCTGCAACCAGGAACCAAGAGATAATGTGCTAAGCAGGAAGTCTCATAGGTAGGCCTTGTGTCTGGCTTCCTACTTAACACATGTCCAGGGAGCACAAGTGATCAGGAGTGATGAAATCAAGATGTGCAATCAAAAGCAAAGCAGTTAATGTAAATGTGGGGACTGGTATGGGAAGGGGTGCACAATGGCCCAAAGCTGCTGGTCAAGGTTGCTGAGTCAGTGCAGGGTGGTGATGAGGTTCCATGGGATGTTGTCCCCTGCCGTCTACGGCATGACAGAAACATAAACCCTGAGTGCCCTCCCACGGAAGTGCCAGGGAGTGCCAGAGTATGTAGATTTTTAAAACTGAGGGCTTTGTGGTGGTTTTACCCTGCTTGGCAGCTGAATTCTACCACAACTGCTCTCTTACTCCAAGGGAAAGGGGGAGAAAATATGATGAAAAGGGCTCGAAGGTTTGCATAAGGACAGTGAGATCACTCAACTGTTATTGTCATGGGCAAAACAGACTCAGCATAGGGAGACTAATGTAATTTATTACCTATTACTAGCAGGCAAGAACAGTGAGAAAATAAAAACAAAATAAAAACAAATTAAAAACATCTTCCCCCCATCCACCCTCTTCCATACCCTCCCCCAGACCACCACAGGGAAATGGGGAATGGGGGCTATGGTCAGTCTTTAATCTTTGTATCCACCACTCCTTCACTGTCACTTTCTGCCCCTGCTCCAACACAAGGTCCCTCCCACGGGAAGCCATCCTTCCTGAACTGATTTGGTATGGGTTTTCCACAAGCAGCAGCTCTTCAAGAACTGTTCCTACATGGCTCCGTATCACCATCCATCAGGAGTGAACTGCTCCAGCACGGATACCCCACGGGCGGCAGCTCCCCCCAGACCCCCTGCTCCTGCGTGGGCTCCTCTCCACGTGCTGCAGCTCTGGCCTGGGGCCTACTCCTGTAGGGGCTATCCATAGGCTGCAGCCTCCTCCAGGCCACATCCACCTGCTCCACCAGGGGCTCCTCCACGGGCTGCAGCGTGGAGATCTGCTCCATGTGGGACCCATGGGCTGCAGGGGGACAGCCTGCTCCACCGGGGGCCTCTCCACAGGCCGCAGGGGAACTTCTGCTGCATGCCTGGAACACCTCCTGCCCTCCTTCTTCACTGACCTTGGTGTCTGCAGGGCTGGTTCTCACTCCTCACTCTCTCAGCTGCTGTTGCCCAACAATTTTTTTCCCTTTCTTAAATCTGCTGTCCCAGAGGCACAACCAGCATTACTCACTGTCTCAGCTCTGGCCAGTGGCAGGTCCCTTTTGGAGCTGGCTGGAGCTGGCTGTGATCTGACATGGGGCAGCTTCTGGATTCTTCTCTGTGAGAATCTGTGAGAATCTGTGAGGCCCTTCAGCTCCCCATTATCAAAAACCTGAAAAATAAACCCAATACAGGCTTACAGGTGCATACTGCTAAAGGAAAAATATCAGCCACTGTACTTGCTCTTGTTAAGCTTCATACTGTTGGTGATTTTCCAGCTCTCTAATTTGTCCAGATCTCTCTGCAAGGCCTCACTACCCTTGACAGAGTTAACAGCTCAACCCAATTTGGTATTGTCTGCAAACTTGGTCAAAAAACCTTCAAGTCCTTCATCCAAATCACTTATGAAAACATTGAAGAGGACTGGACATAAAATGGAGCCCTGGGGAACCCTACTAGTGATAGATCATGAGCCTGATGTAACCTGTGGTGGTTTTACTTGGGTGGGCAGCCGAGCTCCACCACAGCTGCCCTCTCACTCCCCCTCCTCAAAGAGGAACAGGGAGAAAATACGATGAAAGGGGCTCAAGGGCTGAGATAAGGACGAGGAGATCTCACAGAAGCCACCCCTGTGGCCCCCTGCTACCAAATAAATACCAAATAAATGCACTACAAAACCCATTACAAGAACTCTCTGAGCTATACCTGTCAGCGAATTGTTCACTCATCTTATTATGATTTTATCTAACTAAATTCTGGACTTTTTGTCAAGCGGGATACTGTTGGAGACAGTATTGAAAGCTTTACTGAAATTCAGAAAGATTGCATCAATTGGCTTCATTTGGTCATGTTCCTGTGTCAACATAGTCCTTTACATTAAGTAGGTCTTGCCTTTTTTTTTTTTTTCCCCGAGTTTTTGCATGTGATTTAAATTGTGGGAAATTAATTTCTCTCTTCAATTATATTTATTCTTACTCTTTGTTTTGCAGGCAAAATAAAGCAATTAATTTCAGCTTCTACTTCAAAATAGGCATCCTGTTCCTCACATCTTCCTTGAAGCATTATTGTGTTGAATCTATTCCATCAAGAATAAATGTTTTACAAATATGGGTGACCAGTACCATACACATCAGCAATGCAGGATTTTTGCATAACCTTATTTTTTTAATCATATCTGCTGAAAATATCTTTCATGAATGCAATCTGTGATGTCTTTTGTCTTTTATTCTTTACCTTCTGATCTATCGGCATACCCAGATTTTTCTCCATTAGTTGCAAATGATCTTGTGCTTGTCCTTATTTGAACAGCAGCCATCATTTTTTCAGACAATTATCTCCACTGTTTCAAGAATTCTTTGGATTGCAGCCTATTCTCTAGCACTCTCACTACCTCATTATTGTTCTCCATCATGCCTGCCACTCTTTAATTCCTCATTATCTGAAACTAAAATGTTGAAAAATATTATTGAAAAGTAGAGCATCAAACCAGATTGCCATGGAAACATGTCATTCTTGTTGATAATCACTGTTTGAATGTTGCTTTCCTATCAGCTTTGCACTCAGTCTTTCTGAAAACTAGACTCCGTTTCCTGAGTTTATGAAATGTCATGCGAAACAATTTCAAAAACCTTTCTAATGTCAAGAAATTTGACATCCTCTGTTCTTCCTGTTTTCACAATGCCTGTTATCCTGTCATACAAGCAAGTAAGATTGGTCTGATGCTATCTGTTTTTGATAGATCATTGTAGGTTCTTACTCATCTCCTTGTGTTCTTGTAGGTAGGGGTTTACTGAGCTGATGGTTTATGCCAGTACTACTTTTTCCAGGAATTGAAGTTCAGTTATACGTTTATAATTCCCCAGACTCTTTTTTTTTTTTTTTTTTTTTTTTTTCCTTTAACAGATGGGCACTATATTTTGTCTCTCACATAGCTGTTGAAAATTGCAGTCATTAAATATAGTTCTGTTTCATCTCAACTGTCATGAATGAAATAAAACAGCACACAGAACAGATAGATTTCAGAACCTAATGTAAAACTACTTCTCTAATATCAGTGGATGGGGAGAGAGGGAAGTTCAAAAGAAAACCACTACCAAAACCAAACCAAACCAAGCAAGCAAACAAATAAACAAACAACAAAAACACAAAAGATTTATTCAAGGACAGTTTCCAGAAATGAGAAGAGTACAGCAAAACGTTAATTATTTTCTCAAAATTACTATCCAGAAAGTTTGCAGCTGACCAGTGTTTCAAAATCACAGAATCACAGAATCACACAGAATCACATAATCTAGGTTGGAAGAGATCTCCAAGATCAACTAGTCCAACCTCTGACCTAACACTAACAAGGAAGTTTTTCCTAATATCCAACCTAAAGCTCCCCTGGTGCAACTTTAGCCCATTCCCCCTCATCCTGTCACCGGTCACACAATAGACCAACCGCCACCTCACTACAGCCTCCTTTAAGGTACCTAGAGAGAGCGATAAAATATGTGTCAGCATCTTATATACACATGATGTAATCAGTCCACCTCTAAAAATGCTAACTACAAATGAAAGTATTAACAATATAAGGTCAAAATTACCACCACTGCCAACAACAACAACAAAAGCTTAAAGGTTATTATCCAAGTTTGAATTTTTAGTAGTACATCTGGAAGAGCCATATAAAAATATTCTTTTGTTCAAAATAAGAAATAGTAGAAAAAATATTATGAATTGTTAATCACAAATTATGAAATGGAAAATAAATCACTAATGAGAAATGGACAGGGAATCTGACACAGTCATAAGGTTGTGGAGGTTTATAACATGCTCTAAACAGGTGAGAGGAAAGGCTAGGCTTAGTGTAGTACAACACATATCAAGCCTGTTAACTGCTGTAATCACTAGAAAATAGAATTCTAGAGTACAGTACAGATGGAAACTTAGGCTGCTAGAAAAATAGACAGTGAGATCAAAAGCTTTCTGAAATATCCCTATGGATTCATTGGAATGAGTTTGGGTTGAGATATACTTTTATGCAGAGAACTAATGACTAGTTATAATGAAGACTTTTAGACCAGCTAAAATCCACCTTTCAGCTCTCAGCCCTAGCACTGCTATATTTTATACTAACTAGTCACTAGATAAAATTCATAAATAGATTTGCGCAGAACCAGGATTCACTATCTCTTTATGAGACTTCAGACTGGTTGTTTACTAACTCATACTCTCTCTAGCTCAGTGAATTTTAAATTAATTTCCTTGTTCACGAAATTGCAAAGAAGAGATGGTCTTTAATCCTTTTATCATAGCCATGGGAAAGGACTGGACTATGAATTTTCTTTCTTGGGAGGATAAGCTGTTTGCACTTTCTTGAGGGGATGAACTAGCAGAAGTGATCTATGAAATGCTGATGCCATACCAACATTTTTTTTTTTTTTATGAAAAGCACTGACTGCAATTGCTCAGAGAATGTGCAAAAGGTTAATCCCCTCTAAAAGCCTGGGGCATGAAACCATAGTATGTGGATCTGATTCTGATCCGCTTTGTGTGTGAGACAAGTAGATGGTCTGTGCACAGAGTGATGATTTTGAGTATTGATATGGGGAGTTTAGAGTTGATGGCAGCCAAACAGAGGTTGTCTTGTTTGCAGTTTGTGTTTATCATTTAAATTATACTTTAGACCTTATATTGTGGGAAACCTTTAGTAAAATTCACTTATTTCACTTACCATCCCCTATATATAAACAAGGTAAGGTTGCCTGCAGTCAACAGTTCAACAATCTTGATGTAAGATTGCTGTTGCGATAATAAATTTATTCAGGCAGCTGTGATACAATGACAATGATTCATTTTCCTTCAAGATAGGCAGTACTTTGACTGTATTTTCCATACTGGTACATCTACACTGACATTTTAGTTTAGATCAGTGGTATTCTTTTGAAGCAAATCTGCATGTATGCCTCAGCTACATCCTGAACTTCATGTCTGGGACCTGTCCTGGAGCACATGAACTGAATTCATTTTGGATGAAACAAAAGTATTTTGAATGTAAACTTTCCACACTCCAAAATACATAGTATAGATTTTCAGCACCAGTTATTTTACTGTACAAATTCTCTGGACAATTGGACCATTGGATATTGGACTTTTGGAAATTGGACCATTGTCTCTGCTAATGTATGGATGGATTTATATATGCATATCTCCTCCAGAGATATCTTCTTGTTAGGTTATGTGATAAAAGCTCATCTGCACACCCACAAAGAAGCCCAGAGACACAACAGCATGAAGGGGATCCCAAATAATATACTGCCAGGTCCATCACAGTGACCCTCATGCCATTAAAGGCCCATCTCTTTAGGCATAGAGAAGCACAGAGGTACACATTGCAGACAGAAACACAAATTAAATATTCCCTGAAGAACCAAAAACTTGTATGGGCTTTTCCCAGGGCAGTCCCAGGATACCCTTTGTCCCATTGCCTAGAAGCAGGGAACCCATTAAGATGAGTCAATGGAACCAGCTCTTCATATGACGTTTCAGACTATGTTGGGTTGCTGTCCAGGGTTATGTGTTGTAGGGGAAAAGTAGCTGAGGACTGCACAGAATTTATTATATGTTATTTAGAGGAGGAAATAAAGGTAGGAGAAAGGAATGGCTTACATGATTTGGAGAGGGATGAGTGGCGGTAAAGGGGTCAGGGCAATTCCGAGTATGAGTCCAGACTGGGAGAACTCATTGAGAGCAGCACTGCTGAGAAGGATTTGGGAGTTGTGGTGGACAAAAAGCTTGACATGAGCCAGCAGTGTGCGATTACAGCCCAGAAGGCCTGCAAGAAGAACTTGCAGAACTGCCCAGAAAAACAGCATCCTGGTCTGCATCAACAGATGTGGCCAGCAGGTCGAGGATGGTGTTTATCTCCCCCTGCTTTTCCCTTGTGAGGCCCCATTTGTAGTTCTGCATCTAGGTCTGGGGCCTCCAGTGTGGGAATATTGCCATGGGGGTCAACAAACCCCATGGTTGGTGATAACATTGGACTCTTAATGACAAACCCATGAGGAATGTAAAAAGTTTAGAAGGAACCAAGAAGGGTGATTCAGGAGATGTCTTGCTGTCTCGCACTGCTTGTTCTCCAGTTGTTAAGACATGAAAGTTGCTGGGTGTTTGCTGTTGCCGGGCAAAGTTGTTGACCAATGAATAGTTAGTGGAAAAGTACTGCTGTAGAACTAGTGGTATAGAAAGGAGCCTGTCCTCAGTAAAGTTACTTGAAGTTATGTTCTTAATAAAGCAGAAGTTATGGATTCTTAAAGAACCCTGGTGTCTGTGTGGTCAGTTATGCCACACCCCAGCACAAGAAAGATGTGGATCTGTTAGAGTGGGTCCAAAGGAGGTCCACGAGAGGTCTGGAGCAGCTCTTCTATGAAGCAAGGCTGAGAAAGCTGGGGATGTTCAGCCTGGAGAAGAGAAGGCTCCAGAGACACCTTGTTGTGGCTTTTCACTATTTAAAGGGGGCTTATAAAAAAGATGGAGAGTGACCTTTTACATGGGCAGACAGTGATAGGATAAGGGGGAACAGTTTTAAACAAAAAGAGGAGAGATTTAGATTAGGTGTCAGGAGAAAATACTTCCCTCACAGGGATATGAGGCACTGGAACAGGTTGCCAGAGAAGTTGTGAATGTCCCATCCCTGGAAGTGTTTAAAACCATGTTGGATGGAGCCCTGAGCAAAGTGATCTAGTGGGTTGCAGTTGTAATTAGATGACCTTTAAGATCCCTTAAATCCTAAGCCATTCTATGATTCTATGAGAAAAACAGGCGAGTTGTGTGTAATTAATTTGCTGCTTGGCACACTTGTCAGGCCTGTGCCTTGTAACCCTATTCCATCCAAGACGATTGGCTCCAGAGCAGATGCATTCTGCAGCGGAGCGGGGGATTGGGACAGACAGGGTTACTCTCCTGGCACCGAGGCCACTCAACACAGCTGAGAGAGCTGCCACGACCCAGCAGCCCTTGTGAGGGATGCTGACGAGGCATAGGCGAAGCCAACAGTGCCCCCTCCCCGGCCGTTCAAAAGCAGCCCCTAGGGAGCGCAAGTGACCAGGAGCGCGGTGACCAGGATGGGCGAACAAGGTGGGGCACGTCGGAAGGGTGGGGCGCGGCAGTTCGCGCAGGCAGGGCGAGCAAGGAGGGCAGAGCGATCCCCCCCCGCCCCTAAGAACAACTAATCTGATGGCTTTCTACCACTAGCTAAGCCATGATGGTCCACACTATGCAGAGAGCTCTCTCTAGAAAATCTGTAGCCACCCAGACAGAATGCCCACTCAAAAATGCGGCAGTGCAGTTCTCTGGATGCAGGGAGTGTCAGAGCCTGCTGCTGCCATCTGAGGGAGGCAGAGATACTGTGTGCGTGAGGTGCGAGCAGGTGGATGACCTGGTACACCTGGTTGCAGAACTCAGCGAGGAGGTGGAGAGGTTGAGGGCCGTTAGGGAGAGCAAGCGGGAGATTGACTGGTGGAGCAACTCCCTGCAAGGCCTGAAGGAGAGGCACCGGACTGAGACTCCCCTAATGGGGGTGGATCCCCTGCCGCTATCAGGCAGAGGGAGGGGACCCAGGAGTGGAGGAGGAATGGAGAGAGGTTCCTGTTCGATGTTGCAGGAAACGCCCCCCCCCCCACCTGCCCCACCTTCCCAGGTGCCCTTATGCAACATGTTTGAGGCCCTGGAGCTTGAGAGACCGGTGGATGAGGATGTGGTAGAAAGTTAACCAGGAAGTCTAGGGTGAGGACGTCTGCTCCACGCCTCAAGACTGCTTCCACCAAGAAGGAAAGAAGGGTGATCGTTGTGGGAGACTCCCTTCTCAAGGGAACAGAGGGCCCTATCTGTCGGCCTGACCCTACCCGTAGATAAGTCTGCTGCCTCCCTGGGGCCAGGGTCAGGGACATTGCCAGAAAGCTTCCCAACCTGGTTCGCCCCTCTGATTACTACCCGCTACTGATAGTCCAGGCTGGCAGTGATACCATTGATGAGAGAAGCCTGAAAGCTATCAAACGGGACTTCAGGGGGCTGGGATGGTTAGTGGACGGATCAGGAGTACAGTTGGTGTTTTCATCCATCCCTACAGTGGCAGGGAATGGTTCAGAGAGGACATGGAAAGCCCACCTGATAAACACGTGGCTCAGAGCCTGGTGCCAACACCGGAATTTTGGGTTCTTTGACCACAGGGCGCTTTACTCGGCACCCGGCCTGATGGCCACAGATGGGTCCCAACTGTCCACAAGGGGAAATGGATCCTAGCCCAGGAGCTGGCAGGGCTCATTGAGAGGGCTTTAAACTAGGTAAGAAGGGGGGCAGGGATGAAACAAAGCCTGTCGGAGGTGTGCCAGGGGGAACAGTGGCAAGGCTGGGGGAGAAGGCTAAGGCCCAGCTGAAGTGCATTTACACTAATGCACGCAGCGTGGGCAACAAGCAGGAGGAGCTGGAAGCCATTGTGCAGCAGGCAGGCTATGACTTGGTTGCCATCACGGAAACGTGGTGGGACCACTCTCATGACTGGAGTGCTGCAATGTCTGGCTATAGGCTCTTCAGAAGGGACAGGCAGCACAGAAGGGGTGGTGGAGTGTCTTTCTATATTAGAGAGTGTTTTGATGTCATTGAACTTGAGGCTGGGAATGACAAGGTGGAGTCACTATGGGTTAGGATCAGCGGAAAGGCCAACAAGGCAAGCATCCTGATGGGGGTCTGTTATAGACCGCCAAACCAGGATGAGGAGACGGATGAGGAGTTCTACAGGCAGCTGGCAGAAGTTGCGAAATCGTCAGCGCTTGTTCTTGTGGGGGACTTTAACTTCCCAGAAATATCCTGGAAACACAACACAGCCCAGAGAAAGCAGTCCAGGAGGTTTCTGGGGAGCGTGGAAGATAACTTCCTGACGCAGCTGGTTGGCGAGCCTACCAGGGGTGGTGCCCCGCTAGACCTTCTGTTCACTAACAGAGAAGGACTGGTGGGAGATGTGCTGGTCGGGGGCTGTCTTGGGCAGAGTGACCACAAAATGGTAGAGTTCTCAATACTTGGTGAAGTCAGGAAGGGGACCAGTAAAACCATTGTCTTGGACTTCTGGAGGGCTGACTATGAGCTGTTCAAGACACTGGTTGGCAGAGTCCCTTGGGAGGCAGTACTGAAAGACAGAGGAGCCCAGGAAGGCTAGGCGCTCTTCAAGAAAGAAATCTTAATGGCTCAGGAGCGGTTTGTCCCCACGTGCCCAAAGACGAGCCGGCGTGGAAGAAGACCGGCCTGGCTGAGCAGAGAGCTGTGGCTTGAGCTTAGGAGAAAAAAGAGGGATCTTTGGAAAAGAGGTCGGGCAACTCAGGGGGACTACAAGGATGCTGTGAGGCGGTGCAGGGACAAAATCAGAAAGGCCAAAGCTCATCTGGAGCTCAATCTGGCCACTGCTGTTAAAGACAACAAAAAATGTTTTTATAAATACATCAACACAAAAAGGAGGACTAAGGAGAATCTCCACCCTTTACTGGATGTGGGGGGAAACTTAGTATGAGGAAAAAGCTGAGGTGCTTAACGCCTTCTTTGCCTCAGTCCTTAACAGCAAAACCAGTTGTTCTCTGGACACCCAGTACCCTGAGCTGGTGGAAGGGGATGGGGAGCAGAATGTAGACCCCACAATCCATGAGGAAATGGTTGGCGACCTGCTACAGCATTTGGATGTACACAAGTCGATGGGGCCAGGTGGGATCCACCCGAGGGTACTGAGAGAACTGGCAGAAGAGCTGGCCAAGCCGCTTTCCATCATTTATCGGCAGTCCTGGCTATCGGGGGAGGTCCCACTTGACTGGCGGCTAGCAAATGTGACGTCCCTCTACAAGAAGGGCTGGAGGGTAGACCCAGGGAACTATAGGCCTGTAAGTTTGACCTCAGTTCCAGGGAAGCTCATGGAGCAGATTATCTTGAGTGTCATCATGTGGCACTTGCAGGGCAAGCAGGCGATCAGGCCCAGTCAGCATGGGTTTATGAAGGGCAGGTCGTGCTCGATGAACCTGATCTCCTTCTATGACAAGGTGATATGCTTAGTGGATGAGGGAAAGGCTGTGGACGTGGTCTACCTTGACTTCAGTAAGGCATTTGACACCGTTCCCCACAGCATTCTCCTCAGGAAACTGGCTGCTCATGTCTTGGACTGGCATACGCTTTGTTGGGTTAAGAGCTGGCTGGATGGCCGAGCCCAGAGAGTTGTGGTGAATGGAGTCAAATCCAGTTGGAGGCCAGTAACTAGTGGAGTCCCTCAGGGCTCTGTACTGGGGCCAGTCCTCTTTAACATCTTCATCGATGATCTGGATGAGGGGATCGAGTGCACCCTCAGCAAGTTTGCAGATGACACCAAGTTAGGTGCCTGTGTCGATCTGCTTGAGGGTAGGAAGGCTCTGCAGGAGGATCTGGATAGGCTGGACCGATGCGCCGAGGCCAACGGTATGAAGTTCAACAAGGCCAAGTGCCAGGTCCTGCACCTGGGGCACAACAACCCCAAGCAGAGCTACAGGCTGGGAGATGTGTGGTTAGAAAGCTGCCTGGCAGAGAAGGACCTGGGAGTATTGGTTGATAGTCAGCTGAATATGAGCCAGCAGTGTGCTCAGGTGGCCCAGAAGGCCAACAGCATCCTGGCTTGCATAAGAAACAGCATGGCCAGCAGGTCCAGGAAGCGATTGTCCCCCTGTACTTAGCTCTGGTGAGACCACACCTCAAGTACTATGTTCAGTTTTGGGCCCCTCACTACAAGAAGGACATGGAGGTGCTTGAGCGAGTCCAGAGAAGGGCTACGAAGCTGGTGAGGGGCCTGGAGAACAAGTCTTATGAGGAGCGGCTGAGGGAGCTGGGCTTGTTCAGTCTGGAGAAGAGGAGGTTCAGGGGCGACCTTATTGCACTCTACAGGTATCTGAAAGGAGGCTGTAGTGAGGTGGCAGTTGTTCTATTCTCCCACGTGCCTGATGACAGGACGAGGGGGAATGGGCTAAAATTGCACCAGGGTAGGTTTAGATTGGATATTAGGAAGAACTTCTTTACTGAACGGGTTGATAATCATTGGAATAGGCTGCCCAGGGAAGTGGTTGAGTCACCATCCCTGGAGGTCTTTAAAAGATGTTTAGATGTAGAGCTTAGGGATATGGTTTAGTGGAAGATTTGTTAGCGTTAGGTCAGAGGTTGGACTAGTTGATCTTGGAGGTCTCTTCCAACCTAGACTATTCTGTGATTCTGTGTGATTCTGTGATCCTGTTTTATTATTAACTTCCCAACCCTGTCCCTGGGTGAGGGCTCCCTGTTCTGTGTGCGCATGTGCATGGGGTGTGAGTGCAGCATCTGGGTGTCAGACCATGGGGCTGAGCACCTGTGTCTCCATGGTGCCAGTGACTTAAGCTAGTGTGGGTGTGTGATCATCAGTGTGTGATCATCAGCAGAACTGAAGCCAGTCCAGCCCACGAGTGGGTGAGTTGGCCTGGTAGCAAGGGGGTGAGTGGGGCTCCAAGGGCCAACTTTGGTGTGAGTGCACCTGTGTGTCTTCAGGTGTGAGAGCACGAGAGGTTGGCTATGGGACCAGGGGCATCATTTCCAGCTGTGTGTATGTCTGTGCAATGGTCTGCGCCACCAGCTGGCATGGGGAGGGGCCTCCAGGAGCTCCTATGTCCTGATACCAACGACTTGGATTCATGGGCACCTACTGGGCACACTGTGTGATCTCAGCTGCTGGAGGGATTGACCATATGCTTATGTATACCCATTTTCACCAGTGGATCTTCATCTTGTCCAGCCAGAGAAGGGAGCAGGGTAAAGCTGATAGTGCTCGCTGTGCTCATGTGGGTGCTCTGAGTGTCTGCCTATGGTCTGTGTAGCCAACCATGTATATATGTATATATGTGGTGTATATATGTGGTCCATGTGTGTTCACCTGTTGGGAATACATTTTCCAACTCACTGCTGGTTGGACCTGGGGACGTGGAGTGGTCGCACCCTTGCCTCTTAGGCTGTTGGATCTAACATTATTTCTCAAATAATCTAACATTAAAATCTAAATCTAAAATCTAACATTATTTCTCAAAATTGAAATTCCTCTTAAAACCTCACTAAAAGAAATGATCAAACAAAAACAAACAAACAAACAAACAAACAAAAAACACCACTGCCAGCAAAAGAATGCACAAGGAAAACACTGTAATGAAACGGTCATTTCTTTCCTGTTTGTTTAAATTGCTTTTCTTTATAATAAGTCAGTTAATTGTGATTACATTGCTTGTCTAACCATGGTATCCCCTAAGGCAAAGAAAATAATCTAATGTAGCTAAAATAATGGAGCATCATTCATAGTTTTGCATTAGCAGAGAGCAATTAAAATTTATTTTGTTCTTCATTTTTCTAGACCAGCAATTTTTGGAACCAAATATTACTTGGCACCCAACAAAATATATCACCTCTTTCTTTCAAACCCATCTTAAAGACCGTCTGTGCCTTTGTAATGTAAGGAGGGAAGAAAACACTCCTCCATTTAGTCTGTTTTTCAGCTGAATAAGTCACTTTGACTTATAGTGATTTTTTATTGAATAAGAAAGCCAATAGCTTTTTTTTTTTCTTTGAACTGTGCTTATGAAAAAATACATTTCACTTAATTTTCCATGCTCATTTTCTAATGTTGCACAAAAATAATAGAATTCAAATAAAAGTCAGATAATTTGCTAATCTACTTCTATTATTTTGAAATATATTTTTGTTGAACAAATGTATTTTTTTCCAGTAGGTGACAGAAAAATCTTGATAATTCATCATACTGCAACTGAAATATTGTAAGTCACTTTGATCATTCATACCACTGTTTTAATTTGTTCATGCTGTGATCACAATAGATTATATGACAGGGGCAGTGGCTGCATGGAGTCCTCTGAGTAACGTCAGATCTCAAGGATGTCACAAACCATTTGGAAACTTGAGAAAAACAGTGCAATAAGAAGGGCTCAAAGAATAGAGTATATTATTGCAGTACAGTAGCTGTTGCATTCAAATGAAATTGGTGTTTGCTACCCTGAGACATCACCACAGAGCTTAGTGAACAAGGGCTTATTATGTCCCTACAGTCTGGAGGAACTGATAACTCACTTGAAGGAAGTTTGTAAAACCATCCCACATGTTTCATATCTCCTTCTGCAACCTATTAGTAAAGGCTTCTGGCAGATTCAGAAAGATAATGGCCTCCAGGGATTTCTAGATTCTTTGCAAATGTGGTTATTGAGGTAGACTAGAATTGATAGTCTTGGCTCAGCTCAGATTATCCGTGATGATGAGATGGCTGGAGCATCTCTCCTAAGAAAGGCTGAGAGATTGGGATGTTCAGTCTGGAGAACAGAAGGCTCCAGGGAGATCTCACTGCAGCCTTTCAGTACTTAAAGTGGTCTTATAGAAATGATGGAGAAGGACTCTTTATTTGGGTAGATAATGATAGGACAAAGGGGGGGGTGGTCTTAAACTAAAAGAGGATAGATTTAGATTAAAAAAGAGGAAGAAATTCTTCCCTGTAAGGGTAGTGAGGCACTGGAGCAGGTTGCCCAGAGAAGTTGTGGATGCTCCAACCCTGGAGGTGTTTCAGGCCAGGCTGGATGAGCCTTGGCCAGCCTGATGTAGTGGGTGGTCTATGGCAGAGGGATTGGAGTTAGATGATCTTTAAGGTTCCTTCCAACCCAAGACATTCTATGATTCTAATAAACCAAATTTTAAGTGTCAGCAATAGCCTACTTAAACAAGACCTTCCTTTATAAAGCCTATTCAACTGGCTGAATCCTACCTATAAAAAAAGTGCTCTTAGGTAGCCTTTCACTTCACCTTTAAGACAAATTATTGTGCTCTCCTATATATTATTATTATTATTATTATTATTTTTTCTGGATGTGTGCCATCTGTTTAGAAGGTGTACTATTCAGAACAACCTGATAGTATAGACAAACAACCACAGGAATTACTGAAAGACCTTGTATAACAGTAATTGAAATTGTACTAACTACCGCAATTGGTTGAGTGAGGGAATAAAATCCAGAGGTCCACTTAATAGTGCCATAAGTGTACTACTGGCTTTAGACCACTTCATTGTCTCACCAAATGTTGAAGCACTGATTTTGCCTATTATAAGTAGTGGCAGGTGTTAAACAATTATCTCTTTCTGCATATAGTTTGTTTTTCAGTGTGGACACACACTTGTTCTTCACATAACAATATCATTTTGTGTAGCAGAAGGTGAGATAGTTGTAGGCATCAAGAACCTGTGAGGTAAGAATCAGAGCAAACACCTTCTGAAGCAAATGAGTAACTGGAAGAAAATTAATAAAGAACAAAGAAATGAAAAGAGCGAAAGGATAAAAAGACCTGAAGTGTGGGACAAAAGACGAAAACCAAGAAAACCAAGGATAGATAAAATGATTCTTTTCCAATTTTTTTAGACACTTTTTAAACAAGGCATGTTTCTATCCATTCTTTAAAGGCTGCCTTCTGAGAAATGAAGCTCCTGTGAGCTTCTTTGTCATGCTCTGAACTCAGTAGTTCATTAAGTTTAGACCACAGAGAATTGAAAGGGGAAAAGTTTTTGTTCTCTCTCTTTAGTGCAAGCACTGTGTGCATCTAAGATGTGGTTCAGCATGCTGGAGACATTCATTTCATGCACACAGTTTTATTTTTATTTATTTATTTATTCATTTTTTATGTCTATACTGAAGTGTTTCAGCATTAAGTCAATAGCATAGTACCAGTGCTCTTCCAAGTCATTTTTCTCCTGGTGGAATCAGAAAAGAAGTCACTTGGTAGGATGACAAGTGGATCATAGGTCCTCCAGCAGCTGGCTGTCATCTCAAGCAGAAATGTTAATGCTGTAATGTAGACTCACGCAATGACTCACACTACTTTTTCCTGTTTTCTCTGTATTATTATTAAATAGTAATTTTAGGTTCCTTGAGATTAAGGAAAAAAAAAAAAAAAAAGAAAAAAAAAAGTTATGTCA
>NC_048893.1:24845263-24861395 GCF_011077185.1 Oxyura jamaicensis
ATTAACACTATTTTTTCTCTTTTTTCTTTTTTTTTTTTTAATAGTAATTTTAGGTTCCTTTAGATTAAGGAAAAAAAAAAAAAAAAAGAAAAAAAAAAGTTATGTCACAAGAGAAAGTTCTCTCAAATAAGAGAGAATTTTCACTATATCATCAGTAACCTAGTGATTAGAGTTGACTGTGGATTTCATAGGTCCAGATTCAGTTGTGGATCAGGTTGTGCTGAGATCTGATTATAGATTTTCCATACTCCATTCTGCACCAAACTGTTTAACTTCTGGGATTCTCTTCTTTGGATTCCCTCAAAAATTGAGAAACTGTTGTTAGATAAATATGACTGAGAACTAGATATTTTACTGAGAAATTTCACTGTTGGTTATCTGACATATTCTTACTTTCCTTGGTAGCTAGAAACTCAAAACCTAAGTTTAACCTGTAAACATATTTATTAATTCCTCATAAATGACACAGATTTCAGTTATTTTTCCTGTTATTGTTATCATATAAGAGATATAGCACATTCTGATTTTTCAGAAATTCGTAATTATCGTTCCCTGGTTAAAAAATCTAATATTATTTTTATATACTGTATATGCGTACCTAATTTATTTTTTTAATCATCTGAGTAGTTCATAATCCCATTTTACTATGGTTTATTTTTCATAAACAAACCTTAATTACCTCATTTTTCAAGCCATTACTCAACATAGTATTTAAAAGAGAGATATTGGTTCATAGGATCATAGAATCATTAAGGTTGGAAAAGAACTCCAAGATCATCTGGTCCAACCATCACCCTACCACCAAAGTCACCCACTAAACCATGTCCCTAAGTATCACGTCTAACCTTTTCTAAAACACCCCCAGGGCAGGTGATTCCATCACCTCCCTGGGCAACCCATTCCAATGTCTACTCTTTCTGAGAAGAAATTTATCCTTACCTGGTACAACTTGAGGCCATTCCCTCTTGTCCTATCAGTAGTTATGTGCAAGAAGAGGCTGACCCCCTGCTCCCACAACTTCCTTTCAGGTAGTTGTAGAAAGCAATAAGGTCTCCCCTGGGCCTCCTCTTCTCTG
Organism: Oxyura jamaicensis; assembly: GCF_011077185.1. Lineage (NCBI taxonomy): Eukaryota > Metazoa > Chordata > Aves > Anseriformes > Anatidae > Oxyura > Oxyura jamaicensis. The sequence goes on from NC_048893.1 coordinate 24,846,339, forward strand.
GACTAAACAACCCTAGTTCCCTCAGCCACTCCTCACAGGACTTGTGTTTCAGACCCTTCACCAGCTTCACAGCCCTTCTCTGGATATGTTCCAGGGCCTCAGTGTCTTTACTGTAGTGAGGTGCCCAAAATCGAACATGGTACTCTAGGTGTGGCCTCACCAAAGCAGAATACAAGGGGATGATCACTTCTCTGGTCCTGCTGGCTACACTATTCCTTATTTCTTGGACACCTGGACACACTGTCAGTTCATGTTCAGATGAGCACTAACCAACACCCCCAGATCCTCTTCCTTTGCATAGCGTTTGAGCCAGTTTACACCAAGCCTGTAGCATTGTATGGGGTTGTTGTGACCAAGGTTCAGGACCCAGCACTTAGCCATGTTAAACCTTATCCCATTGGCCTCTGCCCATCCACCCATCCTGTCCAGGTCTCTCTGCAGGGCCTTTCTATCCTTGAGCAGATCGACAATTCCCCCCAACTTGGTGTCATCTGCAGACTTACTGAGGGTGCACTCAATTCCCTCATCCAAATCACCAATAAAGATATTAAAGAGGATGGGCCCCAACAATGACCCCTGGGGAAAACCACTGGTGACCATTTGCCAGTTGGATTTAACACTGTTTACCACCACTCTCTGGGCCTGGCTGTCCAGCCACTTCTTAACCCAGTAAATAGAGTGCCTGTCCAAGCTATGGGCTGCCGACTTCTCTGGGAGAATACTGTGGGAGACCATGTCAAAGGCTTTGCTGAAGTCCAGGTAGACTTCATCAGCGGTTGATATCCATCTTCTGCATTTTGTTCAGGTCCTCTCTCTGAAACAAACAAACAAACATAAACAACAAAAAACACTTTGCTAACTCTATTACATATTGGATTTTATGGAAAGAAAATTTGAATAGGCATGTTATCAAAAAATCTGTAGGTGTTTCAAGGTTTTCCTAACATCATAAAACATTTTCTCTGTGAACAGCAACACCTTTCTGTTGTCTAATTTTGATGGACAGTCCAAGGGTTTGTACATACAGTCATACTAAACTCTTTTTTTTTTTTCTTTTTCTTTTTCTTTTTTTTTTTTTTAAATGGTGATACAGAGATATTCTATTTTGTCTGCAAATAAAACACACTTAATCTGCATCAAAATGATTTTATTTTATTCATGTGGAAGCACATTCAAAGGAAGCAAATAAACAAAACAGGAAAAAAAAAATGCATAATACATAATGACTTACTAATCTACCAGAATTCTAAGACAAGATTTGATGAAGCTTTATGAGGAGGCTGTGTAGCTCCTTGTACTGTGTGTCCATGCCCAGGTGCTTGCAGCTGGGCTGCAGGGCACCTCAGTGAAGAGAGGCCAGCACTGCCCTGTGCCAGACACAGCCAGTTCCAAATGGGTCCAACAGCCCCAACACAGGGCATGGCTGGGCCCAGCCGCTAAAATTGTGATGCCCCAGGGAAGCATAGCTTAAAAAGAGGATAAAAAAGAGAGACAGAGAGAAGAGGAGGGAACAAAAGGAGTGTGAAGCAACAGAAAACAGCAGAGGGAACACCATGGTCACCAGAGGGAGAGAGGGAGGAGCCCCATGGTGGAGCTGATATACCCTGCTGCCTGAGGAAGTCCTGCACCAGAGAAGATTTTCCAGAAGCACTGCAGTCCATGGAAGAACTCCTGCTGGAGAAGAGGAAAGCTATAGAAGAAGAAAGTGGCAGAAACTGCTGTGCATTGACATAGAGTGTGTTTTCCCTTTTCCTCACTGAAGGCACTGAGTTAACTTGAAGGGATAAAAGGAGTATGGAGTGAGGTTGAACATGGGAATGAGGGGAAGAAATAGCTTGTTTTAATTTTGTTTGTTTGTTTGTTTCCCTGTTTTACTTCCTGAATCAGTAATTAAATATTTACTTTAACTGAGAATAAATTAGGTTAATTTTCCCAAGTTCACTCAGTTTTGCCCACAATGGTAATTGGTAATTGATCTCCCCATTTTCATCTTGACCCACAAGTTTTATCATTTTTGTTTTTCACTGGGTGAAGAGAGGTGAGCAAGCAACTGGTGGGAGTTTGGCTGCTAGCCCAGGATAACCTACTACACTGGTGCATCAAGTTATATGACCAAACAAGAAATTACAAAGTCAATAGCTGCAAGAGACTTGGTATACATGAAAGAAAGTGGCAACTCTAGGCTGGAGAATTTGCATGCCTTTGTGGCCCTTTCACCACCTCAAGTCCCAGATGCCCCAACCAGAACACTGAAGATTATTTTCCCACCTTAGCTGCCTTCAGTATCAAAAAGTAGATGCCGTGGCTAAGGAGATGTTGGAGGGGAGAAGAATGACACTGTGTCAAAATAATTGCCATGTTCAGATTTTCAGACTAGACAGCTTTGGAAGCCCATGCACCATCTTTATTCAAAAAATAATTTACCAAACACTCCAAGCATAATGGACCTGTCGATTTATATCAAGATATCATACTGTAAGAGAAAATATATCCAAAAATCTTAGGTTTATCCATTAAGAAATTTCACTAAAAGAAAATTTCATATTCATTGTTTTCAGAATCTTGGAGATAAACATTTTCCATTTCTTATGCTCAATATAAATAGCTTTTTACTATTGTCCTACTAAAACGTTTCATGTATACATTTAAAACTACATTTTTTCTCAAAGAAACATGTTGGCTTATTTCAATGATTCTTGGAGTATTGAGATCATTACAAATGTCATAACTCAGAGTGCAAATTATTGTGATTTCAATGGCTATTTTATATTTTATTTTAAACAGCTGAAGGTAAGTGCAAATTCCTCAGACATTCTATATGGTCCTTTTCAGTATTTCAGTATGTAAAACTGCTTCCTCAAAACAGCTCACTAGAGGCTCAATGAAGTAAAGGCAAATAAATGTCTTTGACAATGATGGAATTTAGAGCTGCAAAGGGATACAGTAATTTACTAGGTTTGTTGTACAATGCTGTGAAGCTTTCACCTAACTTAAAATTGACTTTAAACACATCTGAAGACAATTTATCTGGAAGCTGCGTTAAAGGAAAAAAAAAAAAAAAAAAAAAAAAGATACTGTATGATGCAAGATAAAGTTCAGCAGTAACATAAGTAATGGAGTTAATATATACATTCTAGTGAAATAACTAGATATGACTGCTGCTGGGTTTGCTAAGTGTAATTCACCTAAGTTAGTACTCTATGAGTAGGAAATACTGTTTTATTATAGGGCAATTTCCACTGAATCTCTTAGAGACAACACTTATTTGTAATAGCTATCTGATTAAGATTGGAAAGGTATGTTTTGGTTTTTGCTGTTTTTTTATTATTATTATTATTATTATTATTATTTGCTTTGTTTTTTATTTTTTTTTTCCAATGTAATTGTTTCCTTTTTTTTTTTTTTTTTTTTTTTTTTTTCCTTCTTTACATGTGAAATCTATACAGAAATGTTGTGGTTTAGCCCTGGTAGCTGGTTAAGTACCATACAGCCACTCACTCACTCACCCCAGGTGGGATGGAGGTGAGAATCAGAGAGGTAAAAGTGCAAGAACTCATGGGTTCAATTAAAGACAGTCTAAGTAAAGCAAAAAACATGCATGCAAGGAAAGCAAATAAATGAATTTATTCACCACTTCCCATTGGCAGGCAGGTGTTCAGCCACTTCCGGGAAAGTAGGGCTCTTCACATGTAACGGTTTCTTGGGAAGATAAATGCCATCACTCTGAATATCCCCCCTGTCCTTCTCCTTCTTTACTGCATCTTTTGTTGCTGAGCATTATGCCATATGATGTGGAATATTTCTTTGGTCAGTCTGGGTCAGCTGTCCTGGCTGTGTCCCCTCCCAGTTTCTTGCGCACCCCTCACACCTAGCCTCCTGGTTGGCAGGACAGCATAAGAAGAAGAAGGAAAAAAAAAAAATAATAAAAAAAAATCCTTTGCTCTCTGTAAACACTTCTCCACAAGGACCAAAAACATTGGTGTGCTATCACCCCTATTTTCACCCCAAATCCCAAAAATAGCATTGTGTGAGCGTCTGCAAAGAAAATTAATTCTGTCCCATCCAAAACCATGACAAGAAATCAGACATACATAATACAAACTAACTTAACTGGAAAATGTACAAAAACATAGATATCAAAGAAATGTTGGCTAGAATGATGATTGTTTTCCAATTCAACCTCCCTGTTGAAGCAGATCTACCATCACATTAGATATGGTTGACTATGGATTTTTGATTAATCAGTTTTTGAAAAGCACCATGAATGGAGATTGCACAGCATCTCTAGGACACTTATCCTAGTTTTTGTTGTTGTTGTGTTCCATATGTACAGTCCGAACCTTTCAACTTTCCATTTCTTACCATTTCTCCTTGTTCATCATCTAGTACTACCAAGAAGAGTTTGTTTCCACTGTCTGTAACTTCCCTTCAAATAATTGCAGATTGCCCCTATATCTGCCTGCTGAAAGAAAAAGACATATCCTACCTAGCATTTACACTGTAAAACATGTAACAGGAAACAGGAAAAGTATATAAAATAGTCAAGTAGAAAGAACTTTATGGAATTATTGGAAAATAAAAAGAAATTTAAAAAAATGGTAAATGTACACAAAGACAGTCTGGACAAACAATTAAGGAATACAGTTAAAGTAGACCAAACCTTATCTAAATATTAAATTCTGCATTACAGGAAGAGAACACTGAATATGTGCCCCAAGGCAAATAGGTCCACAGATCTGCATTGCATTTAGAACTTTTACAAACTTTTATCAGTTGTTGATTCTGGATGGTTCATGGACTTAGTTAAAATGGAATTATTGAAAACAACCCTTTATTATATATATATTCATTCTATCTCATGCAAAAATCTAATTATGTTACATTGTATTAATTTAATTTAACTATCAAAGTAAAGCTGATCTCTATTTGATTTTTTCTTTATCTAAGCAATTTTTGTGACAATAAATTAAACTGACCAATAAAAAAACTGAAGACTTAACTGTTGTCAATCGATCTTGAAAATCTTACTATTCTTTATTATCGGCAACAATTGAAAACCAAAATCCACTTTTTGGTGACAAGAAAACAACTTTCTAGCCTAGTAATAGCGTAGGACAAGCTGCAGCAGTAACCTCCAAATGATAGTTTTGTCTTGAAGTCATTTAAGAGCTTGAATCCTCTGAGTGGAACATAAATAGTGGCAGTAAAAGTTGTCTTGTGATGTGGCTGTGAAGAGGTCAGCTAGCACATCTATTCATTTCAAATTGCTTCCACTGACACCAGACCTGTCCCTTTCTCACCACAGAGGGAGATGAAGAGGAATAATGAATGAACTAAAAATAGAGCAGTGAAACAATTTAGGATGACATGTTAGAAAGTCACAGAGAAGAGAAAGGAAGCCATCTGGATGTTTTCTTAGCAGCAACCTGAGGTGACATCTTGCCTCTGTGGAAGATGTATTCTTTCCACTGTCCTCATTGGAAACAGAATTTCTCTTTTCTCTTCTCAGTTTTGGAATTCTTCCTATTATTTTTTTCACCTCACTGCTGCTGACTTGATATTTACCTCTCTAAATGCAAAATTAAACAAGTCTAATTAAATAGAAAGCTGGCTTTTCCTAATAAGAAAAAGGATGAGATTTTAAATTCATCAGGGTGAAAATACATGCCCCTATGAAGAAATTAGATGAAGATAGTGGTGACAGATCTATAAATGAAATATTTTTTTATCCTGTTATTACTGAGAAGGAGGCAAATATGGCAAAGGGACAGAGAGGCCTGAGTTCACATATGACATATTTTGGAAATTATGAATAAGTCTAAAGAAAAGAAAGAAACTTGAAAGGTTAGAATCTGATTTGTCTTTTTATAACATATTGAAATCTAATATTGAAACCTACTGAGAGTAAGAAGAAAGGGGAAATTGAATTTTTATTTACGGTGAAAAGCATTCCAAAAAGTTAGTGAAAAAAGGACAAACCTGCATAAATTCAGTTCAGAATAACTAGATATGGGACAGCCTCTGATTTCAATAGGAGTTATAACAGCACTTGGAGCCTTTTTTACATATAGATTTCTGACAAGCATGTGAATAAATCTGAAATTTAGAAGGTGATGGTAGGAACACCTGTTTCAGAGGTGTTTACATTCCTGTCAGAAATGTTTTCTTAATAAGAGCTCATTTTGTCACTGCTAACATTAAACACTGTCAAACCAAGTGTATGGGCTAAGTAATAACCAAAATAAAGAACAGAAACTGTTCATGAAATAGCATCTGAGAAGTATCAGGGAATTGGGCTAAATCCAGCAGCCCAACAGAGACAAGGATGCTGCAGATCCATTCCCCTGGTCCGTGCTGAGCAGAGGGGAGGGATCCTATTACTTTAACCTGCTGCAATACAATACTGCCCCTAGTGCAGCCCAGGATGCTGGTAGCCTACCTTGTTATTTTTGCAAGCAAAAATAGTCCTTTAGTTTTTCCAGAAACTGAAATTGTGCACTCCTGTAATACACCACATCTTCCAAGTGTAAGAAAGAAAAAAAAAAAAAAAAAAAAAAAAAAAAAAAAAAAAGACAACTGACATTAGTAAAGGGAGAAAGAAGGAAAGAAAATCTGAACATACTGTCCAGAGTATCCGTCTGCCTCAAGATTTTTTGGCATTCCTTTTCAAATAACTTTATTTTTCTAGTTGTACTTTTTCTGTATTCTCAAGAAATACATGATGGCAAATTTATTCATGTTAGTGAAATCTAAGTGTTAAAATGAAGATAATCTAAGAGTTTAGAATCTCTCAAGGTTTAAAAACATAGCTAAGAGCACAGCTACTATTGTGCAGTACGTTGTTCCAGCATACTGAAAATGTAGTCACTCATTGAGAAAAATGTGGGAAGGTAACGTATAATTGTTTGGAAGAATAGGACAAGGTTTTACACAGTAATATATTCAGATGTGTGCATAATTTGTGGTGGCTGCAAGGCTATGAAGCAACTTCAGTGCAACAAAGCTTTAAGTCAAGGCACTATTATTTCTCATATGACATCCACAGGAATAAATTGGGCCCAAACTGTCAGTTTAAGTGTTTGTGACTAACATGGGAAATTTAAGAATTATAAAACCTCTCAAACCATGGAAAAGAAATTATGGCTCTCAGGTAGGGTATTTGATATTTAATTTTGCTCTGCTGTGCATCTAGAGAAAACACTATCTTCTTTCTTTTTCTTCTTGGCTCTGAAGAATTTTTTAACAGCATCAAGCTGCTGTTACTGCTTCTAAACATCTACATAATCATAATAATCATAATAATAATAAAAAGAGCAAAGTATCTATTCTGCTTTCCTCTAGGGAATTTACTTTCTCTGACAGCAGGAAAGTGTAGAGCCAGCTGTAAAGTTAGCAAAAGCTTAAGAATTATCTGACTCAGATAAGAAAGTTGCTATCAGCTATTTGAAACTTAGGAAAAAGGCAGAACACCCCACCAGCACCTAGGCCCTTCAGTTTCTAGAAATTGGTCCCACTGGAAGTATGTACTTGATGTTAAAAGATGACCTCTGCTCCGTGTTTTGAGGGAGTGAAAAAGAAAACAAAACATCTGCCAAGCAGTGTACTTGGAGAAATATATATATTTATGTATATATATATTTGGTCCAAAATGAGTTAATAAAATTAACTGTGGAGGTAAGCAAGGAATGATCTAATCACGGCATAAACTAGTATAATTTCCCATCCATCCTCACTTCAATATTTTTATCACTTAATTCTTAATTTTAATATGCTTTGATTTTCTTCTCATTTATAATGAAACACAGAATCATAAAACATGTAATTATAGAATATCACAAGTTGGAAGGGACCCATCAGGATCATTGAGTCCAACTCCTGGCACCACACAGGTCTACCCAAAATTCAGACCATATGACTAAGAGCACTGTCAAAACACTTCTTAAACTCTGACAGGCTTGGTGCCATGACTACATCCCAGGGGAGCCTGTTCCAGTGTGCGACAACTCTCTCAGTGAAGAACCTCTTCCTGATATCCAGCCTAAATATCCCCTGTCACAGCTCGACACCATTCCTGTGGGTCCTATCACCGGTCACTAAAGAGAATAGATCAGTGCCTGCCCATCCACTCCCTCTCATGAGGAAGCTGTAGACTGTGATGAGGTCTCCCCTCAGCCTCCTCTTTTCCAGACTGAACAGGCTAAGTGACCTCAGCTACTCCTCATATGTCTTCCCCTCTAGGCCCTTGTAGGGGGTTTATGTAGCAAGGTTTTGGTAGCAGGAGGCCATAGGGGTGGCTTCTGTGAGAAGGATCTAAAATCTGCCCCATGTTTGGTAAGGGCCCCACTGCTGACCAGAGCTGAGCCAATAAGTGATGTTGTTTTGCACCTCTGGGAGAGTAAGAGGAGTGAGAAACAGCCTTGCATGAGCCAAAGTCAGTGAAGAAGGAGGGGGAGAGGTGCTCCAGGCACCAGAGCAGAAGTCCCTTGCGGCCTGTGGTGAGGACCATGCTGAAGCAGGATATCCCCCTGCAGCCCATGGAGTACCATGGTGGAGCAGGGTTCCACACTGCAGCCCATGGAGGAGACCATGATGGAGCAGGTGGGCCTGCACCAACGGAGACTGTGGCCTGTGGAAGACCCCTGCCGGAGCAGATTCCGGGCCGGACCTGTAGGCTGTGGAGAGGACACCACGCAAGAGCAGGTGACCTGGCAGGAGCTGCTGCCCGTGGGAGATCCAGGTTGGAGCAGTATGCTCCTTATGGATGGACCCCATGATACGGACCCATATCTGGGGCAATTCTTGAAGAGCTGCCAACGGTGGGAAGCCCACACAGGATCAGTTCAGCAAGGACTGCATCCCGTGGGAGGGACCCCACAGCACAAGGGACGAGAGTGGCAGAGAAGGAGCAGCAAAGAACAAGTGCTACAGACTGACCATAACCCCCATTCCCCCGTTCCCCTGCGCCGCTTGGGGGGAGGAGGTGGAAGAGGTTGGTTGGGGGGGGGGGGGGGGGGGGGGAGGGAAGGTGCTTTTGGCTTCTTTCCTTTGTTTCTCACTTCTCTGGCTTGTTAGTAATAGGCAATAAATCTTACTGTCTCCCTATGCTGAGTCTGTTTTGCCCATCATGATAATTACTGCGCGATCTCCTTGTCCTTATCTCAACCCTTGAGCCTCTTTCATCATATTTTCTCCCTGTTCTCTTTGAGGAGGGGGAGTGAGAGAGCGGTTGTGGTGGAGTTCGGCTGCCCACCTGAGTAAAACCACCACAGCCCTTCCCCATCTTCATAGCCCTCCTCTGGACACTCTCCAACAGTTTCACATTTCTGCCCAGAACTGTACACAGTACTCAAGGTGAGGCCACAGTGATGGAGAGGCTATCATGACAGTGAGGCTGTCATGACAACAATAATGTTGTCATGACATTACAAATGTCAATCTTATCATAGTTTTATAGAATGAGGAAGGAGAAAAGACTTGGAAGCGAGGTAAGTAAATCACACTGTCAAAGTTTCAGGTGAGATCTTGTCACACTAATTCATTAACCATTTTGTACAAGATTACACTACATGCACACATTTTAATCTGCAGAGCAAAGACACATTACCAAAAGTGAAGAGATTTTTAGCTAGACATTTAAAAAGTATACTGGAAATGCTGATTTTAAATATACTTTGAGAAACAATTCAAAAGAGGCAGAGCAGTGCTGCATGATTTCTTGTGTGTTGTTTTTTTGTTGGCTTGTTTTCTAACTTAATTTCACTGAGACTTTACTTGTGGCCTGTTCATGAACTACATGAGTATGAGGAAGAAAAGGGTTATAAGTTATAATGCATTTAGCCTTATGCATCCTGCCACCATGAATGAAGGTGTGTTATAAGTTCAGTCATGGTGGCCAAGTTCAGCAAAGCAGTCTAGGTGTCCTTCAGTTTGTTCAGATACTCAAGATGATGTTTCTCAGGAGTATGGGAAAATGATAGTAGAAATATCAAAGTGGATATCAATGTTATGCAAATACTTAGCCATCTGTGTCTGCTTAAAGTCCTGTTGAAAGGAATGAAAACAATTCAATTCACTTACAAGACCATACTGAATCTTAAACTATCAGAAATCAGAACTGCACATAACTCTCTGCCTTGGAAAGTTGTTTCTTAAGCATCCTCAGGTAAATTTCTGACGTAAAGAGCTTTTCTGAGTAAAGAATGTGTCAAGTACCGTAAGGATTCAAACATTTAAGTTCTATATTTTCAATAATAAAAATATATATATATAATAGTTACTGACAGCCATCCCCACTAAGAGGAGTTAGCTTCCCAGTTTTCTGTGTTAAAATGAGAAGAATAAAATATATATCCTTAGTAAATCTAGGCTTCTAAAAACAAAGTACATTAAAACAAAAGTGAGTTGTAATGGCTGCATATTGTCAAAAAGAAAAGTATTCTTGCACAACATTAAAAACAATCGTATTTGAAGAAAGAAGCAAACGATGTAGTGTATTTGCAATATCCAGTATATACTACTAAATATTATGCATCTTCTGTTTTTATTCATAAATACAAATTAAAGTGTCTGAATCAGCAAAGCTAGAATGTATTGGATATTTTACTTGTGGATAAATTAGATGACAAATGCCAGTAACATAATAGACACATTTTTTGTATTTCTAATAACTTCATAAATTAGGGAAAATTTACAGTTAAATACATTAGGAAAACAAACCAATAAACAAACAAAAAACAAGAACATACAAAAGTACAAAGACAAACACTTATAAAAGTACAAGTGTCAATACTTTCATGTCTTTTTGTTTGGTTTGTCAACTTTTTTTACATTACATTTTTACATACATTTTACATTTTACAATACATTTTACATTTTACATTAAGCTATTCAAGTCATAGAGTAAGGATGAATCAGTGGGCTTTCTTTTTCTTCTCCTAAGACAAAAAGGAAATGGTAGGACAATGCATGCTTCTACCAGTTCATGGGTTATAAATATGCTGAGACAAAACAGTTTGATTATTGGCATCACTGCCTGGCTTAGCATATTGAATTATGTCATAATTCTTAGGATGATACTGGTGAGTTTTGGCAGAGCTGTGCAGACATTGCAGAGGATGTGACCTTGCCACAGGTCACCTCATCTTTTATTGTAGGATCTGTGTATACAAGCAGAGGTGATATCCTACATGTAAGATGTGCAATTGTTTAGCTGAATGATGGCTGTGTAATATCCACAACTCTTCTGTGACGCATGCAGTTGAAATAAAAAGCAACAAAATAAATAGGCAAATACAGAGTGCAGAGAGAAGAAAGAAATTTTTGTTTGTTTTACTGGTTAGGTATGAGATATAAAGCAGAGGATAAGGACTACATTTTAAAAGGTGAGCAGGACATGATAAGATGAAGGCCAAGTGTTAGATCATGTCAGATAGATACCACAGCATTTATAAGAATTCAGTGTCGATTTTCTCCATTCTTCATCTGGAAACCAAGTGACTAGTAACTCAACAAGAGACAAGTCCATTACAGAAAAAAATGTGAGAAAAAAAAAAAAATGTATTTGGAGACATAATCCTGAAGATGTAAAACATATGAAGAAGGTAGGAAAAGCAGAGAAGGAAGCATCTTTGCAATGTGACTGTACATGTATTACTGCATTCTGAACTGAAATATATTTGAGTACATTCAGTGGAAAGGCTGAGAAAGTCAAATAATCACAAGTCACACAGTGACTGAAACAGAAAATTGGGAGACTCAGAGCTGGGGCTTGGCAGGTAAAAAATATATTATGAGGATGACTGTATGAACAGTTGCAAACCATAAGATTGTGAAGCAAGAATATTAGTAGTTTTAATATCCTTATCTCTGTGTTTCTAACAGCTTCCATTATGGGATTTTAAAGCTTCATATTTACAACCAAATTACAATCCATATTACTTTTCAAATTTACAAACCACTGGGGGATTTTTGTCTTTGCTTATTTATCTCTGCCAGTTGGGGAACAACAACTGGATAGAAAATGTCAGTATTTAATCTATGTTACTTTTGGATTCTCATGTCCATTTTCTCTGGTGATGGGTTTATAACACAAAGGTTAATTATTTTAAGCCAAAATCATGCTGTATAAAATATTTTTAGCATAGACTAGATTAGTAATTTTTGTGTGTGTGTTCATAAACTTTTACTGTCTGAACTGTTGATCTTAGTAAGAATATACTGATACTCAACCAACTTTATTTTAGCACACAGAGAACATTGCTATTATGCTCACAACAGATGGAACATTTCTTTTCTAGTGTCCAGCTACCTTTAATATTCATTTTTCATCTACAGTTTCATTATTTTTTCTACACCAATTCCATCCACATTCTTCCCTTCTTTCACCCAAACCAAACTTCTACTATTTAGTCAGTCATTTCATGAAGACACTACTTCATTTTTTTTCTTTAATAATGTATATTCTTACCATGGTACAGAGTAGCTAGGAGACCAGGAGAGTCCCATTTTTTTCATCACATATGGTCCTTTTAGTTGTTTTTATATTTGTGTATTAAGATGGATACACGTGTATGGGTAAATCCATATAAAAGAGTACAAATATTTTTCTCCCTAGGATCTTTGTCTTAATGAAGGATAAACAATCCTTTCAGAAACTCAGTTTACAGACTTAAAATGGGTTTATAAGGTTACATGTATAATATTGTAGAAGGTCAGTTTTTATACATAAGGATCTTCAGAGATTTATTCCAAATTGGAAACTGAAAAAAAAAAAATGAACCAAAACCATGATTTGTTGTTCAGCTTCCAGGTTACATAAAATATATATCTAAACTGAGTAATATCAGCTGATTGTGAACTGGGTGATATTCAAAGATATACATTCTTGGAATTTAGCCAGCTAATCCTTCTGCACAAAAGCAGGTCATTTCCAGTCTGTTATATAGGTTACAGGATCTGTGGCACTCTTATCAGAAAAGGCACTTGAAAATTTTTTACAATTATCTGTTTCACATCATAGACTTTTACATTTTTGTGTGTTTAATTCAAGTTCAATGGTAATGCAGAAGCTAGAACTTTAAGTATGCACTCATAGCATCCTAGCCTCAATTTGATATACTCTGAAACTTGCTCTGGTTTTAATGCATATGCAAATTCCCTGTTTTCTGTTGACCTCTGCTTAACATTCTGCAAAACTCAGTGCACTCACATTGTACTGAAGTCTGAATTCATTATCAAAACCTCTCAAGTCAAAAACAGTGATGCTAGTTTACTGTTTAGACATACTTCTGGTTTGGCACCTGTGATTTTATGATCAGTTTTATCCAAAGGAAATTTAATGTATACTTTTCATTTTATCTTCTCACTTTTAAGACAAACAAACAAAACCTTAATTTGAACAGAGGTATAGTGTAACTTCAATTTAAATGACTGAGACTGGGATTCTAGACCCATATGTTTGATTACAGGTTTGTAATAAGAAATATTTTTCAAGTTTTAGAAAAAAAAAAAAAAAAAAAAAAAAAAAAAGCCTAAATGTAAATATAGATCAGTACAAGTATTAACTAAGGTTTCAATTCTCAGATCTGCCTTAAAGGTAAATAATGTTTTATAGATTGCATTGGAAATCTGTCTAAATTACATTACCTTGATCTTTCTCATATTTGATCAGGTTATCAGGTTATTGTTGTTTATTTACTGGCAAAAAAATAGTAGTGAGGAGTATTGTGTGACCACTTAAATGACACTTTTTCAGCTATAACAATGACAAATGTGTCTGGATGAAAACCAAAAAAGCCAAATCAAACCAAAAACCTGGTAATTCTTCACTACAAGGGTCACTGATTATAAGATAATAAGGTTTCATCTTAAAGGAAAAACATGTTTCCTTTCCCATTATTCACCACCAAAGGAAGATGAAGATTTTAATCCTAAATTGGTGAAAGAGAAACTAGTAGTCAGAGAAAACAGGGGCATTTATAAATATATTCAAAATGGATATTGGATCAGAACAAATTATGAAAAATAGTTTTCATAAACTGTGTAAAGTAGAAATGAGTGGATTTTTAGAGACAATTTTCTCTAAGGAAAATGTGTATATGCTTTAACAATTATAATAGGATAATATTTTACATTTATTTGAAAACTTTGAAAAATCTTGATACAGAATATGTTTTTTTGTGATAGTATAGGAAAGGCATGCAGGAAAAAAAAAAAAAGAGGAATGGAAATAGATATGGAGAGCAGGTTTCTCATTTTCAGCAAGTGGTGCTAGAAAATGAAATTAAAAATTACTGTTACAATGGTGTCTTATACAGGCAAGCTATAAAAAGGTCTGTGGTTAAGAAAGGCGATTCATGAAACAAATATTAACTACTCTACATGAGCACTTTAAATCCTAGAATGGAAACAAATATGTGAGGATATTTTGTTCTTTTCTGCTCCAGTGAAAGCAGTTGTGTAACAGGAAAATGAGTTGGTGCTACTCTTACTAATTTTAGCTGCAAGTTTTACTTTCACTGCATGAAGAAAAGTGGTTATCCAGGAAAAACTTCTTAATTTAATGAAGTCAAGGAAATGTAATCACTTTACCAAAACTCAGTCTGTCCAGAAAACTGGGAAAATAGTCCAGACTCCAGGGAGCATCATATGGTACAAGCTGGCATAAAAATTTGAACAGCAACTAATTTGCTGGACAAAGAAATTGTAGCAGCAGTCACCATAAATTCAATTGTAGCATGGGAATCAGATGAAACAAATAAAGTAACAAAACCAGACAATATCTATTGGGCTGTATTGTATTCACTTCTAGAATGTCAATATGAGTGTACACACTGGGAATATGTTCACAGCCCACCTTATAATTTGTCAGGTGACACCAAGGAAGGTAGGTGGCTCCTCAGGAAAAGGAAAAGAAAGGAAAAGGAAAGGAAAAGGAAAGGAAAAGGAAAGGAAAAGGAAAGGAAAGGAAAGGAAAGGAAAGGAAAGGAAAGGAAAGGAAAGGAAAGGAAAGGAAAGGAAAGGAAAGGAAAGGAAAGGAAAGGAAAGGAAAGGAAAGGA
>NC_048893.1:24861495-24929090 GCF_011077185.1 Oxyura jamaicensis
AAAAGAAAAGAAAAGAAAAGAAAAGAAAAGAAAAGAAAAGAAAAGAAAAGAAAAGAGAAAAAAGCAACAGGATCTTTGTTTTTCACTATGAAAAATAAACTAAGATTCATTTCAAAGTATATTTTTCACAAAACCCTCTAGCTTTGCCTGTGAATGTATTGCTTCTTGACCTTTTATCTCACTGATAAGTGAGATAAAGTCATGGCAAGTGAGAAGTTTAAGGAAATAACTTATCAGCTACAAAAGAAGGTTAAATCTCCCTTCTGACCTTTGACAAAATATTTTTTGGAATGGGCATTGTACTTATTTCTATAAATTGCTAGTGCTAGTTAAAAATAAAAATTAACATTAAAAAAATTAAAAAAAAATCTGTCTGGATTTGAACACATCCAGTGGTCCAGATATAGCAGGAAAAAAATATATATATATATGAATCTAGGGCAAATGCTTTCTGTGTGAGTGTTGATCCTGAATGATTTTACCCTTTGATGCTTTGTGTGACATGATACAGCTCAGCATGAGCTCATGAGTGATCAAGAGTATTTAATCACACATAACAGGATAGGCAAAATAAACTGGAATAAATGAAAAGAAGTATTAAGTACAGTAATCAAGATCTGTGATTTGAGGCTGCCTTGATTGTGTCAGCTTAATGCTTCAAAAGTATATTTTTTAATTTAATGTAAAGCGAGTAAATTTGCGTGTTGATTTTCCAGGAAGTCTATTAATTCTAAAAAATCTGTGACAATATTCATGCAACATGCGTCAAGATTTCATGTTCACTTACTTCTAGGGAGTCTTACACATTTCAGACTTGCGTTTCTGCCCTTGACATTAAATGGATTTGCCTATCTCTCAGATTTACATAGGATTGAAGTTCCCATTAGTTCCAAATGAAACAAACAAAACCCAACATTTGGAAAATTTAAGAATAATTTAATTGTTTTCCCTTATGTGTGGTTTGCAGGAAAGCAAGTTGATGAAAGAAGGAGGAAAAGGGGAACGGCTCAGTTGTGCATGTGTGCCTGAAAGGAGAGAAATTGCTTCATGCTCAGGGCAACTCTGGGGACACCCAGCTATGATAATTTCATTACTTAATTGAATGGATTGGCATTTTTTTTCTTCCAAAAGCCAGTAACTCAAAATGATTTGCAAGACTTCTACATTTTCTTTTACTAAATTTTTAAAAAATTTATTTATGCCATAAAGATATATTAAATAGAAATTGAAATGAGGAAGCTGAGAAAGATTTTTTTAATAAGTAATTATTAAATTCAAATTCAAATACTTTGCTTATGTTGTTTCTAATCTTTTTCATGTCTATATTCTCCATGTTTTGAGATACTGAGGCATACAGAAGCATGTGAATATAAATATGGTTTCTTCAGCAATTCTGTATAGATTTCAATGATAACACTTTTTTTCCTGTTCACAGGATTCCACCACAAATTATTGTGCACAGCTATTGATTAGCATCCTTATTCATATTTGTTGAAGTGACAGAAAAATCCCCATCAGTCACCATAAATATCCAGATGATTGATTTCCAGCATGAGTACTGAAGAGAAGCTTGAGGACAGCATTCTAAGGTTTGTGGCCACACATGGAGAAGGTGAAGAATCTCTGCATGTAGACACAGCAGGACCTACCACCTTCTCTGGCACAGCACATTCACATCTCCCTGTGAAAGAAAGAGCTGCCAGAACTTTTAATCCAAGTTGAAAATATGATGTCAGCTCTCTCTTTGAAATTAATGTTATACCAAATAAGCTGGAACCCCTCAGCTTTTGCTTTTTTTTTTTTTTTTTTTTTTCTAGATCATTTACTATCATTTATTATTGCATATACTGGTTGCTCTTTACACAGACAAAAGGAGATCTGCTCCTAAAAAGAAATCACAATCCACAAAGCATATAAAGTGAAAAAATTTAGGGTAAAAGAAGAGTCCTAAAAATAAAAGAAGTTGATTTGATGCTTTTATGTTTACTACAGGGACTTAATCTCTTCTTCATTAGTGCTAGTCAAATAACTAACAATAACAAGACAAGTTACTACCCTTGTCCCGCCACTTGTTTATAGTCATATCACTAAATGAACCAGTAGCACAGTATTTTTTCAGGTAAAACTCAGATGCAGAAAGGAATGAAGCGACATTCAGATTCCTCACTGGATTTAAGCATAATAATGAAAGTGTTTGAATCCTAAACAATGTTCATAAAGTTGGAGCTTTCAGGAGGAGTGGGAAAGTTTAATTTTCCCCAATATCTGGAGGTCTTACACCTGAAGGGTTGGTCCTGAATACATTCAATGGCTACAGAAAGTTACTTAAATAATTGGCCTTTCAATAAAATCATATTCTTACTTGCAGTCATAAAGTACCCAGCTCCCCTTTCCTTCTAAGTCCACACATATTTTTGCCAAGTGAAGTAAAGAATGTCTATGGTATTTTATATTTTCTGTTAACTCAATCAAATACCTAAGGTTCTTAAAGAATCTTTAAACATACTCTAGCATTTCTCTTCCTCTGAGTAGATGGACTTGTAAATAAATCAGGTATAGAACTTTGTAAACCTGAGCAGTTTAGTTTAATATTTTTTTTATGGGAACTTTATAAATATTATATAAACTTTTTGATTACTTTTTTCTGTTACAAAATTATTTATGTGTAATGTTTAAAATTAAATTTAAAAATATAATCAAAATAAAGGGCAATATTTATTCATTAAAAGATAACTGTTTATAATTTGTCTTTGACAAACACAAATAACTATGACACCTGAAAACAGAAAAAGCTTTTTGTTAAGTTTCCATTATTTATTTATTTATTTATTTATTTTGTACAGGAAAGTCAAATAGCATATATGCTTTTAGTTTTCTGCCCAGTCTGGCTGTTCCAAGGGCAGTACATTTACAGCCATTTAACATATATATATTTGCTTAAAAACAATACAACCAAATTCTCTGAACAGTTAGGAAGATAAGAAAATTTTATAGGTGAATCAAATTTTATTAAGCCAAGGCTGTGTCTGGATAAACATTTTATTTCCCAGGCACAAATGTAGCTTTAAGAAGTAACAAAATCACTTTCTTAATGTAAAAATACTAAATATTATTAGTATGTCCCAGCATATCTAAGGTACCTATGAAGTAGACCTATAACACAGGATCTATGGCAGGCCCATACTGAAGTTACAGCTGGAGGCTAGAAGGATACTTTATGGAGAAGGATATTACATTTTATATTTATTTTAAACAGTACTGACATGTATGTTCAGGCAACTGCACCCCATCCTCTTTCCCCCAGATTTCTTTTTGGGGGGGAAGTAAGGATTATTTATACTCCTGTTAAACATGTTAAACATAACTAGTTTCAGATTTATTTTTTTTTCTCCGTAAAGGAATCCTGCCATTTGTCTTCAGGCTAGGTTTATAACGAGCTATTCCTTTTTACAGTTCATTACACTAAACTGAATTAAGAGATGTTATTTTTTCCACTGGTATCATGAAACTCAGTTGTTTAGCTGATATTTGAATTCATTTGGTGTTATGTTAGTGAAGCTGCAGCCAACAAGTGTCAGTATATGAAATTGGTTACACAGGGTAGCATTATAAAGATAGTTGTATATTGATTTTTCAAATAAATGAGTTATGATTAAAAGTTGATAGTTTTACTGGAGGGAGCTGAGTAAGATGGTAGCAGCCAGACAGTGGCTTAATCAATTAACCAAATTTCTAAAAGTACTGTGGCCTTTTTCTTTTCCTTTTAATTGGGAAGATAACCCTCTGGTATATGAAATATAATTGGTCTGTGTTACAAATTTCAGCCTGGGCTTATAGAGGCTTTAAAACCACTTGTTTAAAGACAGAAATGTGCTGGAATTTGATTTTTATGTTTGGTTTAGCACTGGGAAGGTGTTGACTTGTAATTAAAAGGGAACATACATCACATGGCTGTGTTGCAGTAGTTCAGAATTGTAGAAGTCTATGCACAGTCTTCATACAGTCCCAGTGTTAATCACTCATTTGTTCTGTATAATCATGTGTTTGAATCTCTGACAACAATACCTAAAAGAGTTAACTAAAAAGAACTTTCTTAAAGTATAATTTAGCATGCAGTACAAAATTGTGTTGTCTTTGTCATCAGAGTGAGACAATTACCATGCAGAATATTTTTGAATCTAATTGCACTGCAAACTAAACAGTAAATGAATGGCTGATGTTTAGAAAGGATATAGATGAAATACTTTTTTAAAAAGCTGGATATAATTATTACTGTATAATTCTATACTTATTGTTTAATGAAGAGACTTCACTTTTCTGCTTTTTAAACAATGTATTTCTACAGTAAGCATCCACTAATGAAATGTTAACAATGTCAGAAGATATATTGCATAAACACACCTGATGCTGTTTATTGTATTCCAGAAAAAAAAAAAAAAAAAAAAAAAAAAGTAAAAAAGTACTCCACTCTTGTTAGCACAAAATGAAAGGGAAGCAAAATTGTAAAACTGTAAGATTAGAAAGGACCTTGAAAAATCACCTCGGTCATCATCTTCCAGTTAAACCATCCTAACAAACAGGTTTCAAAACTGCTCTTGAAAACCTCTGTGAAAGTTTTTCCTTTTGGAGTAATCTGGTCTACTGATGCTCCTCAGCAGGTTGTTGGACTATATGATTTTCAAAGGTCCCTTCCAACCTTATCCGTTTTGTGATTCTGTGGTAACATACATACATCTATACGTTAATGTTGTCTATACATTAATGTTATCTATAATTTTCTGTTACCAGTTAAACTGATAAAAATGAAACACATTTTCTGAAAGTACCATTAGTGGTAAAAATGGTTCAAATTCTTCACACAGACCCCTAAACACTGTAAGGTGACTTGTAAGTTCTTCTAAATTATATATGACAATCTCACCAAAATATTCCAGAATCAATCCTGCATCACCATCTTTTCGTTAAACATTCTTTTTGCAATCTTGTTACAAGTTAGACTTCAGAAAACAAGGAATGAAAGCTTCAGCTGTTATTTGCTCTTCTTTTCCAATTAGTATTTGTATTAGTATTTGTATTAGTATTAGTATTAGTATTAGTATTAGTATTTGTATCCAATTAGTAGACCTGTATTTCTTTTAGTTTCCCTCTTATATACTTTTTTTTTTTTTTTAATTATTTCTCTTGTTAATTGAAACTCATTTGCTCTATAGTGTTTCTGGATCTATCCTTACAAGTATGGGCTCTTCCTTTATAACCTTACTTAATTATATGAACTATAATCGTAGTACCTTTATATATGATTTGTTTTTGCTTTTCAGGTCACTGAAGATCCCCTAAAGTAGTTAAAATTGTCTCTAACCATTCTTTCTGCCTTATTTTTGTATTAGCTCTTTGCTGTTGTGCATTAATACAGTTTATTTCAGTAACTGCCACATTTGCTGCATTTCTTACTCTCTCAGATTATCTTCCCTAATGACCTGTCATAGGAATTTCCTGACTTCCTTGTTAAAGCTTGACTTCTTAAAGTATATAATTTTCAATTCTTCTGTCATACTTTTGTTTCCCTTAGGATAGTTCACTTTATCTTTTTATGATTGCTTTTCACCCCATGAACTTTTGGCATCTCAATCAATTCTTCCCTTTTAGACTAAATCTAAAATAGCTGCTACTCATCAAATCTCCTAAACAAAATTTACTCTCAGCGCATTTCATGAGTTTCATTATCAGTCTACAGTCTGTCAAAATATTTCTCTATGAAATATTTATTTAAAGTTCTCTGTTGCCACCATGTCCAACGTTTCCAATAGGATATGAAATGCCTCATCTATCTCTTCAACAATGGTCTGCCTAAATTATTTCTTGTTTTATTTTTTACCAGAACAAAGATTATTAGCCTCTCAACTTTAATAAATTCTAAATATAAACATGAAGAATATGTATCATGTTTCTTTCCTCACCTTTCTTGAAATACCAACATTTCAGATTAAAAACAAAAGTTCCCCCATATTCAAAATTTCTGTGATTCTAACCATACCACATAATGACTTTTGCAAAGATTTCCAAAATTTTTACAAAGATTGTAGTTTTGATCTTATATCTCTTCAAAACATTAACTTCAATTGATATCTGAGTTGTCCAAAGCCAGAGTTTTAAAAATGAATAATAGTTCAGTAAGGTCTTAATAAAAACTAGATTCTTTCACAGAGGGTATTAAGGCAGTAGATTATAGTTGTCATTAGCTTTTTAATGATGCCTTCTCTGTGGCTTTCAATGTTAAGTATGTTTATTGCATGCAGAATCCTATGCTTTCCAACATATAGTGCACAGCATCCAGGGGTAGCCTGCATGATCTCCATGGGATCTGCAAAAGTTGACTAAGAAAGCAACTTCATATAGGCTGTTCTGCTGTTTACACAGGTGACGTTTCTATTGGAGACATCACCACTGGAAATTCTTAATTTGAAAACAACATCACTATTTCTACAAGTCCTTTAACACAAATTACATTTACCCATTGATAAAAAGGCCAGGTGAGTAAATACTTATCTTTCACAGCACAAAAGAAGTATATGGGTACTTGATGGGGAAGAATTCTAGGGAAAGTGACATAGCGTGTCTGTCAATATATTTTTCATATGAGACATATTCTTGTATATGACATAGTGCTGGACAGAAGTGACCAGAACTGCTGTTTACAGATTTGAATTAATTCAAATTAAACCTGACAGATGACCATTAAGTATAATGGGAGCTGGATCAACCAGCTATCACAGACAGGAAATGAAAATACTCTCTAATAATATACTATGTCTAGTGATAAAATATCATGGTAACGTAAGAAATGAGTTGAAAATATTTTACAACTAAAATACTCACAAGAATGATATAATAGTGATCCTTTAAAAGAAGAACACATTATTTTTATATTGTGCTAAAGTAAAATACAGAAACTACTGCTTCAGCAAACTGGATAGAATCATAGAATTATAGAATGGTTTGGATTGGAAGGCACCTTAAAGATCATCTAATTCCAACCCATCCTGCCATGGGCAGGGACACCTTCCACTAGGCCAGGTTGCTCAAAGCCCCATCCAATCTGGACTTAAACATTTCCAGGGATGGGGTATCCACAACTTCTCTGGGGTAGCTAACTCAGTCTAATCTTTATGGGCACTTATAAAACACTCCTAAGTGATTGTTCACTGATGTGAGAAAAACACCATTCTAGATGTGTCATCTCGGATATTTCACTCAGATATTTCAATAAAGAAGAAAATTCTGACTCTGGCAGAAACCTTGTCTGTACATAGCTCTTTCCTCACATGTAAAGCAAGAAGCAGAATATAATTCTTCCACACAAAATTCATTTTCTCTCTGCTGCGAGAGAGGTGAGAAATAATCTGTGCTTGCTTGGCTCAAAGAGATTGCTCAAAAGATCATCACACATACTGTGCTAGTTTTTATACTCAGTTCTGTCTATTCTTTCCCTTTTCCTCATCTCTCTAAACACCTGCACATATGCAGTAAGTCATGGTTTCAGAGTGGCTACTTTTCCTCCACTCAGCTGTTCATGTTGTAAGCAAAACGTCCTGTGGAGGAAATGAGATGTATATGATCTCTTGCATCCTTTATTAGATTATTAATATTAACAAAAAAATAATTGCAAGCAGTACCACCAGATCAACCTGCACCATAGGAAATATGTGAGTTATATAGTTATATATGCCACAAAGGATCTTAAGAATCCATTTGTGTAACCAGGGACATTTTGAAACAGTAGCTGAGAAACAAGCTACAAACAGATTGCAAAATCAATTCTGTGAAACACACAGACAGTTCAAGTCTTTAATAATAGAATCAATTACAATTTGCTGTCTTCACGTAACTATGGTTAAGATTGTGTCAGCATTTCTGTTGTAACTTCATACTTCCATGACTTTGTAACTCATGATGGGAGTTTTTGTTTTTCACTGAAGCTTAGCTTTCCTATGTAATTTTGCTAGCAAATTAGTAAACCTTACTAAATGCACAGGTTTATAAACAAGATATAATAATGTCATCATGCTCTGACTGGTATGCTTAGGGCACATATGGTAAGATACTGGTAACTGAGAGTGAGTGAACCTTTGTGCATGTATCACTTCATCTGTACTCATAAAGTCAGTAAAGCATGTATTATTCAACTTCAAGCCTATTTTAAAAACAACTGAAGTAAGACTACAAGACTGAGTTGAGTTAAGCTTTTATGCAGGTGTACAGGTGGCAAATGCAGAACCATTGTCGTCTTTTTAAAATGCCTCCATTTGAAGAAAAATTCATTGAAATTAATGACTGATTCAGGTACAGATTTCTAAGATGGAAAATAAAAACTATTTGTTTAAGAAAGCTAAAATGTATATCCCTCCTCACTTCAGTAGCACTGGCAGGGACTGTGTGCGCCTTCTCCACCATGTGACACAACAGTAGCTGTGGAGCTGCTTTCATTTTGTGGCTGTAGAAAGCCCTATTCAATGAACTATTTGGATTGAAGATCCATCTGATCTCATAATGGATCTTTTATTTCTATATATTTCATATAGATCTATATAGATCTATAACTTTTATATAGATACATTCCAGGATACAGGTAATTAGTTGTTTTGTCCCAAATCCACACTGATTAAGTCTGTATGATAATTTATTTGAAAAAAATAAAATAAAAAATAAAAATTAAAAGGTATAGTTGCATTAAAAATGCCTTAATAGTAGCATTCTCCTCAGTATTTATGCTAAGCAGAATTGTGACAAGTGTAACAATATAATTTTCATAGTTGCTTTTATCCTATGGGATCTCCAAGTTGTTTACAAATAATACTGTTTGCTTTAGTGGCAGTGCATTTTAGCTTAAAAGAACATGTTTGCGTTACTTATTTTTGCATTTTGAGTCATTTCTGATGTTGTGCTTTGCAATTCCTAAAAGGAACCAATTTAATTTAATTTAATTCTGTTGCTGATATTTTCAGCTACTGCAAAAATACTTCCAACTGTACAATGTCTTTTGTTTTACGCTTTAGTTTCATACTTACCAGAACCTTAGAACCAATATTGCTAGGAAATATTTATATACACTCACACATCTATAAATCATAGAATCATAGAATGGTTTGGGTTGGAAGGGACTTGAAAGATCATCTAATTCCATCCCCATGGTCAGGGGCACCTCCTACTAGACCATGTTGCTCAAAACCTCATCCAGTCTGGCCTTAAACAGTGCCCAAAGTGAGGTACCCACCACTTCTCTGGGTAACCTGTTCCAGTGCCTCACCACCATCTTAGAAGAGGTTTTTATTCCTTTTATCTAATTTAAATCTATCCTTTTTAAGTCCACATCTGTCCATGTGTCTCAATTTCTCCCTCTCAAATCCATATCCCTCAATTTTAGAGACAAGAATGTTGTGTGGGACAGTATAAAATGTTTTGCACAGGTCCACGTAAATTATGTCAGTTGCTTTTATCCACCAGTGCTGCAACCTCATCATAGACAGCCACCGAATTTGTCACAAAACATATTCCCTTAGTGAAACCATGTTGGCTGTCACCAATCATCTCGTTATTTTCCATGTGCCTTAGTATAGTTTCCAGGAGAATCTGCTCCATGATTTTACTGGGCACAGAGTAGAAACTGACTAGCCAGTAGTTCCCCAGGTCTTTTTTTGCCTTTTTAAAAATGACTTTTACATCTCCCCTTTTCCAGTCACTGGGAACTTCATTGGACTGACATGACTTCTTAAATATGATGGATAGTGGCTTAGCAACTGCATCTGCTAATTCCCTTAGGATTCTTGGATGCATTAGGTTCCATGGACTCATGCACAGTCAGGTTAGATAGATGGTCTCAGACCTGATCTCCTACAGTGGATATGTTGTGGTTTAACATGGTAGGTAGCTAAGCATCACCCAACTGAAAAAGCATGGCACTGATTTCCAACAGTACTCTTCATACCTGAAGTCTATTTTCTGCTCCCAATAAATCTCATTTTTACTGTCTTACATGCTAAAAGAACTCCTGAGATTTTAAACTTAATCCAATTTAGATGATTGGTCTTTAGCTGCTCGATGTGATTTTACTGTCGTCTTTATTCTGTCACTGTGGAATGATCCAAATACATTATATATGCAAAAAATAAACTTAGTCTGGTGAGATGTGCTGCACAGTTTATGCAGTTATTTACAAAATTTACAAGGAATTGTCCATGCTCCAATAACGAAGCAGGAAAGAAAGTTCCCCACAAAATATGTCCATATCATGGTCACTCACAAGAGCAGTACCATGCATAATCTGTCCTTGGGAAGTATTATGGATTGATTCTGAAGTTTCCAAATCAGGAAGATAAAGAAATGTACACCATCCTCTTCCTGTCCACATGCACTTTAAAGCTTCTTAGCCTACTATACTCAGTTCTAGTATTTTAATCTTCAGGTATCCATCCATGAGTCACATCTGCCATGAAGATCTTCTGTCTCCTTGGCTAACAGTCATCGGCGTTGCAGTATGAGAAAACTGAACAGTGATACATGATCTAAAAATCTAAAACAGCCCTTTGGACTACCTGACAGATCCCTAGACACCTGGCTGTTGGGGTGCTCCTTCCATAATTTGTGCCTGGATGGAAGACTGACAAAACCATCTATCACATATATAGTCGACTCATTGGTAAAATATTATAACTTGCATGAGGTAGCCAACAGGTGTCACTAACCCATCAGATGGTGAGAGAAACCGAATGGATTTTTGAATATGTGAAGATTGATGGAATTTCTTTTGTTATTTTAGGTCTATAAACCTGTAAATACCAAAATAATTGAATACTGTTCAGCGTAAATTTGGCTAAGCTCCTGGTATGACTTTGACTAACCTTCCTTGCAAGTATTTCTTACAGTGAATGTTAAAATATGTTTTAACAATACTTTAAAGAGACCATCTTTGCCAGGGTCAAGTTAACTGCCCTACGATGTGATGTAATACTTTGGTTTGCTGTCTAGGATCTTCTTTGTTTTTCCCTCACTAAAATACTTCTTCCTTCTTCAGAAATGCATATTTCCAATATACATATTTTCCTTAATGTGATAAAGAAATACATTCTGAAGCGATTTCTGTTAGACATTTCTTCATCTACTGATGTTTTATTTCCAAAGCATTTATTATATAATACTCTCTTCGTTATATTATTTTTCACTAAAGCCAGTTGTTCTACAAAACAACACTTTTCTTTCCTTTTTTTTTTTTCTTTCACAATGCAAATGTTGTTTTCAATTAACAACAAGATGGAATGCAAATAACAAAGAAAAACAAATAAAATTGAGCTTAAAAACTTGGGTTTTTATTAAGTTGCGCCCCATCACAGCTATTATGTTTTTCTGTGTTCCACTTAGCCAAGGTGTCTGATGAATTGGTACGAATTGGATAATGACTTGATTTCTCGTGGATTTAATAGCTGCCATTACATGGAAGATTGGTAGTCAACAGCATTAACTTTCTCTGAATAGCGATTAAAGGTCATAAAACAACACTTTGATTTATTTTATTAACCAAAACCATGCTTGTTTTATAAAGTTGTTATGATTTTTCATTTGATATTTGCAGTCTCATGTGAATCCATCAGCCTTTAAAGCCATCAGCACCTTGAGGAATTGCTCTTGGATACTACTGGCATTCTCTTCAGATGTCAGCACACACCTTAAACATACCTATGAAATTTTGCAAGCAGAAGCAAATATTACTTAATTTCAATCAAATTAATATATATATATATAAACAAACGATGAAGTCAGTAATGCTTTAAAGGGATGCATATGTCAACTGCAAATTAAAAAACAAGAGCCTAAATGTCCTCTATTCTATTTCAACTAACCAATTACATCACTGCTGAAATGTTTATTGACATACACAAAACACTGTGTTGTTAAAGGACTCAATTAAATTTAGGTCCATTTTACTAAGATAAAGGAAAGTTTTACTGAACTTGTACTGTACTTTTGTCTTGTATTTTTCCCTAAAGTCACATTAAAATTTCTCACAAATAAATAAATAAATAAATAAATGCAAGTAATTAAAAACCTTCTCTTCCATGACTTAACAACAGAGATAACTGAGCAATAAGCCTATG
The DNA here is from genome assembly GCF_011077185.1 of Oxyura jamaicensis. Taxonomy (NCBI): domain Eukaryota; kingdom Metazoa; phylum Chordata; class Aves; order Anseriformes; family Anatidae; genus Oxyura; species Oxyura jamaicensis. The sequence goes on from NC_048893.1 coordinate 24,873,642, forward strand.
GTTAAATAATACTGCTGAATAACAAAGCGCATTTATTATTATTATTATTTTTTTTTTTTAAGAACAGAACAATAGCTGAATTTCTGTATGAAACAGGCAACAGGCAGCTGTTCTCAGGAAGAAGGAAAATTACAGGAAATAATAGGAATCAAAAAAAAAAAAAAAAAAAAGAGAGAGAGAAAGAGAATAATTACCCCTAGCATGTTATCTAAGAGGAAATCTTCAATATGAAATTTTATAATTATAAACTTTTTTTTTTGCCTTTTACTATAATGATATCTATAGTTTTCCCTTAGCCTGCCTGAAATGTAAAATATTAAATTATAATGTAAAATATCAAATATTAATTTAATCATGTTGATCTAAAACAATATTCTAAATGTAACATGGCTAGGAGAGAATTGTCTTTATGGAATTCTCAGATCTTAACGAAGTTATGTATGGGTTGAATGGTTTGCTTTACAGACAAAACTGTAGAACTGGAGCTTTCAGTAGGGAAAAGAAAAAGAATTCCCAGCTGCTGTATCCAAGAGAATAAAGACTTTTTAATTCTATTATTTAGATGATAATCTTAATACCATTTCAAAGTATTCACTATTATTTACCTAATGCATTGCACTGAGAGAGAGTAATAGATGAAGAGCCTTAGAGCATCTAAAAAATTACCTGTTTGCTTAGAAAGTATATGATTATCATCAACCATTTAAACAATTATGTTGTACTTTAGCTCCTGCTTAGAAAAAAAAAAAAAAGGCAGTGGTATTTATGTATGATTTTTCTAACAAGGATTTGATGTTCATGATGTTAAACAGATATTTTCTGGAAAAAAAAAAAGAAAAAATAAAAAAAAAGAAAATATATATAAAAAAAAAAGATTTGTTACATGATATCAGTTATGCCACTTTTAGCTTCACTAGTTAGGCAAAAAAGAGCAATAAAGAAAAGCATTATCCTTTACAACCTTTGAATCCGTAAGGTTTCTTTGTTTTCAAAAGGTAAGTATCACAGAATCACAGAACTATAGGGGTTAGAAGGGACCTCGAAAGATCATCGGGTCCAACCCCCCTGCCAAATCAGGTTCCTCAGAGCAGGCTGCCCAGGTAAGTGTCCAGACGGGCCTTGAATATCTCCAGAGAAGGAAACTCCACAACCTCTCTAGGCAGCCTGTTCCAGTGTTCCGTCACTCTCACCGTGAAGAAGTTCTTTCGCATGTCGGTGCGGAACTTCCTGTGTTCTATTTTGTGGCTGTTGCCCCTTGTCCTATCCCCACAAAACACTGAGAAGAGATTATCTACATCCTTCTGTCTCCCACCCCTCAGATATTTGTACACATTGACAAGATCCCCTCTCAGTCTTCTCTTCTCCAGGCTGAACAGACCCAGGTCTCTCAGCCTTTCTTCATAGGGAAGATGCTCCAGGACTCGTATCATCTTTGTGGCCCTCCGCTGCACTCTTTCCAGGAGATCCCTGTCTTTTTTGTACAGGGGAGCCCAGAACAGGACACAGTACTCCAGGTGAGGCCTGACCAGGGCAGAGTAGAGGGGGAGGATCACCTCCCCTGACCTGCTGGCCACGCTCCTTTTAATGCACGCCAGGATCCCATTAGCTCTCTTGGCCACCAGGGCACACTGCTGGCTCATGGTCAACCTGTCGTCCACCAGGACCCCCAGGTCCTTCTCCTCAGAGCTCCTCTCTAGCAGGTCATCCCCCAGCCTGTACTGACACTTCTGGTTGTTCCTTCCCAGGTGCAGGACTCTACACTTCCTCTTATTAAATCTCATTTGGTTTCTTCCTGCCCATCTCTCCAGCCGGTCCAGGTCTCGCTGAATGGCAGCACAACCTTCTGGCATGTTAGCCACTCCTCCCAGCTTTGTGTCGTCGGCGTACTTGCTGAGGGCAGACACTATTCCCTCATCAAGGTCGTTGATAAGATGTTAAACAAGACCGGACCCAGCACCGACTCCTGGGGAACACCACTAGTCACAAGCCTCCAGCCAGACTCTGCTCCACTGACGTATAACTGACAAGAGAAATTAAGTATCTGACTACTAAAATTTTGTTGTTGAAATAATTACATTACAGTTTTCTACAAGTTCCTTTTTGTAAGATTGTAATTTCTCTAGGCAGGGGAAGCTTACTGATCCTTTTGAATGTATGTTCAGCTTATCTGTCATATGACCTATGCATGTCTTTGACCCACATCAATGTAAGTGGTCTATAAAAATGTTTTTACATTCAGATTTCTCACAGAAAAGTGAGGAAAAGACTATCTAAAAAGATGTAAAGTGCTAGATCTAAATTAGCCATGCCTATAGAAATCTGCAGCACTACACCATGTGATTAGGTTGCCTGGACATTAACATAGATGGGATATCTCTATCAACAGCACATCAGCATTTGCCTGGATGCCAGACTAATCCTGTCTTCTCTCCCCACACAGACTGTAAAGCAGAACTTCAGGACCTCTTTATTTTAAAACAGTTAGAATTGAAAAACAAATATTTCTCTAGTAGTTATAATCTGACATGTGGTGTTATTTAATATACTTTTTATATTTAAAATTAAACAAGAAAATCAACTTTATTAAAGAAAAGAGACGCTCAAGCATGAATCACTACAGATGCACTGAACATGTACCTATGGAAATGACCACTGAAGCTCTCATCATTTTCTGAGTAGTCTACACTCTTTTCTTTCTTTCTTTTTTTTTTTTTTTTTTCCTAGTTCTTTTTCTGTTCAAGTGTATAAAATACAAAAAATATTCAGAATCAGAAAGAACATACTCAGCTGCATTTTAAATTTTAAAGTTTAATTTCAATGCCATGACCAGAATGGAATGCTAAATCATAGAACCCTGGCATCATAGAATATCCTGAGTTGGAAGTGAGACACAAGGATCATCGAGCCCAACTCCTGCATCTACACAAGACCATACAAAAATCAAAGCATATTCCTGAGGATGTTGTCCAAACGCTTCTTTAACTCCAACAAATTTGTTGCCATGACCACTTCTCTGGGGAACCTCTTCCAGTGCCCAACTACCCTCTTGGTGAAGAAGCTTCTTATCCAACTTGAACCTCTCCTGCAGCAGCTTCTTGCCATTCCCTTGGTCACCAGAAAGAAGAGATAAGCATTTGCCCCTCCAGTCTCCCAAGCAAGGAAGTTGTAGGCTGCAATGAGATCCCTCTCCCCTCCTCTAGGCTGAACAAACCAAGTCACCTCAGCCACTCCTCGTATATCTTATCCTTTAGACCCTTTAACTTCTTCATAGCACTCCTTTGGGTACTAATAGTTTTATATCCTTCTTATACTCTGGTGCCCAAAACTGCACACAGTACTTGAGGTGAAGCAGCACAAATGTAGAGCAGGAAAGGACAATCCCTTCCCTTGACCAGATAGTAATGCCGTGCTTGATGCAGCCCAGTGTATGGTTAGTTCTTTTGGCTTCCAGGGCACACTGCCTGAACATGACATCTGCCTGCACACATCCTGACACTGCCTGCACACATCCTGAACATGAGCCACATGTTCAGCTTGCTGTCAACCAGAATCCCCAGATCCCTTTCTGTGGTGCTGCTCTCCAGCCTCTATTCTGTATAGAAGACTCTATATATTCTGTATGAATAGCCAGGATTGCCCCATCCCAGGTGCAGAATCTGGCACTTGTTCTTGTTAAACTTCATGTGGTTGGTGGTTGCCCAGCCCTCTAATTTGTCAACATCTCTCTGCAAGGCTCCTCTGCCCTTGACAGAGTCAACAGCTCCTCCCAGGTTTAATGTCATCTGCAAACTTACTTGGTATACCTTCAAATCCTGCATCCAAGTCATTTATGAAAACTGGTTCTAAAATGGAGCCCCTCTAGTGACTGACCACCAGCCTGGTGTAACTCGCAAAACACCAGTCTACATCAGCAGCCAAGAAAAAGCGTTCCTTAGAAAAGTTTTAATAGTTGACTTTAGTAGTGAATAGTCATCCTCACATTACGAACCACAGTCATATCTTCTTTTTGACAAAAAGTGCATAGCAACAACTTAATAAGCTTTTAATTGGGAAGATGTTCTCAAGTAAAAGCTCACAAAAAGGAGATAACACAAGCACCTTCAATTTCCTGGTGGCCTATCTGTGATAGTTCAGTTGGCTGTAAAGAGTAGAGAGTTCAGTTGGCTGTACAAGTGAGCTTTGAAGTAAAGCAAGATCATTCTTTTCAACATTTTCATCAGTGATCTGGTTTTAAGAGTGGAATGTGTCCTCAGAAAGTTTGCTGATTGTTGACTCCTTGAAGGAAGGAGAGACCTTGCAGAGGAATCAAGATAGAGCACTGGGTAATCATCAGTGGCATGAAATTCAACAAAGGAAAATTCCAGGTACTACACGTGGGTTAGTGTAATGCTGGACATAGGTACAGACTACTCCAAAATTAATGTAATATCTAAAATGGCAAATAGTATTAGGTAAACTGTCCTTTTATTGAAGGCAAAAGAGGAGTAGACTGTCCAACTGAGTAAAACATGCCTCCTGCACTTAGATTCTAACAGTGAAATCTGAAAAAAAAGCAGGTTTAAGCACAGTTGTGCTGCTTTCATTCCTTAATTCTACTATAGGATGTCAGCATACACTTCAATTCACAAACAAGCACAATGGAAATTGTAACATGGTCCTTCTGCTTTCTTCCAATGGGGGCTGAATACTGATGTTATAATACAATCAAACAAGGTGAAATAGTTGTCCTGAAAACCCTCGCAAACATGTTACAGTGTTAGCTTGGTGGTATTAGGAATGAGTCTCACTATTTATTTGCTTGCACTCTTCTGTAAATTGAATCTTTCCTCTCCAAAAAATAAAATAAAATTAAATTAAATTAAAAAAAAAAAAAAAAAAACAAGGAAAAAATAAATCTGATGTCTCACTTTTTAAGAAGATTGTGAAAATATTTAAATATCATTCTCTTTGTTTTCTGCTGTGAACTGTTTTGAGGAGGCTTAGAAACAAATTTACACTTTTTGTCTGTGAGTAGGTTATCTTTTTTTTAAAAGTTTATCTTCTGTTTTCCTCCTGGCTCATCAGTGGAAATTTTATAAGTCAGGGGATGCATTTATATTTGTAGAGATCATACTGAAAATTGTCATTTGCTGCTTAATCAGGATTTATGAATGCATGAGACTATCTCATCATTGGACAGCAGGTCAGCAGAAGAGATTCAGTTGTGAAACATATAAATATATATGAAATGAGAGGAAGAAGAATATTGTAAGGACTCTGTGTTTTTGGTGAAAGGCTTTGTCATTGATTTTCCTTTTTATCCGAGGAGTGAAAGAGCAGGAGAGCAAGTGGCTTAGACCTATTCAATGGCCTGCTAAAAGCAGGATGGCCCAGGGTCTGAATTTTGGAAAACTACAGGGAGGGAGATTCCACTGTGTCTCTCTGCAGCCTCTTCCAGTGTTTGACCCCCATCACAGGGAATAATTTATCCATTTAGACTTTTCCTTTTTTTTTTTTTTTTTTTTTTTTTTTCAGGTTATGGTTTCCTGGGGAACTATAGGCCTGTTAGTTTAATATCAGTGCCAGGGAAGCTCATGGAGCAGATTATCTTGGGTGTCATCATGTGGCACTTGCAGGGCAAGCAGGCGATCAGGCCCAGTCAGCATGGGTTTATGAAGGGCAGGTCGTGCTCGATGAACCTGATCTCCTTCTATGACAAGGTGATATGCTTAGTGGATGAGGGAAAGGCTGTGGACGTGGTCTACCTTGACTTCAGTAAGGCATTTGACACCGTTCCCCACAGCATTCTCCTCAGGAAACTGGCTGCTCATGTCTTGGACTGGCATACGCTTTGTTGGGTTAAGAGCTGGCTGGATGGCCGAGCCCAGAGAGTTGTGGTGAATGGAGTCAAATCCAGTTGGAGGCCAGTAACTAGTGGAGTCCCTCAGGGCTCTGTACTGGGGCCAGTCCTCTTTAACATCTTCATCGATGATCTGGATGAGGGGATCGAGTGCACCCTCAGCAAGTTTGCAGATGACACCAAGTTAAGTGTATGTATCGATCTGCTCGAGGGTAGGAAGGCTCTGCAGGAGGATCTGGATAGGCTGGATCGATGGGCCGAGGCCAACGGTATGAAGTTCAATAAGGCCAAGTGCCAGGTCCTGCACCTGGGGCACAACAACCCCAAGCAGAGCTACAGGCTGGGAGATGTGTGGTTAGAAAGCTGCCTGGCAGAGAAGGACCTGGGAGTATTGGTTGATAGTCGGCTGAATATGAGCCAGCAGTGTGCTCACGTGGCCCAGAAGGCCAACAGCATCCTGGCTTGCATAAGAAACAGCATGGCCAGCAGGTCCAGGGAAGTGATTGTCCCCCTGTACTCGGCTATGGTGAGGCCGCACCTCGAGTACTGCGTTCAGTTTTGGGCCCCTCACTACAAGGACATGGAGATGCTTGAGCGAGTCCAGAGAAGGGCTATGAAGCTGGTGAAGGGTCTGGAGAACAAGTCTTATGAGGAGCGGCTGAGGGAGCTGGGACTGTTTAGCTTGGAGAAGAGGAGGCTCAGGGGCGACCTTATTGCACTCTACAGGTACCTTAAAGGAGGCTGTAGCAAGGTGGGGATTGGTCTATTCTCCCACGTGCCTGGTGACAGGACGAGGGGGAATGGGCTAAAGTTGCACCAGGGTAGGTTTAGATTGGATATTAGGAAGAACTTTACTGAACGGGTTGTTAGTCACTGGAATAGGCTGCCCAGGGAACTGGTTGAGTCACCATCCCTGGAGGTCTTTAAAAGATGTTTAGATGTAGAGCTTAGGGATATGGTTTAGTGGAAGATTTGTTAGCGTTAGGTCAGAGGTTGGACTAGTTGATCTTGGAGGTCTCTTCCAACCTAGACTAGACTATTCTGTGATTCTGTGATTCTGGGTTTTCACTTTTTGCTGTGCATATCTAAGAGAAGAATATGTCTCTGTATTCTTTATAAATCCTCTCTAGGTAATGGAAGACTGAAGTTGGATCCTCCTTAGATCCATGTGGGAAACCCACACAGGATCAGTTTGGGAAGGGCTGCATCCCATGCGTGGGACTCTACATTGGAGTAGGGGAAGAGTTAGGAGGAAAGAATGCTGGAGACAAAATGTTATGGAATGACTGCAACCCCCATTCCCTATTCCCTCCCACCAGTCAGGAGGAGGAGGTAGAAGAGGGAAGATAGAAGGAAAGGAGGAAGGTGGTTTTAGTTTGCTTTTAGTTCTCACCACTCTAGTCTGTTAGTAATTGTCATTAAATTTCATTAACATCTCTTACGCTCAATCTGTTTTGCCCGTGTGAAATGTGTTTATTTGATTCGTGTCAGTATGGAACAATGCTAGGGCCGCATGATGAAGTATAAGTTCCTATTTAAGAAAAACAGAGTGATTAGTGTACATAGTTCTTGTGTCATGCAAAGGAGCGATCCAGCAATTTGTGCAAATAGAGGGTTTGAAGGGCAAACATTGAGACTCTAGTCTGGGAGATAAGAGGACCAAGGAGTTTTTTTTAGGAAACTGCAGACTTTTGCATGGGATGCTGCTCAAGCCTCTGATAACCAGCAAAGAGATCCACCAAATAAGGAGAAAGGGGGAGTTGAAGGATGACTGAAGGACAAAGCCTGTGAGGAAGACTACGAGCCTTCAGCACAAGAGACCCCCAGAAAGACCACCAGAGACTGATACGCATGCGTACAGAGACGGTTTGGATTCCAAGAACTAATTATAATACCCCTGACTTTTCAAGGAATAGTGATGAATATGTATTAGTCTAGGAGCATAAAAATCAACCACCTGATGTAACAGGTGTGTGTCCTGGTAGAGCAGAGACTCCCGGTGCACCCAGCGCTGTTTGCTTGCCTCTATTTGCTTAATAAATCACAAAAATCCTATTTGGGACTTAATCATTTATCACACCCGTAAGGTAATTGGTGAGTGATTTACCTGTCCTTATCTAAACATATTTTTTTTCTTCATCATATTATTTTCCTCAGCCTTCTGAGCAGGAGGAATAAGAAAGTGGTGTGGTGGTGCCTATCAGTGTTTAACCACCACACCTTGAAAATAAAATTGTGAGAAAATTATGTGCTACTATATGAAAACACATAAGCAGAACAGTTATTCCTGCATTTACTGTAATATACGTAATAAATATACTAAATGTAATATACGTAATAAATATACTGTAATATATGTAATAAAATATTGCAAAATATTGCAAATTGCTGAAGTAACTCTAAGACACTGGCTAATGTTGTGAATCTCTGCGTCTTGTTTATATAATTGTACTATAAAACAAAACAAAACAAAACTATGAAGAGGTTGTTTGAAAATAAAACTATGGAGAGGCCCCTGGTGGAGCAGGCTGTCCCCCTGCAGCCAATGGGTCCCACGACAGAGCAGATCTCCACATTGCATCCCATGGAGGAGCCCCCGGTGGAGCAGGCAGATGTGGCCTGGAGGAGGCTGCAGCCCATGGAGAGTCCCCGCAGGAGCAGGCCATGGGCTGGAGATGCAGCCCGTGCAGAGGAGCCCATGCAGGAGCAGGAGATTTGGGGGAAGCTGCTGCCTGTGGATGACCCATGTTGGAGAAGTTTGCTCTTATGGATAGATCCCATGATAGGGACCCATACTGGAGCAGTTGCTGCCTGTGGGCAGTCCCTGCATGATCAGTTAAGGAAGGACGGAATCTTGTGGGAGAGACTCCATGCTGGAGATGGGGCAGAGAGTGACCATGAAAGAGCAGTGGAGCATCAGGTACTGACTGCAGCCCCTATTCCCTGTTCCCCTGTGCCACTCAGGTGGAGGGCATAGAAGAGGGTGGATGTGGGGAAGGTGTTTTTAGTTTGTTTTTAGTTTCTCACTGCTTTAGTCTGCTAGTTATAGCCAATCAATTATATTAATATCCTAATGTTGAGTCTGTTTTGCCCATGATGGTAATTGGTGAACAATCTTCCTGTCTTTATCTCAACCCTTGAGCAGTTTTCATCATATTTTCCCCCCTTTCCTTTTGAGGATGGGGAGTGAGAGAGCAGTTGTGGTGGAGTGCAGCTGCCCAGCTGGGAAAAACCACCACATCACCACTGTGTAAAAGTCACTGTTTAGTTTGGGCAATGTAATTCTGTTAAAAAAGCATAGTGATTTTAAGTCTAAGTGGAAGTATTTTATTTCCTCTAATAAGAATGCACAAAATGATATGTAATTGAGAGAGAAAATAGCCAGAGAGCAATAACATGGAAATTAATTGGAAACCTTCCTCAGTTTCTGAGATGAGAACTTCCATCAGTTGTTGAAAAGTTTGCAATTCATCAGGAAAAAGTTGTCTACAGCAGACTAAATATATATATTTATTTGAGATCTAACTATACTTGGGTTGCAGTTAAATTTCTCTTTGCCTTCATATCGTATGTTTGGACTCATGTTTAGACAAATTATGATCAAATTTTTAGTCAAATTTTATCAAAAAAAAAAAGTCACATTTTTCAACTACAAACTGTTCTAGTGCTCTGCAGTGTAGCTTTTATTTATTTATTTATTTGGTTGTTTATTTTCAGAGACTTAATCATAGAACCATTAAGGTTGGAAAAGATTTCCAAAATCATCTGGTCCAACTGTTTCCCTAACACCAATAGCACCCACTAGACCATGTCCCTAAGTACCACATACAACCTTTCCTTAAACACCTCCAGGGACTTCTAATACTCCTCAGAAGTTCAAAGGAAAAGAAAATTTAATGCTGCTACAACGAGCACCTCAGTAATTCACAGAGATTCTTCCCACTCATTTGTTTGAGATGGAGGAAGAGGAATAGAGAAATGAGGTCAACATCTTCAGATGCAGGGGACTAACGCTAACCAATGGTCCCTACATAATAGACACATTGGACACATTGCAACATGATTTTTGGAAATGCTGAGAAAGCCCTGCTGAGTTCTAGGTATTCAGTTCAGTCAGGCTGCATGTTAACTTCATTACAGACTTCCTGCATATTATACAGCAAGGAAAACAAGAAAAATAAAGAAAAGTGTAAAGAAAAGTGCAAAAAAGAAAATAAACCAACGAAAGTTTTGCCATGTTCCTTTTGGCAGACATGTTATAAGGTAGCTATTTTAAAGTTTTTGTCCATGTTTTTCATCCAAATTCAGATCCAACTCATATCATTCAGTCCATTTGTTCTCTTTTTACTATGTATATATATATAATTCTATCTTCTCAAAGCTGCATTTAGTCCTATTTGAAACAATGGAAGAAAGGAAAAAAGTTTTATTGTTAGAATGAATTGTGAGAAAATGAGTTTTAAGAACCTTATTTTTGGAAACTTTCCAAATATTATTGAGATTCTATGACACTGAGAATATTAATTTTTGTCTCTTGATAAATCTCAAATATGTATAAATTCAGAATTGAACCAATATGTTGGTGTTCTACTACACAGTGAACTAATAGAGAACTGATGATAAGATGAAATACTGGGCCATGATGCAGAACATTGGAATGAGAGATTACACATTTCTTCCAAGATGGATTATCAAATAAGCTCTCAAACTATAAATAGTCAGAGAACATGATATTTCTATCATTAGTGGCTCATGTAATAAAGCCCTTTTTGTGTGTATGCATGTGAATTTATTAACGATTTATGAATTATTGACTGCAATTACTAGCAGCCACTGGTTCCAAAGATACTCTTTGGACATTTTAAATCTTGGAAAACAATTTTGCTTGAGTGTACACTTTCTAGAAGCCTGCTTAGTTTCACTTCTGGGATTTAACCTTCAGAAACTTGGAACACACATTATATGAATAATACACTAAGATCCATCCATTGAATTGCCATCTTGAAAACTCTTTAATGAGCGATGTCTTTTGAGCCAGAAATTGCCATTTATATCTAGTAGTGTAAACTATGGAAGGCAGCACTGTATTTCTAAAAAAGGGTTCCCATCTTCTCAGAGATCCATCCATACATTGACTCAGCTGATGGGTAAGCAGTTCCATTATGGTAAGATTAATTAATAAATCCCATTTGTTGTGGTTTAACTCAGCAGAAAAATAAGCACCACTGAGCCATTCACTCATTCTCCATCCACCACACTCCTACACACAGTGGGATGAGGGAGAGAATCAGGAGAGAACGCTATTTTACTGTTTAGCATGACCTCATACGGTATGGAATATCTCTGGCCAGTTTTGGTCAACTGTCCTGGTTTTGTCCCCTCCCAGCTTCTTGTGTACCCCCCGCTTCCTTGTTGGCAGGGCAGTATGAGAAGCTGAAAAGTCCTTAAGTTAGTATGAACACTGCTCTGTAACAACTAAAATATCAGTGTATTATCAACATTACTCTCATTCTAAAACAAAAACACAGCATTAAACCAGCTACTAGGACAATATACACCCCTTATTCCATGACTTCTACGTCATGCTCAGGTCCCATGCTTTCCAATACATCCCAGTTAATCACCAGCACCTTTTCTGTCTTCTGTGATATATACACACAGATATTATTCCTTTAGTCTATGGACCACTGCTGAAAATATCTGTTGAGTTCATTTAGTCCACGACTTTGAGCTCCATCTCTCATAACAGTCCTTCAGGGCAGGAAAGATGGGGCATGGTGTTGAATTATTGCAGGCTGAGGACGGTTCTGCTTCCATCACCACTACACTTTTCCAGTTCTATCACTGCTGCACTTTGCTTGGTTCCATCAAAATTCATTCTTCATTAATCTGGGTGACTTACTGTAATACCCTTGATATGGCATGTAGTGACCATTATAGTGATTACATACAGCATTATACAACAATTACAATCATACAATTAAAATCATTGGCTATTCTCACCCAACGTTAAATCCCCTTGAGGTACTCATTGGACTTCCCCATCCTTCCATATTACCCACCAAGTGCACCGTGGTCCTTGAACAGGTCCTTCCTGCCTTTGCCTAAGGCAGGAATAACCCAGACATTCTGCTGTTCCACAGCATGTTCTTTATGCATGCTACAAAGACTATCCCTTCTACAGTACATAAAAATTTTGACTGGGCAGGCCAGCTCAGTTGGCAGATCCCCTAGTGCTGAATAACCAGGTGACTTTTATTAAATGTGTTTCCCAATGTTTTAATGTTTCAGCACCCATTGCTCTCAAGCAGTCCATTGTATCATTTGATTTTCCCGGAGTTCGGTGCATGATAGGGAATGAGATACAACCACTCAATGCCATGCTCTTTGGCCCAGATGCCTATAATGTTATTTCGGAAATGAGTCCCATTGTCTGAATTGGTTCTTTCTGGGCTGCCATGTTACCATAAGAGTTGCTTTTCAAGGGCCAGGATAGTGTTCTGGGTGGTGGCATGGGGCACAGGATATGTTTCCAGACATCTGGTGGTTGTTTCCACCATTGTAAGCACGTGGATCTTACCTTGGAAGGTTTGTGGGAGCGTGATATAATCAATCTGCCACGCCTCTCTGTATTGATATTTCAGCCATTGTCCTCCACACCAGAGAGGCTTTAACTGCTTGGCTTGCTTAACTGCAGCACATATTTCACAATCATGGATAACCTGTATAATAGTGTCCATGGTCAAGTCTACCCCCCATTTGTATGTTGCATCTCTTCCTTGATGGCCTCAAGTGTCATGGGTCCACCAAGTAATAAATAATTCACACTTATGTTTATGTTGCCAATCCAGATAAACCTGAGCCACTTCAGTCTTAGCAGCCTGACCCGCTTGCTGGTTGTTTTGGTGTTCTTCAAAGGCCCATCTCCTGGGTACGTGAACATCTACATGATGTACTTTTACAACTAGGTTTTCTGCCCAGGCAGCAATAACTTTCCACAATGTGGCAGTACAGATATGTTTGTCTCTGCACTTCCCATTGCTCTGATGCCACTGCTGTAACCACCCACACAGGACATTTGCCACCATCCAGTCAGTATAGAGTGCTGGCCACTTTTCTCATTCAGCAATACCTAAAGCCAGCTGGATGGCCTTCACTTCTTCAAATTGACTTGATTCACCTTCTCCTTCAGCAATTTCTGCAACTTGCCATATAGGATTCTATACAACAGCCTTCCACCTTTGATGTTTTCCCACAGTACAACAGGACCTATCAGTGAACAAGGCATATTGTTTCTCATTTTCTAGTAGTTTATTATACAGTGGGGCCTCTTCAGCACACAACACTCATCCTCTGATGATATTCCAAGTTCCAGCCCTCTGGCCAGTCCACGATCACTTCCAAGATTCCTGGGTTACTGGGGTTTCCTATACGACCCACTTACACCATGTAGCAACAGTTGCATGATATGTAGAGGAGACCTTCCCTTTGAACATCCACCCCACCAGCGGTAGTGAGGGTGCCAAGAGGAGCTGTGCTTCATAGAATCATCGAATCATCGAATCCCTAAGGCTGGAAAAGACCTTCAATACCATCTGATCCAACCATCACCCTGCTACCAATGTCACCCACTGAACCATGTCACTTAGCACCAGGTTCAACCTTTCCTTGAACACCTCCAGGGACAGTGACTCCAGAACTTCCCTGGGCAATCCTTTCCAATGCCTGACTACTCTTTCTGAGAAGAAATGTCTCCTAATTTCCAAACTAAACCTCAACCTCCCCTGGTGCAACTTGAGGCCATTCAGTACCAACCACTTCTGAAGTGGCTTGAACCCCTTCATATGCTGCCAACATCTCTGTGTTAGGTGGAGTATAGTATGCCTAAGATCCTCTGATTCCCCAGCTCCAAGATCAAAAGAAGGACAATGAAGCTGGAGAAGGGTTTAAAGAACAAGTCTTATGAGGAGTGGTTGAAGTAACTGGGGTTATTTAGCTTAGAGAAAAGGAGGCTCAATGGGGACCTTATCACTCTCTACAGCTACCTCAAAGGAGGTTGTAGCTGGCTGTAGAGGTTTAACTTGTATATCAGGAAAAAACTCTTCACTGAAAGGGTTGTGAGGCATTGGAACAGGCTGTCCAGGGAAGTAGTTGAAGGTGTTCAAAAGATGTGTAGATGTTTTGCTTAGTGACATAATTTAGTAGACTTGGCAGTGCTAGGTTAATAGTTGGGCTAGATGATTTTAGAGGTCTTTTCCAACCTAAATGATTCTATGATTCTATGGATGGGGTTGGGGAGTCTTGGTTGGTGCAATATGTCTGCCAGTGCACCGCTGTGGTAGCAATCAGCATCTGCCATTCTTTGACCCTCAGCAACCCCACAATGGAAGGGTTCTTCAAGAGACCAGGTAAGGTGGACGATTGTTTCTTTCACTCCATCTCCAAGGCAGCTACACCAAAAGCCCACTGGTACCCTTTTATGTCCTTGAAACATCCCATTCTGGGATAATCTATGCCAAGGACACATGGGACTCTGGGGCAGTCACAATGGGGTGGTTTTGCATTTACAGTTAGGCTCACTTAGGCTTCCAGTACAGTTAGCTTTTGGGATCCTCCTGTCACTCCAGAAATACAAATGAGTTCTGCCCCTTTATATCTTGATGTCTTTAAGGTACACTGTGCACTGGTGTCCACTAGAGCCTTATACTCCTGTGGGTCTTATGTGCCAGACCCAATAAATATGTTTCTCCCTTTCCCCCATCTGGCTGGATACAGAGCCCCTCTAGTCCAGATCATAGTATTTGATACTCACTTCTTGTAAACACATATCAGAATTCCCTTTATTAAAATCAGAAGTAAGATCAGCCTTTCAACTCTCTCAGGGGGACAGAGTAGACAGTTTTCCCACTGGAAACTGGTGCAGCAAATTTCCCAGAAGAACCCCCTTTTTTCTTGCAACTCACATACTCATGCCTCTAGGTTCAAGGTAGATTTTCCATACCATTTGCTCATGTCCTCTTCATGGTCCCACAGCTAAATCAACAGCGTGGCATGTGTTGTGTACCCGCTATATCCCCTTTCTTGAGAAGCGGGATGGTTACGTTACCGCTGATAGCTGAGATACTCGTTTGTACAGCTGTAGAGGAAAATATATTCTCTTCAAGTTGTTAGACCTCTTGGGAAAGTTTCTCCACAGCCAAGGCGCATGCCTATAGGGAAGAAGAGAGACTTTTTTTCATACTGCCAGAGTTGGCCAGCCCATTCATCCACTGTGGGTTCATCTAGGTCTTTCCAGGTCATTACTGCCAACATGCTGGCATACAATGATGGTGTGCTATGCAACTTTCCACCACAGTGGTCATGACCATTTGACTTCATTAGAATCTCTGAATAACTGGTTGTTGTCCAGATCATTATAAACCTATCCCAGCATGGCTAATTCCCTCAGGTACTGGATAACCTTAAGCCAGGCCCCAGAGATCAACAGCACAACAGGGAATACATACAGCATGTAAGATGTTACACAATACAGTTCTGAGAACAAACCATTAACCCTAACCCAGAAGGAGAGGACACAGTTAATTTTAGATATTTTTGTAAGTTTAATTAAACTTACATTTCCACATTAAACTGCATAATGTGGAATTCACAATATTTAAAGAAACTTCTACATTTCATCAGTCTCATTTCAAATATAGTTAATAAGTAGAAAGTCCTCTTTGAAATTAAGACAACTTTTTAATTATCTTTATAATTAACTCAGAATTAAATTAATAGTGGAGACATAGTAAGACTTTAAATTGAAACTTTGAAATTACAAATAAATAACTTATCTAAATCAAAATACAGATGGAAGAAAAAGGAGGGAGTGGTTCACCTAAGGGGAAAGTAACATGGAACCATGTCAGTGGACTTTCATATATAAATATATATATATATAATATATATATATATAATTCCAAAGAGATTCCAAGCTACTGCTATTCAGACCATGAATATATTGTATTATACTCATAATCTGTATTGCTTAACAAATTGAGAATTGTATTTAACTTCTAAGAAAATCTGCTGTGAGCAGATGGACAACTAGTGTCCCATATGAAGCATCTTCTAATGCTTTCTGTTCAGGCAGACTAAAAGTTTAATCTTCAGATAGTCTCAACTAGATGATTTATACCATGGCTGACTGTATGTATGTATGTATGAATGTATGTATGTATGAGAACATTCAATAGTCCTAGTCCCTGAAGCAGAAAGATCAGGGAACTGTTGGAGGCTCTTCTGATCTTCATATACAGATTTTGCTCCAGCTGAGGTCAGGGCAGAAGGCTTTAGAAGAAGGGAATGACACACTCCCTGGATTTGTTGCACTGCAGTATTGGAGCATGATGGTTGTTGTGTGTATCCAGATGGGAACCAGGATGACAGGTTCTTCAAAAATGGATACCACCTTCAGTTCTGTCCCTACCCCTCCTACTGCTGCAATTAGACTCCTTATACTATATGGGATTAGTGACCAAAGGATCAGAATCAGCTTGCATTTCCACAGGACCTTTCTAACACTGACACATCTATTTCACAGTGCTCTCAAAGAAGCATTCACAGTACTAGAATCAATACTGATAAAATGTCAGTGGGTAATTTTTACAACAAAAATTCTATTAACCTTTGTTTGCCAATACTGCAATACTTGTAATACTGAGATATTGTCTAGGTTTCAAACAATCATGTTCAATTTTTTGTTTTTCCTTTGGTTATGTCAATAAAGCTGGAATAATTTTTAGATCTTGTCTAGGCAAAATGCTAATTCAAAATTTGAAAGGAGCTATGTTGCATAAGAGGCAAACCTGCAACATATGCCAGAGAGAATTAATTTAGTTCTTTCCAAAGAGAATAAACAAATTTGTACATAGATAAAAATGTATTATATTGCTAAGTGAAAAGTCAGAAAATGAAAACACAACCTATCAAAAGCAATTAATCAGAAAAGCTCAACTGTGAAAGTAAATTACACGCACAGTAGCAATACTTCTCAAATCTACACCAATTATTTCCATTTATTACATACAAGTCTTATATTTTTCCCTCTTTCCATTTAATACATACAAGTTTTATATTTTTCCCTCTTTCCAAGTGACATCAGTCACATAAACTTTACTTTTAATGGGAATTAATTTAAAAATGAAAGGAAGCTCATGGAGCAAATTATCTTGAGTGTCATCACGCAACACTTGGAGGGCCACCAGGTGATCAGGCCCAGTCAGCACGGTTTTATGAAAGACAGGACCTGCTTGACTTACCTGATCTCCTTCTATGACAAAGTGACATGCTGGGTGGACAAGGGAAAGGCTGTGGATGTGGTCTACCTTGACTTCAGTAAGGCTTTTGACACCATTTCCCACAGCATTCTCCTCAAGAAACTGGCTGTTCTTGGCTTGGACTGGTGTATAATTTGTTGGGTTAGAAACTAGCTGGATAGCCGGGGCCAAAGAGTTGTGGTGAATGGAGTTAAATACAGTTGGAGGCCAGTCACTAGAGGAGTCAGTACTCAGGGCTCAGTACTAGGGCCAGTTCTCTTTAATATCTTTATCAATGATCTGGACGAGGGAATCGAGTGCACCCTTAGTAAGTTTGCAGACGACACCAAGTTAGGTGCCTGTGTCGATCTGCTTGAAGGTAGGAAGGCTCTGCAGGAGGATCTGGATAGGCTGGACCGATGCGCCGAGGCCAACGGTATGAAGTTCAACAAGGCCAAGTGCCAGGTCCTGCACCTGGGGCACAACAACCCCAAGCAGAGCTACAGGCTGGGAGATGTGTGGTTAGAAAGCTGCCTGGCAGAGAAGGACCTGGGAGTATTGGTTGATAGTCGGCTGAATATGAGCCAGCAGTGTGCTCAGGTGGCCAAGAAGGCCAACAGCATCCTGGTTTGTACAAGAAACAGTGTGGCCAGCAGGACCAGGGAAGTGATTGTCCCCCTGTACTCGGCTATGGTGAGGCCGCACCTCGAGTACTGCGTTCAGTTTTGGGCCCCTCACTACAAGAAGGACATGGAGATGCTTGAGCGAGTCCAGAGAAGGGCAATGAAGCTGGTGAGGGGTCTGGAGAACAAGTCTTATGAGGAGCGGCTGAGGGAGCTGGGATTGTTCAGCCTGGAGAAGAGAAGGCTCGGGGCGACTGACCTTATCGCACTCTACAGGTACCTTAAAGGAGGCTGTAGCAAGGTGGGGATTGGTCTATTCTCACATGTGCCTGGTTACAGGACAAGAGGGAATGAGCTAAAGTTGTGCCGGGGAGGTTTAGGTTGGATGTTAGGAAGAACTTTAATGAAAGGGTTGTTAGGCATTGGAATAGCCTGCCCAGGGAAGTTGTTTAGTCACCATCCCTGGAGGTATTTAAAAGATGTTTAGATGTAGAGCTTAGGGATATGGTTTAGTGGAGGACTTGTTAGTGTTAGGTCAGAAGTTGGACTCGGTGATCTTGGAGGTCTCTTCCAACCTAGATGATTCTGTGATTCTGAGGAAAGCATCATTTGAGGATTTAAATACATTTCCAAGGGATGCTTTTCATACTTGAAAGACTTTGCACGACGATGTTTAATAAGTTAACATAAACAGCATGTGATTGGAAAGTAAAGATTTAACAATGTGCATTTGCCATTGATAAATGATCAGAAATTGGCCAGAATACTTTGTCCAAAGACTTAGGTTTTAAATTATGATTATCAATAATTATTATGATTGATAGCTTTTATTATGAGACAACATAAAATAATAATAAAAATATGGTTTTATATTTTTATATTTTATTATAGTTTATTTATATTATATTATATTATAATTTTATTTATATTTTATATTTAGAGTATCTTAGAATCTGCTTTGCAGAAGCTGTTAGCTATCAAACATCACCCCAACTGAGTTTTTGTAGCTAGGTCCCTTGGTCATTCGTTCTTTAAATATGGTTTCTTCTGATAGAAAATTAATATTTTTCAAATAATATTTTACAATGCAAAAATACATAGAAGCCTCGCAAGGGTTGTCCTTTACTATATAGTTCCTGTTGCAAAGGAATTAAAACCTAAGACAGAAGACAATTATCAAGGTAAAAAGAGGATCAAATATGGGAGGGTATCTTACACACACTGGTTTAGCTTGACGTCACCTAAATTAAGACATAATGTGCTCATGATCAGAAAGAAGTTGCTGTGAGCTCCCTCCATATTCAGTGGGAAGAGACAGATAGCTGGGTCTCATCTGGGTTCCTGCACCCTCAGATGCCACAAGACTACATGGGGGAACCCAGGGGAATTATTGCCTGAGTGGTTTTCTTTATTAAGATCAGCATGTTTAAGTTTTACTTATGTCATATTGTGTGCATACAATAATAAATGTAATTTGGGGATTATTTATAATTATTCCAGTGCAAGTGGAGGCTGAAGACAGAGGAGCTGGTCCTTGTTATTGTCTCTATGTAAAATGTACCTTGTACACACTAAGCCACTCACAGGACATAAAATGAAATTCAGACACCTCTCTTAAAGTGATGATAAAAACAATGCCATACTAAAATTGGAAAAGGAAGTAAAAAGAGAACCATGGAGTCATAAGGAACCATGAAGTCTGAGCTGCTATATATATATTAGAAAAAAAAAAAAAAAAGGAAAGAAAAAAAAAAAAAAAAGACCACCAGAAACCAGACGGGAACAAAATGTCATAGCTGAAAATAAAAACTACATGATACAATTTTGTAAATTTATTTTAAAATGTCAGTGAAGTCATTACTATACCATTAATTTGCGGCTGTCAGACAGTCATTAGAAGCTTACTGTATTGTAATTTCTTTTTGTTTAACTCTACCATAACATTTTTTTGATACAATGTTAACTGTGATGTTCTCCTTCAAGAAAAAATATTGGTTTCAGCAAACCACAAAGATCATAGAATTATAGAATCATAAAATCATAGAATTATAGAATGGTTTGGGTTGGAAGGGACCATAAGGATCATCTAATTCCACCACCCCTGACATGTGCAGGGACACCTTCTATTAGATCAGGTTGCTCAAAGCCCTATCCAACCTGGATGGAAGAATCACCTCCCTTGACCTGCTGGCCATACTTCTTTTGATGCAGCCCGGAATACAGTTGGCTTTCTGGGCTGCAAGTGCACATTGCTGGCTCATGTTGGATTTCTCATTAACTAACACCTGCAGGTGCTTCTTCTTCCCTTCTACACCCAGTCTATATTTGTGCTTGGGATTGCACCAGCCCAGAAGCAGGATCTTGCAGTTGGCCATATTGAACTTTATGAGATTCACACAGGGCTAGCTCTCCAGCCTGTCCAAGTCCCTCTGGCATCCCTTCCCTCCAGTGTGTTGAATGCACCACACAGCTTGGTGTCATTGGCAAACTTGTTGAGGATACACTCAATCCCACTCTCCATGTCACCAACAAAAATGTTAAGCAGCACCAGTCCCAATATTGACACCTGAGGAACACCACTTGTCATTGATCTCCACTTGGGCATTGAGCAGATGACTGCAACTTTTTGAGTGCAGCCATCCAGCCAATTCCTTACCCACTGAGTGGTCCATTCACCAAATCCCTATCTTTCCAATTTAGAGACAAGGATATCATAGGGGACAGTGTCAAATGTTTTGCACAAGTACATGATGTCAGTTGCTCTTCCCCTGTCCACCAATGTTGTAACCCCATAATAGAATACCGCCAGATTTGTCAGGCACAATCTGCCCTTAGTGAAGCCATGCTGACTGTCACCAATTACCTCCTTATTTTCCATGTGCCTTAGCACGGTTTCCAGGAGGATCTGCTCCATTACCTTGCTGGGCACAGAGGTAAGACTGACTGGCCTGTAGTTCCTTAGGTCTTCCTTTTTTTTCCTTTTTAAAAATGAGGATTATGTTTCCCCTCTTCCAGTCATTGGAAACTTCACCAGACTGCCACGACTTCTCAAATGTGATAGATAGTGGCTTAGAAACTACATCCATCAGTTCCCTCAGGACCCTTGGATATATCCCATCAGGTCCTGTGGACTTTCCAGGCTGGATGGGGCCCTGGCAAACCTGATCTAGTGGGTGGCATCCCTGCCTATGGCAGGTGGGTTGAAACTAGATGATCTTTAAGGTCCCTTCCAACCCAAGCCATTCTATGATTCTATGATTCTATGATTCTATGATTCTATGACTTGTGCACCTTTACGTTCCTTAGCTGATCTCGTACCTGATCTCCTCTGACAGTGGGTGGTTCTTCATTCTTCTAGTACCTGCCTTTCCTTCCTGGGGCCCAGGTATGTGGCTAGAACCCTTACTAGTGAAGACTGAGGCAAAAAAGTCATTGAGTACTTCAGCCTTCTCCGTATCTTGGGTGACTAGGTCTCCTGTTTCCTTTCAGAGAGGGCCCACAATTTCCCTAGTCTTCTTTTTATCACCGATGTACATATAGAAGCCTACTATAACAACATACTGGAGAATGCGGTATATGCATATTCAGATTATGAAGGTGATAAGTGCTTTCTTTGTATGATAGAACCATGTAGAGAATTAGATATATGTAAAATCATTATATTAGCAAAGAGTACAAAAACAGAATGTCTTGTTTGGGAAAGAGATTTAGAAAGCTCCTACAGAAATTAATGCTTCATTTTGGCAGAAAAAAAAAAAAATAGATTGAACAGTGTATGATATTTTCTGTTTTGTAAATCTAATGTATTTATCACGAAGCCATACAGCTGGCATTCATATTGATAGTGGTTGATAACTTCTAGAATGAAAATGCTCATAAACACAGAATGTAAATAGGTATGTAGTAGTCTTTCCTATAGTAAAAGTAAATGAAAAGAAAAATCATTCAGTGAAGGATGAATTTACACAAACCACTTGAAATAACATTGACACATTTTCAGGATGTTTTGATATAAGGACTACAGTCCTCTGCTTGACAGGTTACATGTATTTAAAAGGGTCAAAGGCGATGCTAGGAGATTTTTTTCAGAAAATAAGTTAGTTGGTGAAAAATAGAGTTTTGATTGATCTGAAAGAACTGGTGAAGTTTGGGTCAAATCCAGCAGATATTTACTTTTTTGTTGTTGTTGTTGTTGCTGATGTTGTTTTTTCAAAAATGGATAAATAATGAAATCAATACAGGAGTGAATATGAGAAGGCAGAAACTGGGTATTTTCTAGTTCTATGACTGTGTGTCTTTGAACTGGAACTATGTGGAAGTAACAGGAATGACTAAAGAAATAACATTTATCAGCCTTTTATGTCCTGAAATTTTGCATTGCACTGTTTCAGTAAATAATCATGTATTGTGGTTTACCCAGCCGGTAGCTAAACACCACACAGCCGTTCACTCACCTTCCCCGCCCTCTCTCTGGGATGGGGGAGAGAAACGGGAAAGTGAAGCCTGTGAGTTGAGATAAAGACAGTTTATTAAGATAGGAACTAAATAATAATAATAATAATAATAATAATAATAATAATAATAGTGTGTACAAAACAAAAGATGCACAATGCAACTGCTCACCACCCGCTGACCGATGCCCAGCCTATCCCGAGCAGCCAGCCCCCCCACCCCAGCTAGCCACCCCTATATATTGTTTAGCATGACGTCAGATGGTATGGAATACCCCTTTGGCCAGTTTGGGTCTGCTGTCCTGGGTCTGTCCCCTCCCAGCTCTTGCTGCACCCCCAGCCTGCCCGCTGGCAGGACAGAGCGAGGAGCTGAAAAGTCCTTGGTTTAATGTAAGCACTGCTCTGCAACAATTAAAACATCAGCACTCTTCTCATCGTAATCCAAAACATAGCACACTACCAGCTACTAGAAGGAAAATTAACTCTGTCCTAACTGAAACCAGGACATCATGACTGTAAATTCATCTGCAAGAAACGACAAAGATCACAATGCAGTAATCTAAAAAACAGAAGTAAAAGAGTGAATTCATTGTGCTTTTTGTACCCAGCTCCAGAAAGAAGGAAGCAAGACCACTACTGCCTTTGGGTATGTTTTTAGCTTCCAGTAGCGACAATCCCATGTTCAAACACCAAAAAATTGAAATCACACAGTTGTATTGCCATTAATTTTAGTGGGTACAATATTTTATATTTGGATTGATCTATATAAGCAAGAAGTGAGGTGTCATTACATATAAATTAGCTTCTATTCAACAAGAAGAATCATAGAATCATAGAACGGCTCGGGTCGGAAAGGACCGTAAAGACCATCTAAGTACAACCCCCCTTCCATGGGCAGGGACACCTTCCACTAGGCCAGGTTTGTCAAGGCCCTATCTAGCGTGGCCTTGAATGCCTCCAGGGATGGGGCATCCTCAAGTTCTCTTGGCAACCTGTTCCAGTGCCTCACTACCCTTACAGTAGAGAATTTCCTCCTCTTATCTAGTTTAAATCTCTCCTCTTTTAGTTTAAGACCATTCCCCCTTGTCCGAGTCTGAGCTAAGAGTCCTTCTCCATCTTTTTTGTAAGTCCTCTTCAAATACTGAAAGGCCGGAAGGAGGTCTCCCTGGAGCCTTCTCCCAAGCTCCAAAGTCAAGCATCCCCAGCTCTCTCAGCCTTTCTTCATAGGAGAGGTGCTCCAACCCTCTGATCATCTTTGTGGCCTTCCTCTCTATCAGGTTCACATCTTTCTTGTGCTGAGGGCCCCAAAATTGGACACAGTACTCCAGGTGTGGCCTGATAAGGGCAGAGTAGAAGGGGACAATCACCTCCCTAAGAAAATACATGTAAAAATGTTTCTTGTTTATTAGCTTCAGTGTTTTTCATTTCCAGCAGCTACTGATTTTTCTTCTCATTTACACTTACAAAATGTACTGGGTGACACTTGCCAGTTGACAGTCTGAAAACTACACTTGCATATCTTCTTCACATTTTCACATAATACATTTACAAGGTCCACAGAAATTAAGACAACTCAGAAATGAATAATAATAGATCCTACAATATGTGGTAGTAAAATACACCTTTCAAAACTTAGAGAAGTCATTTGAGTCTTTGGTATGTGGTCTTGCAAAGTTAAATATTCATGAGTTATCTATATCTCCTCCTTCTATCCATGCTGATCAAATAATTGTTGAACTTTGCTTGAATATTATTTTGCTTTGTCAACCAGCACTCCCTGATCCCTTTCTGCTGAGGTGCTCTTCAGCCACTCACCTCCACAGAGTGTACCCATGTCTGGTATTACTCTGTCCCAGGTGCAGAGCCCAGCATTTACCGTTGTTGAATTTCATGCCATTGGTGATTGTTCAATGCTCCAATGTATCTGGTCCCTCTGCAAGGACTGTTATCACTCCACAGAGTCAACAGCACCTCCTAGTTTAGTATCACCACCAACTTGCTGAGGATGCATCCTCACATTCCTCCAGAGTGTGTCTCCTCCAGATTGTGTTAATAGTACCTCCCACTTTAGTATTATCAGAGAACTTTCTAAGGATGCAATCCACTCCTGCATACAGATCACTGGTAAAAATGTTGAACAGAGCTGGACCTAGAATTGAGCCCAGGGCAGCATCACCAGTGGCCAGCTGCCAGCCAGATGCAGCCCCATTGACTACAACCCTTTGAACTATACCATTCAACCAGCTGAACCCAGATGTTCATCTCTTGGACAATCTGTCCAGAAATAGTGTGAGGGAAGGTGCCAAAGGCCTTACTGAAATACAGAAAGATTACATCCACCTCCTTCACTTCATCCAGTAAGCGGGGGACCTTACTGTAGAAGGAGATAAAATTACTAAGATCAAACTTCCCATTTGTGAACCCATGTTGACTGTGTCTGATAATAGCTTTGTTCTTTAAATGACTTTCAATTGCAGGATAATCTTCTTCTTTCCAGGACCTATGATTAGACTAACAGGTCTGTAGTTTCCTATCTCTTTTCTTGTGCCTTTCTTATAGATGGGTATAACATTGGCTAGCTTCCAGTCAGCAGGGACCTCTCCAGACTCCTAAGACCTTTGGTAAATTGTTGAGAGGAGTCCAGATATGACATTTATTAACTCCTTCACCACTCTGGGGTGAATCACTTCAGGCCACTTGGATTTATGATCATTCAGCTCACGCAAATGGTCCCTTACAATTTCAGGGGCCTGGTGATGTATTCTTCCCTATGAAGTTTTTACTAATATCTGTAATCATGAGATATCATTATACCTATGCTAAACAAAAATGACTATTTGGCAGCTGAAGACCTTGCAGATGTGCATATGAATAGTTTCTGATAAATGATGATATTTTCATTAAAATAATTACTAGAGTGACTATAAGGCTGACTGTGTGCCTACAGATTTCAAGTCAAAAGTATTAATTGAACACTTTAGGAGCCATTTTTTAACTTCCTATTTATATATAGTTAGCACTTCCATACTTGGCACTCAAAAATGTTGCGTCATATAAGAAGGCAAATAAATGACTCTAGCTGTTTCATTATTATTCTTTATTTAAAGTTGATTTTTTAAATTATATAATGACACAGAACAATTTCCCTTTAACTGCAGGCTGTTTTTTGCTTGTTTCAGTTGGAAACTAACGCATGTTAACATTTAACTACATGCCTTACTTGACATAAATTTTTGTCCAATACTTAACCTCTGAGCCTACAGTCCCATAAGCATTCTGAAGAATGAAGAAAAAGATATGGTGGGTGGCTGTGCATCCTGCAAACATCATTGTTTCATAGGATCTGGTATGTACTCACTACAGTGTGCTAATAGGGGCATTTCAGACTTGCCTGAACTTCCCTTAGCAAACTCTCAACTGCTTAACAAGAACTGATTTCTAATGTGAAACCCCAGAAAGACCTAGAAATTTCACCTCTAACTCAAGCAGCCACAACATCCAAGAATTAAGGAAGCATGATTAGCTGAGGTTTAGTCCTGGAGGCCAGCAACAATTTTTGCCTCAGCTGGCCCTGCTGAAGTCATTTGTGCTGCTTATCCACTTAGCAGGCATATTTCTGTAGCCCATTTTATATTGCTGAAAACAGTATTGAAAATATCGTACCTATTTTTATTGGTCTTTTTTTTTTTTTTTTTTTTTTTTTCTTTGGAAACTAAGCTTAAGAGATCACTTGATCTGTGACTTGTGTTCATCATCCTCTAATTATCAATCATTTTATTTCTATGAAATAGATTGGAGGAGTGGATGTCTTCCAGATAATTACTACTTTTAAGTGAAAGAAAAGAAGAAAGAAAAAGAAGAAGAAAAAAATAAAAATAAAAAAAAAAATCAAAGAACAACAACAACAAAAACAAACAAACAAAAACCCTACAGACCTACAGGACTAGAGGGAGATTGGAGGAATATTCACAGTTTTTCCCTTAACAACTTTTATGCCAGTCTGCTGAGTTCTGCAGGACACAATTCACCATCAAACTGCTATGCTGGAGCAGGTAATAAATGCATGGAAGACAGAAAAGAAAATTTTAGTATAATTATGTTGAAGAATGAATAAAACAAGACACAAATCTGGGGAAAAGAAATGCTCTGCCGGTACCAGGGCTCATCAACATACTTACTTTAAATAGTATCATTTTTCTGGAGGAATAGAGAACAGTCACTTGCTGAGGCAATCAGATCAAGTGCAGGCATGTACTGAGGTGGAACAAGGGATTGTGGTGTGCAGAAGGGTTCCTATTTAAAAAAAGTGCCAGGACATGGAGGCGAGCCGCCGGTACCCATCAGCCTTTGCAGGCAGCCTATGAGGCTTGGGCAAGGCAGGAGCTGCATTTGCCACCACCACATGTACACAGGCAGCACCTAGGGAGCACAGTGGCCAGGAGTGCAGTGACCAATGCAGGAAAACAGGGTGTGGTGCATCAGCCTGGGTGTGGCAAACAGCATGGCAGTTTGTGTGGCAGACGAAAGGCGGACCCCTTGCTTCAATTCTATGAGCGACAAGAAGCGGCCTTTCACTGAGATGAAAATGGTGTCCTCCCAGTGCAACTGCTGGTCTGAGGCTGAAACACAGGCAGAGGGGCCATGACCCCCTCCACAGAGACCTGTACACCTAAACAGACCTCCCAAGGACCAAAAGAGCTGCCCAGACCATCAGTTGCAGGGATCTCCAGAATCTGGAAGCCCCCTGGATTCTGAAGATAGAGGTGGGTGTCATGGGTGCAAAGGTGCCCAGCTGTATGAATTTTTAGAGCACACTACTGTGTTGCAAGAGGAGCTCACTGGGCAGTGTAGTATCCAGGAATCTAAGTGAGAGATTGATGCATGGTATCGTGAGCTGAGTGACAGCCAGGCCTCAAGTCCTGGCAAGAGGTAGGTAAGCTGGCTTCCAACCCTGAATTGACAGACCTGACTAACTTACAAGACCAGGAAGACTGACCCTCATCTCTGCTTGGAGCAGGAAGAGGAATCCTCCTCCCTGCCCCCGAGTGCCTCTGCAGAACAGATACAATGCTCTGGGGCTGGAAAAAAGAGAGTGTGTGAGTAATCGTCATGCCCCAAGAAAGGACAACTGCACAAAGCTGGATTGAACAACCACCTGTATTTGAACCAGTGCCACCAAAAAAAAAATAATAATAATAAAAAAAAAATCACAAAGGGTAGTTATTGGAGATTCCTCACTGAGAGTCACTAAACTACCCATTTGCCATCTGGACAATCCTCTCTAGAGATGTTTGGTACCTGCTGGGGGCTGCATGCATCGTATCATGAAGATGTTACCAAGGCTGATAAAGCTAGATGACTACCACCCATTTCTACTCTTTTATTTAGGGTCAAATGAGGCTACAGTAAGGAGACTCCACAAAACCAAAAGGGACTTCATGTCCTTTGGAAAGATGTTGGTCAGGAGCATTGGCAGTGTTCTCCTCTATCCTCACAGTTGGAGACTGGGACCCAATGAGGTGAATGAATAACTGTGTGACTGGTGAACACTCAGGTTTTTGGGTTCTATGATCTTGAATGAACCATTGAGAGACCAGGCATATTGACACCAGAGGGGGTGCACCTGACCAGGTGGGGCAAAGCTTTAACACTGACACTTTATGAAGCATCAGGAAAATACTTGTCAGTTGTCCAAAGGAAATTAGGAAAGGAAATTAGGGAAGGATCCTCCAAAAAGGTGATGCAACCAGTAGCCCAGCTGAAGTGCCTCTATACGAACACAGCATGGGAAACAAGGAGGAGGAATTGGAAACCATAGTGTAATTACAAAACTGACATTAATCAGTCAATTGTGTGATGAAACAACTGGAACACTGTAATTGAGGGTTACAAGCTTTTTAGAAAAGATACACACGGAAGGAGAGGCTGGGAGTGTTGCCCTCTATGTTAAGAAACAGATAGATTGCAAAGAGCTGCCTTTGAGAAACAGCCATGAGAGCTTGGTGTAAAAATTAAGGACTGGATAATAAAGGACACTTTTTGGTCAGGTCTACTGCAGGCTGCCTGATCAAAGGGAGGCTACTGATGTGACCTTCTTGCTTCAGCTACATGAAGTGTCACACTCACAAGCTCTCATCCCAGTGGGGGATTTCAACCACCTGGACTTCTTCTGGAAAGCTACACAGCAGGCTGTAAGCAATCCAGAAGACTCCTGGAATACATCAAGGATAACTGCCTGGTCCAGGTATTAGACAAACCAACCAGAGAAGAAGCATGGACCTGGTGCTCACCAATGTGAGTGAACTCATTAAAGAAGTAGATTGGAGGCAGTCTAGGCCTCCGTGATCACACCCAGGTTGAGTTTGTGATCTCAAGGAATATGGGGCTGGCAAAGAACAAAGTGAGGACCCTGAACTTTAGAAAACTTCCAGATGTTTAAAGAATTAGTGGATGAGATTCCTTGGGAAACAGTCTGTAGGGACAGAGGAACTGATCAGAGCTGTCAACTCTTTAAGAACATTTGTCTTAGAGAGCAAGAGCTCTACATCTCCATGTCAGTCAGGGAAGGCAGGAAACCAACATGGATGGAAACTGAGCAAGGACTTTTAAATTAAAACGTATGGGGTTCTCTGGTCTGCATCTGCAAATACACATGAGAATTCTAATGTTTTTGAAACTATGGCAGTTATTTGGTCTGTAAATTAAGCTAAAACATAAATCTCGCCACATTTTTCCATATTAATCAGTTCACCTGCTTTTCCTTTAAACCTTTTCCCCAAAGACTGCATAGCTCACATATAACCTACAAACAGCACACTTGTCAAATGTTGCTTACAGACATTATGTTGCCACTGTATTTGTCCCAGACATTACTATTACAGAAATTATTCAATCTAGTGTATGTTATTTGAATTTAGATTTTTCTTATCCTACTGATTTAAAATGGAAATAAAACCCTGTTGTTGCCATATCTTTCCAACTGATTTATGTTCCTTTTTACAAATTTTAAAGGGTTAATTTTAAAGGGTCTTTTGTCCATTACAGTGATATCCTATAATTCATTTAGTGGTAAGAGAGAAATTACAATGGCAGAAAAAATCACTAAGATATAGTGTTTAGATCTGACTCATTGCCAGCTGTGAGTGTCTTGATCAAATGCTTTAAATTTAATATTTAATGAATAAAGACTAAAAAAAGAAACTAAATGACCTCAAAAAGGAGCAAATGCAAACCACTCAGGAGAACTTGCATGTAAGAAGGAAAAATGGATTAGAGATGACTTTGAAAATCTCACTTGTTTTTCCTACATGAGTTGCTTGAAACATTGACACATGCTGTCTTCATCATGACACCAAGCACAGCACACGCCCACCATGGTATAAACTTCAGTGCTAACCCTGGAGTGTAGGCTTCCTCTATTGTCAAAATTATATAAAAATGCCCTTTTGAATCTTAATAAGTCAGCCCTTGAGAAAAAAAAAAAAAAAAAAAAAAAAAAAAGTTTTGTTTTGTTTTGTTTTGTTAAAAAAAAAAAGAAATGAAAGACCATTGGGTCTTTCATCATGCAACATGCAACAGGGGTGAATGACTCATTTCATTGCATTCTAATTATGAGTATAAAGAAAATATACATCATTTTCACTCATCTAAGGATTTATTTGTGTTTATTTGACATCGCATCATCAGCCTTTTGTCTAGTTACCAGTTTTGTCTTCTGCCATTTTGGAATTATGTACCTTCTCACTTATTTTCTTCATTAAAATGTAATGCTCCCTTGTGTTTGTGATATTTCTCTAGCAAGATCTATGTAACAGTTCGAGCCTTTCAAGGACTTTGACCAGGGCACAGTTTTCATGGGAGTTGTATTTCAAGAGAGGAAATTCTTCAACGCCCTTGGAAATTTTGCTTCTCCTTCCATCCACATATCTTGAACATGCATGATACTGTGACTTCATATTTCAGTCTTGAGATAGCACTGAAATATAAAATTGGTCATGGTTGACTTGAATGGATTCTGTTTTCCTTTTGTTTATTCTTGAACTGACATAGGTTAAGTGTTTTCACACTGTCAGAATTAGGTAGAGGCCAGCAGAATGATTCACAGCACTACAAAAAGGCACATTAATTCCCTATCACTTCGATAGAGAATTTAAACTCATTGGAAAAGTAATCCACGCAGTGTGTGTGATCATGAGAAACCACTCAGAGCAGATACAAAATACAGTAGTGATTAACTTCAAAAATTTCTCCCAGTTTTGATGACTGACTCAGGGCTTGAACTTTAATCTCTTGGACCACTTGGAAACCAAGATGGGCAGACATCTAATTGTGTAAGGCTCACTCTTTTTAAAACAACAGAAGCAGCAATGGGACCCTTCTATTATAAAACCTCTCGAAATTAAAGCAGTCTTCCCCAAAACAAGTAATTCTCACTTCTACTGTCCACCAGAAATGATTTAGATGCACCCTGTAACTTTCCAAAGATCTTCCCTAATTTCCAGACAGGATATACTATCTCTCCTATTAAAAATCTAAGTAATTGTGAAGTCAGAACTGTAGAGGGAATATCTGACTGCTGTAATGTATTAGCCCCTTCCACAGTAAAGTATCTAGATAAAAGCATATGTGCAGATGCCTAGGATTTTTTTAGAGCAAACAAGTCATACCTGGTAAGCTTTGTCAGCTGCTGAGGTTGAGCGCTGACATGGGAGCATGAACTTTCTACACTTTCTTGTTGCTATTCTTCAGATCTAAGATATCTCATAGGAGCAGTGTGAATTCTGCAGGTGAAACAAATATTAACCTCCTCAGCGAATTAAAAAGTTTCAGAAATTGGCTGGCTCTGAACGTGCTCCTGCAATTGAGATCTTGCAGCTTCAAGAGCAGCTAATTAGGAAATTACTTCCATGGCTGCCCATCCAGGCTATCTGTAGGAGATTACTAGTTCTGAAGAACATGTAGCAGAAAGCAGTATGTTTTTCCTTATCAGCACTATTCATAGCTCAGAGTTTGCTGAAACAGACAACGAAGGTCAGTTTCTTGTCATCTGCTGTGCTCTGCTGCTGAATCCTTATGCAGCTATTTCTAACAAGAAAAAGAGCAGGAATGTTTCGGCTAAGAAAACTGAAAAGTTTATATAACACCATCTTTTAGGAACCAGAGGAGGACTTTGGGATTTCAGATTTACAGAATAAAGCTTATTGTTAAGGTTATCTCCATATGTGTTATAGTTCTGTCTAAAAGGAATGAAGTATTCAGCTGCGTGATATAAAGAAAGTAGCCTCGGTCCTTCTCCGTTCCGTACAAATGATGCAACAAGTCATAACAAAGGAGGACTCAAAGATTTGATGCAACACACAGAACTTGTCTGGACCTTATTTTTACACTGAATTTGTAAATCCAAAAAGTTCGAGGCTACAGCTCATTGTAATCTAGTACCTCCACTTTGACGTGAGTTTTCCTTTCCTGTTACAATTGTTTTGCTGCTGTTTACAGATGAAAACAGTTGGATATCAGGAAAAAATCCATTTAGTTGACAAGCTGGTTTGTCAGTGGTCTGACAGAATGCTTCAGTTTCCTCAGTGAGTGTTATGTGGAGCTCTGATACTTTTTGCCTGAAGCCAGAATTTAGATAGCTATAATATGGTGTGTGGAATTGCAGTCAAGACTGTGATACAGAAAATTTCAAAAGAATGGAGACAGTGCCTCTATGAACAGCACACTATGCAGAAACATAAATTTACCAATCTCTATAAAGATAGAAACCCTTTTAAATATTTTACCCTCTAAATGTATTTTTGCAGCTAGATATTCTAGAAGTAACCATATATTTACTGCATAGTACATATTTGAAAATACAAGTAATGTTTTTTAATACTCACCTTTCAAATTGGTACAAATAAATCTTCAGATTTATTTAAATCTGTGACAATACCACAACATTTATATATATATATATATATAATGAAAATATATTGATTTGATGTTCTCATTGGCTTGTTTTCATTTTAGTTAAAACAGAAAACTGCTAAAGTTAAATTTTCAGTATAGGCTGGGGAAACTATAATACCAAGTGCTTCTTCTCAGCTGGATTTGTTACATCAATGTTCACAGTGCGTGAAGGAAATCTCAGAATCACAGAATGGTTTAGGTTGGAGGGAACCTCTGAAGATCATCTAGTCCAACCACCCTGCCAAGCAGGATCACCTAGAGCACGTTGTGCAGGATAGCATCCAAGCAGGTTTTGAATCAATGTTAGTTGCAGCAGGACAGTACACAGAAATGTCATAGAACAGCAGGACAGAGCCACCCTAGTCATCTTCCTAGCCACCTAGGAAGATGACTTTTAGGTAGCAACTGCCAAGAAGAGGAAACTGCTTTGGCACCTGTGCAGCAGTATTTAGCTCTTTGCTTGCCATATGAACATGCCTATAGGTGTAGCTAGCCAACCCCCAAATACACTGAAGTGTCTGGGATCTTTACATTAATGATAACTTTTGCTGAAAAAGTGAACTGGATGCCTGGTATGTCTTTATTTCAACAAGGTTCTCATTGCAGAGCTAATATTACACTGTCAGTGATTTGCTTTGCAAGAGCTGGATCTGAAACCTACAGACCCAGGGAATTAATCCAGTGTTTCAGGATCCAATAGTACATGAAAAGAGAGAGTGCTGCTGGAACATTCATTCTTTCCATGGTTGTTTATTCTGGTTCAGATGATAGAAATATCATGTGCTGCAGTGACTTGTGAGAGGATTTAGAAACACAACTGCAAAAACAGTTTATTTTGCTAGCCATAAAGCTGATTGAAACAACAGAAACTTAAACCAATGACACATTCTTATACTTTCAATGCTTTCTCAAGATATTACTGTCTAAAAAATTAAATATAAAAGGAAAAACAAATAAACAAACAAACAAAACAAAACAAAACAAAAAATACCAGACATGTTGGGTCACACAACACTCACAATAGATACAAAAATATAACCACCAAATACCTTTCTGTGTGAAACAGACCAAGTAGCCACTAAGTATTACTTTATAATGAGCCTTTGTTTGCACATTTCACCTGGAAAAACTTTTAATCTACTAGCTAAACTGGCCTAATACAATTACAAGTGCGCAGCCTTTACACCAAACTATTATCTGAAGTATTAGATTAGAAACCAAACTCTATTGTCCTTTATCTTTAAATAAAACTGGAAGCATGCCTCCAGGGACATGTCTTCAGGGGTGAGGATGGGAAGGCACAAGGAGCAGTATATTCTTGATCAAGATGTGGCAATATTTTTCACTACAATACATAGGTGGAGTGAATGCTGTGAAGAAAAGTGAACCCAGTCAAGTTCCAGTAATGTCAAAAACCTAACTCAAGATAGAAAACCTTCCCAAAATTTTGTACAGAATAAATAATAACTATGATGCAGGCAGAAGTTCAAAAAGATAAATTGATCTAAGATATTCTCTATGTAGGAACAGGTATTTTTTTATTATTATTTTTCTTACACTGACGTACTTTGCTTAAAAATATCTACCCCAAAATTAAGCATATAGATATCATCAAACCTTTGAAGTACTGCTCAGATGCATTACATCTTCACAAAACATTACTAAACTTTCAGGATCTTTTTCTTCCCCTCTCTTCCTCTACTTCTTTGCCTGGTGATTTTCAGATGAGAAAGTCTTTGGATTAGTTTGTTAAAATAAAGTTGAAGAGAACAGGGTTTATTTTTTACACATAGATGACATTGCATTTATTACACATAATCATTATATGGCATAGATTTTGGACCACAAATTAATGCAAGTTCACATTCACCTAATTTTTACATTCTAATATGATTAATCAAACACTTCTTGGGATGAATAATTGATCTTCTAAAAATGATTACAACTAAAGAAACAAGAAAACATTATAGTATCGTGTGTAGTGCTTAAAATTTTGATGTAAAATACAGTATGATAAATTGTGGTAGTAATCTGCTAGCAGTTTAAAATGAACGTTCATAACAATTATAGTATGGATTCTAACACACCCACATATAAGTTAAGTCCTGAATATATGGTAAGATTCCAAAAAGACTGTTTAATTAATAAGGAGCTTTGATATTATGAAATTAAAGAGAGAGGTTAGCTTTTAAGAAACCCATTAAGGAACTTTTGAAAGTAATATTAGGTTATCATAGTAACAGATGCTAGCATTTCTGATTGTAGTCCTTAGCAAGGAGAGTAGATATATGAACAGTTACATGAAGAACCATTACTTCTTAATGAAACTGTGATTTAAAACATATGAGTACATGTCCCTGCATATTTTACAAGATACCTTTACTTTTTCTTAAAAAAAAAAAATAAGACGTATATAAGAATCCAAATCTCAGGATCTCAGGACAGTCCACAAACCTTATCTTGAGGAAATATAACTCTTTAAAATCAACCTCAAAACTATCAGATTGAAATGAACCTATTTTTCTTTTACATAGATTTGAAAAACTGTGTAGTTTCAAAAACTATTTAAATTACCTAAGAAGGCATCCACTTTTATGTTTCAGCAAGTGACACGTTCTCATTTATAGTCAATGGGAGCAATGTTGGAATACATCTGACCCATCTGTTCAAAGGTAGCTACACACAGGTGAGACATACTGCATCTTACTGCCCTGTATTGAGCCTATTTCTCTCAAATATCCTACTATTATCTGCTGTCTTTAGATTACTAAGGTTATATGGGATTAACTCCATTCATGGAGCATGGAAAGACTGCATCAAGGTCACAAAAATTTTTCATGATTTTTTCCAATATTCTTCCATTGGGCACATGCCCAGAGGCAGGAAGAGTAGGAATGGTGATTAACAGAAGGCTGACGAAAGAAACAGGTGAGCAGTAAATGCTTCCAAGTATTGCACAAGCTTACAAATCTTTTCCATGTACAGCCTACTTTGTCAACTTTAAGCAGCTTAAACAGATTTTCTTCTGTGACCAAATAATTAATTGAAGTTACAGGTAAGTGTCTTCATGCAACACAGACTGGAACCTTACAGCTTTACTAAATATATCAGAGTTTTTCTGTTTATTTTTTTTTTTGTTGTTTTTAATACTACCTTAAGATCACACCCTGTAATTCCCTTCTAGGTAAACAGGACATGCAAAATAATTATATATTGGTAACTCATTCCACCTTCCCCAATATCATAACTCATTATGGTGAAAAATACTCAAGCAGGAATGACAGAGCAACATTGGAGGAGACATCCCAGGAATGTCACAAATATTTCTCACATTATCAGCTAGTTGATTGTGCTGTTTAGTGAAAAGCATGGTGTCAATAAATGGTTGTAAAGTTGAACAAAAAGGTCTTTTTGTTCATTTGTTTGTTTGTTTGTTTTTAGGGTAAATTTACTGCTACTCCTTACTTGGAATGCTACCAACCCATAAAGGTGTGAAGGGTTTGTGATGAATTTTGCATTTTACTGCAAGGTCTCTCCCTCTTTTTTTCCTCTTGTAATGTTTCGGCGTAAAGATAATAGAAATAAAAATAACAGTGGTAACAGTCTACCCATTCTGAAAGAAAAAAAAAAAAATGTGTATTTGATGAAAGTTAAATTTTATGGGGAGAGGAGAAAAAAATAAAGTTATTAAAGAATACAGTTTATTCAAAGGATATCAGACTGATATAGAACTCACTGAAACATATGTGTGTATTTATTGAGAGATGAACTCTTAACACTATAACAAGTGGTACTTCAGGTGCTGGCAGAAAATGCAGTAATGTAAGACTTGATCACAACAACATTATCTGCATTATTATTGCAGCCATTCACAGAGATAGATTTTTTTTTTTTTTTTTTCATTGACCATCATCTTGAGACCCAATATCTCATCTTAATTTGAGTAGCTTCCATGCATAGACTGGAAAATTAGCTCTTTCCATCAAAGCATTTGGGTGAAAGAGGAATCACTTCTGTTTAATGTTACATGCCTAGACAGGACAAATGCTTTGTAACAATACTAACATTAAAAAATCATTATTTGGGGGGAATTACCATATCTCTTTATGATAAATTAAACTTTATTATTTTATTTTACTGGGGGGGGGGGGGGGGAAGCAAGGATCTCTGATAAACTATGAAGAAAAGAAGTCAAGAGATGAAGCTGAAAGGGGGCTATTCACAGTTATTTAAAGTCAATTGTTTTAAGTGCACAAGCTCCCAGTGAGTGAGGTGTCCAGGAAAGATTTGTCTGGAAGACACTGAAATGTCCTAATTTAGGAAGTAGTTAAACATCTAGTAGTTGGTCTCTGAATTGTTCCCTGAAGGCATGGATTCTTTTCATGTAACTTTAAGTAGTTTATTAAGTTTTTAAGCTTGTAAGGGTTGGATCTGGTCTAAACTAGTTCCATGAACTACATAACTGTATTAGCCATGTAGGCAGTCAGTATTAACAAGCCCTGGCTTCCTTATGCTCAGGGAGATGAATTAATTTTGGAGTACAAATCACCTGACATAGTAAAATGAGCACATCAAAAAGTGCCTAATTTCAGTATTGATGATAGAGTCCAAGTGGCAGGATGATTTCGTTGGGTCAGACATTAACTGGATCTTTATGATATAACAGACATTTGGGGCAAACCAGATCTTTTCCATTTATCATGGTGTGAAGGGAAAGGAGAAATAGTGCCTGCAAATTCCATGGCCCTGGCTGGAGCACCATCTCTCAAGAAAATGCATTACTGACTAACACTGAAGGTGAGTTTATTAATGAGTGCATAATTACTGCTGTGTGCTCGTTAACCAAATCATTGCGTGCCCTCTAAATCACCACCTCAGAACACCCTGTACATGTGATATGTATAGTCTACATTGCTGCTTTACTCCTCAGTCTACTTTGTGTTGGGGCTTTTATCTGCTGTTTCAGACTTTAACAGGCTTAAGAGTGTTCCTTTTCTTCTTCGTCTTCTTCTTAATATTTTTCCTTTTCTTCTTCATCTTGTTGTTTAATTTTATATGTGTCTGAAGTAGAGATAGTTAAAGTATTTACATAAAGTCTTCCACAACCTAAAATGCTTTCTTCTTGCAGTGGATTGCTCTTACACGAGCTCCTAGAGTGAGTGAATATTCAAGTAATGGGAATGCAACAGTAATTAATCTATATCTTTGTCGCCAAACAAAGATGAATCAGCTGAAATACTATCCAGAAGATCATAAGTCTAGAGAGATGGTTATCATTAGTAAAGTTAAAAGTTTCATTGTCTGATTTGTGTACTCTAACTCTCAAATGTAGTGTGGATATCCTCCATGGGCTGCTGGGGAATAACCTGCTTCACCATGTTCTTCTCCATGGGCTGCAGGAGAACTTTTGCACCTGGAGCACATCCTTGCTTTCCTCCTGCACTTATGTTGGTGTATTGGGTTTATGTGGCCAGGTTTTGGTAGTGGAGGATTGCAGGAATGACCTCTATGAGAAGAATCCAGATGCTGCCTCATGTTAGATAAGGGCCAGTTTCAGCTGTCTCCAAATGGACCTGCTGCTGCCCAGAGACAAGCCAATAAATGATGTTGTTTGTGCTTCTCTGAGAGCAGATTTAAGGAAGGGATAAAACAAACAAACAAAAATAGTGCTGCACAACAGCAGCTGGGAGGGTGAGGAGTGAGAAATAGCCTTGCAGACACCAAGGTCAGTGCAGAAGGAGGGCAGGAAGTGCTCCAGGCACACAGAAGATGTTCCCCTGTGGCCTGTGGAGAGTCCTCTGGTGGAGCAGACTGTCCCCCTGCAGCCCATGGGTCCCACATGGAGCAGATCTCCACTCTGCAGCCCGTGGAGGAGCCCCTGGTGGAGCAGGTGGATGTGTCCTGAAGGAGGCTGTGGCCTGTGGAAAACCCCTGCCAGAGCAGAATCTAGGCCGGATCTGCAGCCCGTGGAGAGGAGCCCACACAGGAGCAGGGGATCTGGGGGGGAGCTTCCACATGTGGGGGACCCATGCTGGAGCAGTTAGCTCTTGATGGATGAACCTCGTGGCACAGACCCATATGGGAGCACTTTTTGAAAAGCTGTAGCCTATGGGAAGCCCACGCAGTTTGGGAAGGACGGCATCCTGTGGGAGGGACCCCATATGGAGTAGGGGCAGAGAGTGACCATGAAGGAATGGTGGAGACGAACTGCTATAGACTGACCACAGCTCCCATTTCCCATTCCTCTGTGCTGCTCAGGAGGAGCACAGAGGAGCACATTTTTTTTTTTTTTCTCATTTCAATTCTACACACTGCCTTTGAAGTGTTTTGTGCTTTCTGAAATATAGTTTTGTAGAGGTGCAATCATCTTGGCTGATGGCCCCAGACATGTCCTGCAGTGGGGCCATCGGAGCTGGATGGAACTGGGTGTGTCTGGCACAGGGCACACCTGCCTCTCCTTCCTACAGCCCCCGGCTACCAACATCTGGTCATAGACAACCAGTATGAGTTTTAAAGCAAACACAAATCTGGATAACGTGTGCATGTGAGTGTTAGGGAGGTTTGACCAAAAAGTCAGCAAAGACCTTGGGCAATAATACCATGAAGAGACATCCTGACAGGCAAACATAGTCCTCAATAATTAGCATTACTCTGATAGGCAGTCCTTTCCCTCTCCGTCTCAGTGCTTACAAGGACAGCTCATTCAGCTTTAGATTTCAGGTTATATAACTTACCCTGCCACACCTCTTGCTGCAACATACAATTGTTCTCATTTTAGATTCCATAAATTCAGCACCTGGAACTACTCTGTCTTTGGATCATTATTATTATTCCTCAAAATTGATCTGAACATCAAATCTACTCATAGGGATAGAATGGGATATAGAACAAAACTTTACAAAGATGGATAAGACCTGGCATTTCAAAACAGTGGATTTGCCAGCTCTTAGAAAATAAGAAAATCATGGTTTGTAGGACTATACAAACAGCAACTCTAGGAAACTTTCCTCACAAAATAAACAATTCAGAATCTAAACATGACTAGATTGCGTGTGACTACATGGGAGTTACATGTTCTTAGCATCATCTGGCCTACAAGTAGCATAGAACAATTTGGTGTAAGTAATTGGAAATTAAAACAATATCAACTATATAATTTTGAGCAATATCAGCAATATAATAAATAGTACAGCATATCTTGAGTAGAACAGAATTTCTTATAATCCCAGAATTAACTCTTGTATGGTGTCAATGGTACTATACATCTTTTCATCATCTAATAACAGAATAATATCATTAAAGCTCCTTACAATGTTCATATACTGGGTGGTAGGGTGTTATCACACCTAGGTGCTTTCATTTCAGTATAACAGATCATGTATATTTTCTTAAGAGTCCAGATAAAAATGACTGAAAAGGTGTTTGACAAGTCAGATAAAGCACTGTAAGGTTTCTCTCTTATAAGTTTGTTTATCATTCCTTTGGTCTATTGAATCTTTCAGAAAAGAAGATTTTGTTATTTTTAATGTCTTAAAACTTGCAAAGGAAACGTGATTTTGAATACTGAATATGGAAAAGAGGTATGTGTTCTCTGTGCTTACTTGCTTTGGCATTGCTACTTAAATATTTACAGAGTATATTTTTAAAGATAAATGAAAAGCAGTAAACTGATGTCAACTAAGCCATCAAAATATTTAGGGCTCTGGAGACATACGGGATGAATACATTGATCTGAGAGATAGCAGGCCTGAATTTCATGGAGGATTCCAAAAAAAGTAAATGAATTAGAAAATAGAATTTATGAACTGTGAAGTTAATTCTTGAAAAATTTACATCAATGTTTTTGTGAAGGAATATTTATTTTTATATTTCATAATCTTACATTGGAGTTTGATTTTGTAATTTAAAGCATACAGCAAAACTGAAGATTTAAATTTAAGAAAATGTTTTTAAAAACAGTGAAGGTCACTAAAGACTGTCTATTTTCGACCTGTGCCCTACATTGCATGAGCACATGCAGGTGACGCACTCAGTTGGGTGACATGGGAAATTGTTGTTGCTTTCAAGTACTCAAAAAAGTATCTGGTGGGAAGAGTGTATTTCTGTGCTCCTCTTCTCTTCTCAATTATTGTATCATATCCTTTCCCATGTTTTTCATGCTTTGCTGGAGTTCTAGAAGACATTATACCTCCTGAGTTGAAAAATCACTCTATATTTTGTAGTATATTAAAGTAGGTAACATAGTTTAAGTGCATTTAAAATGTATATTAAACCTAGTTAGAGTTTGGAATCATACCTGAATTCATTTTCTCACCCAGCAACGTTCATCATATCTCAAAGGTGAGAGGCAAATCATCCTTCCCAATCAAAATTTTCATTTGAATGGATGCCATTTTAAATTTAAAAAGTAGTTTAGAAAGTTATTTCTGAAATATTTAAGCTGTTAGCGTCTGTCTCCCTGCTGAGTCTAGAGCCAGTTTAGGAATAAAGTGCTCTTCTCTGGTATGTTCCCTGGAGCAGCAAAACAGATTATTCCCAGGAAGGTACTCAGACAGCTGCAGTTAATATTTATCTGTTCATGTAAGAGATTGGAAATTATTTTCCCACTAACATTCCACAGAGGGAGGTTCTGGTGTGACTTGAATGACAACTTTTATTGTCATTGTTCAAACCTTCTCTAGCCTTATCTGCTCACCTGCTGCAGACAGAGATGGGAGAGTAATTAATCCATAAAATTACAAGACATCAAAAAATCTCTCAGCATTCAGCTGTTCTCCCCACTATCATCCTCTACTGATTTAAGGAAGAGTTTATTTGTCTAATGCAGCTACTGGATCCTCCTTCCCTGCTTCACTTCATAAACACACAAAAAGCTAAGATCTTTCTCAAAGGATGCCCTCATTTTGCTTCTGGGATTTAAGAAAAAGTTCTTGCTTGTTTATTGTGATTAGATTTTGATATCATGCCGTACTCAGATTATGTTCCTTTTCTACTTTTAAACTGAGATTCTTTAATTTTCTATATCTTAATTAGCACATTCCAGGTTCTAACCTACATGTTTTTGATGGTATAATGGTAAAAGTTTATATATATAATAAGAATTAATAAATGCACAGTTTTCTTACTTGATTTGTGACTAGTTTTCTCTTGAAAACATTAACACATAAAATTCCATCATGAATGTTTAAACTTTCCACCACTAAATTGTATCACATCCCTTTTTGTACATGCTATTTAATTTTACACGTCTTAATGGTTTCCTATTGGTATGGTAAAAATGGTAAAAACCATTATATGATTCTAAGTGTCCCAATTTATGTAAAGTTATGTAAAATATAACAGTATGTGACCCCTCAAACTGGGGTTAAGATCAGATATCACAACAATTAGGAGAGGAAGAAATACCTCCTTGGGGTTCTTTTGCAACCTTGAAGACTCTGATGATGTAGCAGTGTCCTGGACATCATCCTAAACAACCCAAAGAAGATGCCAAAATCCAGGTTGCAAACCCAGGCTTAGTACACAGTGTAAACACAGGCTGTATAAATGCTTTCTTTCAACTACTGGGGAAAAGGAACAACATGCTACAGGAAGTTTACAGATTTTTATAGAAATGAATGCAGATCTGAAGACTTTCAGTTTAGTAGTCTGCACAGGAGACAGATCTTCCCGTTAATTTGGCAAAGTGTATCATAGAATGTAAGAGGGAGAAGATTTATATTTCAATAATAAAATATGTCAAATTAATACAGATCATTAAGGAACATTTTTCACTTATCACTAGGGATTGCATTCAACCAGAGGTAGGATTATTGAGTAATTCTTCAAACCAGGTTATTCCACTGTCCTTGTTCAGAATACTTTCTTGAATACAAGAGTTTAAATTCAAATTTCTGTTCTAGATCAGACATGGGATTTGAGTCCCAGTGTCACTTACCTAATGTATAGCCTATCAGCTGAGGGACTTCTTTTAGGAATAGCTCGTCTTTTCAGGCATGATATTTTGCAAGTGATTCAGGACACTCCAATATAATGAAAAGCATTTCATTTCTGATTGACAGAAATGTTTACCAAACTCCCACCA
The DNA here is from genome assembly GCF_011077185.1 of Oxyura jamaicensis. NCBI lineage: Eukaryota > Metazoa > Chordata > Aves > Anseriformes > Anatidae > Oxyura > Oxyura jamaicensis. The sequence continues at coordinate 24,915,887 of NC_048893.1, forward strand.
TTTTTCCCAATTTTATACATTTCTGAAAAATGTTGGCTAGAATAAGTCTTTCCCTCATTCTTTATTTGTTTTTGTTTGTTTGTTTCCAAACCAAAGACCCAAGTTGCACAGCTGTGCTGTTAGATCCTCCGCAATGTGTCACCTAATATGACTAATACTCCATGTCCAAAGAAGAGCAACAAAGCTGTTGAGGGGTCTAGAGAAAAAGTCTTATGAGGAGTAGTTGAGGGAACTGGGGTTATTTAGCCTATAGAAAAGAAGGCTTGGGGGAGACCTTATTGATGTCTAAAGCTACCTCAAAGGAAGTTCTTGCAGGGTGGATGTTATTCTCTTTTCCCAAGCAACAAGAGAGAGGACAGGAGGAAATCATAGAATCATAAAATGGTTTGGGTTGGAAGGGACCTTAGAGATCATCTAATTCCAATCCCCTTTCCATACGCAGAGACACCTTCCACTAGGCCAGGTTGCTCAAAGACCCATCCAACCTGGCCTTGAACACTTCCAGGCCAGTTACTCAGATACTCAACTTCCAGTTGAGTATCCACAACTTCTCTGTGCAACCTGTTGTAGTGCCTCACCGTCTTCTGAGTAAAGAATTTCTTCCTTATATCTAATCTAAATCTACCTTCTTTTAGTTTAAAGCCATTACCCCTTGACCTATCACTACTCTCTTTGATAAAGAGTCCCTCTCCAGCTTCCCTGTAGCCCGCCTTTATATACTGGAAGGCTGTTATTAGGTCTCCCTAGACAAAATTCCCTCAGCCTGTCTTTGTAGGAGAGGTACTTCATCCCTCCGATCATCTTTGTCACTATACTTTGGACTCATTCCAATACTTCCATATCTTTCTTGTGCTGAAAGCCCCAAAGCTGATGAAAGTACTCCAGGTGGGGTCTCATGAGAGCAGAGTAGAGAGGGAGAATCACCTCTCTAGCCCTGCTGGCTGTGCTTCTTATGATGCAGCTCTGGATAAAGTTGGCTTTCTGGGCTGCAAGCACACATTGCTGGTTCGTGTTGAGCTTTTTGTTAACCACCACCACAAGGTCCTTCTCATCAGGGCTAATTTCAGTCCATTCTCTGCCCAGCCTGTATTTGTGCTTGAGATTGCCCCAGGCCCAGATGCAGGACCTTGCACTTGGAAATGTACTTAAGTTGTACCAGGGTATGTTTAGGTTGGGTATTAGGAAAACTTTCTTCACTGAAAGGGTTGTGAAGCATTAGAACAGGCTGCCCAGTAATGTAGTTGAGTCACTATCCCTGAAGGTATTCAAAAGACTGGTAGATGTGGTACTTAAGCACATGATTTAATGGTAGACTTGTCAGTAATTAGGTTAATGGTTGGACTTGATGATCTTAGAGGTCTTTTCCAACCTAAATGATTCTGTGATACTATTCTATGATTCTATGACTTACTGTGATTTCTTTTCAATGGTGTTTTTCTATTTTGGGAATTTTTTTGTAAGTCTGGGACTGAAGACAATAGTGCAAGGATGATGTTTTCCATCACAGCTTTGAAATTTAGACAAAATTAATGTCAGCTTTCTGTTTGCATCTGATTAAATGCAGTCATTGGAACTATGATTATACAGCTTTGATGGTTAACCACAAAAAGTGATAAATAACCCTAGTAAAAAGAAGGGGAAAAATTAAATTGTCCAACTGATTATAAAGGTACTTCAGTTCATGCAGTTAGTAATGAGAAAAACAATCAGCTATGGTGAAGTGATAGGCACAAATAGTGAGGAAATAATGACCTCTAATTAGACAACAGAGTGTTGAATAAATTATGAAAACTCTGGTCTTTGATCATTCCTAGCTGCTCTTAAAAAGAAAAGTTGCCATCAATAAGAAATAAACTATCATAGATAAATAGCATAAGGAGAAAAATATATTCATATGGAAAACACACTTTCATACTTTTAATACTGTTTGAAGACTTTTTTTTTTTTTTGACTAGTATCTTACATTTCATCCAATTGTTTTGTAACTTAACTATGGTATACACCTACTGCTGGCTTGTGAGTATAGTTCTCAGCTTTTTTACTATTCTTCAACATTTTTATTTAGACATCTCACCTAGACAGCATTCATTTTGCTTCTCCTTGCTATTGTATATATCTTCTTTGTTTGTTATGGGCTATTTTTTTCATACATCCCATTTCCAAAACTATCTACTATTATATTCAATATCATCATGTTAAATGCCCTTTATTAACTTTTTTTTTTTTTCCTATTTTTAGTCTTTTTTTGCCCTATACCTACAGACATTTTTTCAGAATCTTTTAAATGTAATTTCATAATCTGTCTTTTAGGGGGAAAGAAGAATCTCTTCCCAGCCAGGGGAGGACTGCAGTAAGCTCTTTACTCTTTTTTCCTTATCTATTTTTTTGTTTGTTTATTTTGTTTTTATCTCCAGGGCATATGGCAATGCCCATCTCTTAAGTTGAAGATCTGAGTTGAAGAGCAATTAATAATATGGATCCTGATACGATAATGTATGCATATCTTTAGGCCAGGAATAACATAAACATAGGTCATTGCTATGAAGAATCAGCAAAGTGTTATGTAAAGAATGCATTTATGTCTCAGAAATATTCTTTTAAAACCCTAGAAAGTAATAAAGTATTAGCCTTAGAATTATCAGTAAATAATTTGAATTAAAAAATCCAGTGAGAGCCAATGACAAAGTAGAATTAAATGCATCTCATGCTGTGGCATTAGGACAGTAGCAAGACAAGCTCTGCAGGAAGAAAAAATATATTTTATTTTAACAAGCCATGTAGCTGAGGAGGGAAAACAAAACGAAAACTATATATATATATATTTATTTTTTTTTAAAAAAAAAAAAAAAAAGCAACACAGATATATAAGTTTTTCTTCGGTATAATTTTTCAGAAGAATAGAGTGGAAAAATATTATATGCATTATATGCCCCCTATAGCTGTTTCATATCAGGCTTGCATGCCAGAAAGCATGACTGCATTTTCAAGTTGGACTTTAACTCTGTCTGTAGAACTTGTTTCAATTTTTATCATGGCATAATGCAAAACCTTGGATAACTCAAGTTTCTATACAAGATCCTAGGTAATTTATTGTATTTATAGATGACATGGAAGAGGAAGCAGACTAAAATGTGGCATAATATTTTAGTTATTCAAAAGCAGTAGAACCTGATAAAGCAGTGACAGCTTTAAAAGTATTTTGAAAAAGAAATCATTTGTCAAATGAAAAGGAATGCAAGAAGAAAAATATACTTGCTCAAAAAAAGAAAAAGGGGTCGTGTTTCTATACAGAAGCAACATTTACTAATAAATAACTTAGAGAATAGAAAGAAAAAAATAACTAAGGAAAGAAAATGAACATCACTTTGTATATAATTGTTGTCATAATGACTTCCCCTTTTTTCATAACACAAGCAAAGTGAACATTTAAAAAGATTTGTGACTGTACTGTAAACAAATTTCATATCACATTGAGTGTGGTTTGGTTTTGAAAAACACTGCCACAGTTCCTGAGGTCAACAACTTTCCTCATAACTGTATATAAACTGTACAGTGTGTCATTTCCATATGCCTTTAATGTGACAATAGCAATATCTTAAGAACGTGTCTTACCTCCTTGTGTTTCAAGTCTTATACAAAACTCAATTAATTAGGAAAAGTCTTAAGATGAGAGGGAGAATATTCTAACTCTGTCTACTGTATATGTACTTTTCTCAGAAGAGGATGTCTGGGTAACTTTTAGACATGATACCTGACCAAACATACGAGAGAACTGTTATGTCATGACAATTCTTGCAAATTAAGAGATGCAATAAAGTTCAAAGCACTTAACATCTCTTCTGCCCTTACTGTCTTGCTGACTGCAAATGCTTTCATACATTTAGATGCATGCAATCAGCATTACCTTCCCCAGTCTAACTCCTTAGAACATAAGTTGTCTATTAATTTTCTAGGTCCTTTTGTACTTCAATCACTTATGAAAATATTTCTCTCTTCTTATCATTATATTTCTGCTAATATTATCAGGTCTTTTCTGCTTCCAAGCTCACTGTATTTCCAGTTAATATTATCATCTTATTATATGTCAATATTTTACTGATTTTCTTGATTGTTTCTATTTCTGTGACCTTACATCATTTTTTCTTTAAACCTTCTATCAATATTTACATATAAATTAAAATAAACAAAAGTAAAAACAACAACAACAACAACAAACTAATCCTAAACTGCAGGATCTTTTTAGTTGCACTCCCAGACATTCAAAATGCAGAAAGTGAATGAGAGAAAACATTCAGACATTCTGAGAGTTTCATTGTTTCCTTACAGTGACTTTCTGGATATGTATAATGTTAGATGCTGACCATTAGATTTCTAACTGCATACTTTTTTTTTTTTTTTTTTTTTTTTTTTTTTTCTGTTAATTTCTATGAAATATGTAATATTTTTCTACAAAGGACACCGTAGAAGCTGAGCGTTGAAAATCCCTATTTTAGTCTATGATTCTATGATTCTTTTTTTGGAAGAGTTCTGTTGAGTCTGTGTCATAACAGATTCTAGACAGATCTGCCTCAAAGCTCTGAAATAGTCTTCTGTCTTGTGGTAGATGGGCATAAATGCACAGTAACAGCATGGAACAACATCTATTGGAAAACCACATTATATTACCCATACTTCGACTGAATTCTCAAGTCAGTCAGCTACATGCAGAGCATCAAATGGTCCACTGAATCCAGTCAAGAAATTTTTGACATGACATTTTTCCACTGGAAAATGCTGATTTCTTGATGTCAAAGCAAGCAGTACTGTCTGCTACATAGTCGTCTCCATGTTAGAGCTACAAGACTCACAGATTTTTATGTACTAGGGAACTTCATCTCAAGAAAGTGTATATTTTAAGGAGAAAGGGATCTGAAATTTGCAAAAATTGCAAACTCTTGGGGCTTCAGATTTCTTGTACTTGTAACTCATTAGATTCGCAAACAGAGAGCTAGGCAGTCAGGGCAATTCATATTTATTTATTAAAACTTGCCATTTGGGGCAATAAAATGTTTGAATACCTTCTAATATTCAAAATATTTCAAACTTACAAATTTTCATTTTAGTGCCTAATGATATTGACTTACAAAGAATATTCCCAAAGTGAAAAAATCAGTTTTCATGCAGTCCTATGTTCTTTCAGAACATAACTTCTTACTCAAATTAGCTATTTCACAATATTAACATGGTAGAAAAGTAAAAGAAGCAAACAACTACTGTCTCTGCTAACAGCTTCTGACCTAGTATTACATGGAACTGAAAATAAAACAACACACACACAACAGCTGAGTTAACACAGTAAGTTCTGAAGAATTTTCAGGTAAAACAGCAATGTATGGCTTTGGTACAGGATAAAAATCTGCACAAAATAAATACTCATGCGATAGATCTGAGTGTTCTAGAAAAACATTGAAAAGTACCTAAAAACAGATGCCTGAAAATATGTAAGCATACATGTCTCATATGTTCTTTTTTGTTTGTTTGTTTGTTTGTTTTAAATAAATTTTACAGTAGGAATATTGGCCAAGTCTCAGAGGGATCTTTTTTATGGATTAATGATATTCTGCATTCATTAGTCCTTTGGAGATGCCTGGTATCTCAGTCCTCATCAGCTGGCACACAGTGGTATCACTGTACCTCACACATCTCCCAAAGGTAATTATGTGTTTTCTTCTGTGTTATTCTACAGAGAAGGCAAGTAAGCAATAATAATTCATTTGGGTAGGATCGTGGAAGAATGTTGTAATTCATCATACAAAAGCAAACTGAAAAAGTGAGCAATACCAGATTCTAATTACGTTAAGAATGGCCTCTTAAAGATTCTCACTAAATTGAATGTGAGAGCCTCTCTAATAGCTAATTACAGCATTTATATCAAATTTGGATACTTGGTAGATATGTCAATATATGGTCTTTTAACCTGCTATAGTCCTTGACCTTCTTTGGTATGAAGCCGTGGACTGTGTTGCACTGTCAGTTGCAAGATGAACAAAGTCATGAATGAAGCATGATGCCACTGGAGCAGCTTTTGTGACATTCTTCTATGAAAGGAAATGTGACCAATACCTCACATTTTGATCAGCATCACAGTATAAGATCATACAACTGTTGCAGAATTTTATGCATTCACTAAGCCAACTCTAATTCATTGTGAATCTAAAATAATTCCAAGAAATTCAGTGGAATTGAATTTCTCTACATTAATACCTGATATAACTACAAGCAAAAAAATAAGCATATTTGGTATATCTATCCTATATAGATCTAGTTGTCTTGTCTTCCTATTTATTGTTTAACAGTTAACAGAAATAAATACATTTACAATAAGTTTCAGAGTGTCAGACTTCTTATCATTTCCGCACAAGACAAATATCTCCATTGAGAAAGGTGCTTTGCATTTCAGAGGTTCAACAGCCCCTCACTTTTGTGTGCTGTATAAAGTATCTAACGGCTTCCAGTGGGAAACAATATTCATTCTACTTTAAATGAAAAGTTTCTTTGGTATTTTAATGTATTTATGAAACTATGAATATAGAGCTGTGCTTACCATTTCACAGTAATCCACTAAAGGATTATACTGAGGCATAAGATAAGTACAAGTGCCTGAAGTAATCTGAGTGCATGAAAGAAAAACAGCTAGAGGAAAATGAATATAGGAATAACTAACTCCTATTTTTCATTTTTTTTCCCTTTCAATTTTGATTAACTGTACAATTTGTCCCATAAACTTGTACCATAAATTTCTCCCATAAATTTGTACCATAAAACCTCATACTTTGTCATTGTATTTTTGAGCACTGAAAGATGTTAGTAATATTTATTCTTTATTGATAGCTCTTATTTTTATTTTCATACAATAGCAATGAACAATTTAAAACCAAAACAGGTGGCTATGAGGAAAACATCCAAGCAGAATTTTGGATGTTTCGAGTGTATTTCCTCTTGGAAGTCCTACAAATTATGAGGTTTGTCCCTTTCATGTAAACAAATTATTTGAAGATAGGCTTAACTTCTTATTTACTTACTGATTTTAAATTGTGTTATGTCCAGACTGTTCATTCTAAATTGTCTCACAAACACTCTAGATATGTGTACATTTCTCACTCTTTGTGGTAGCTATGGAATGGAAGGGAAGGGAAGGGAAGGGGAGGGAAGGGAAAGGAAAATAGAACAGAACAGAACAGAACAGAACAGAATGCCTCTTGATCACTGACAGGCATGGGGCATCAACCATCTCTCTAGGAAGCCTCTTCCAGTGTTTGATCATCCTCACAACAAATAAATAGCAAATAAATTTTTCCCAATACCTAGTCTGAACCTTCCCTGGTGCAGCTTTGTGCCATTCCCATGTGTCCTGTCATTGTTTATCAGGGAGAAGAGACCAGAACCTCCCTTTCCATTCTCCTCCTCAAGGAAGTTGTAGAGAGCAAAGAGGTCGCCTCTCAGCCTCCTTTTCTCCAAACTAGACAACACAAGTTTCCTCAGTCTCTCCTCATAGGACATGCCTTTCAGCAATTTTACCATGTTGAATTTTTCTGGATGCTATCAAGTATCTTAATATTCTTTTTATATTTTGGAGCCCAGAACTGTGCAAAATATTCAAGGTAAGGCTTTACCAATGCTGAATATAGTGGGAGAATCACCTCTTTTGATCAGCTGGGTATGCTGAGTTTAATGCATCCCAAAATCTGATTTGCCTTCTTGGCTGCCAGGGCACATGCTGACACATGTTGAGCCTGCTGTCAACTAGCACCTTCAGATTCCTTTCTACCAGACTGCTCTCCAACTACTCATGTTCCAGTCTGTACCTGTGTTGAGCATTAATCTGTCCCAGGTACAGCACCTGTCATTTTCCTTTGTTGAATTTCATGCCACTGATGACCGCTCACAATGCTCCAATCTATCCAGTCTATCTTGATCCCTCTGTGAGGCCTCTTGTCCCTCCAGGGAATGAACAATACATTCCAGTTTAGCGTAATCAGCAAACTTGTTGAGGCATGCTTCTACTCCTCCATCCAGATCCCCTACAACTTAGCCCTGGGGAATATCACTGGTGACTGTCCAGCCAACCAGATGTAGCTTCATTCACTACAGCCCTTTGAATTCTACCATTGAGCCAGTTCATCAGCCAGCATAGGGTGAACCAGTTTATCTCACAGTTGGCAATTTGTCCAGAAGGATGCAGTGAGCAACAGTATCAAAGACTTTACTAAAATTCCTGAAGATTACGTACACTACCTTCCCTTCACTGACCAAGCAGGTATTGTGTGCTGTGTATTGTAGGAGGTAAAATTACTAAGACTGGACTTTCCATTTGTGACCCCATGTTGACCGTGCCTGATAATAGCTTTGTTCTTTAAATGGCTTTCAGTTGTACCCAGGACAACCTTCTCCAAAATTTTTACAGGGATTGTGGTTAGACTAACTGGTCTGTAGGTTCCTGTTTTTTTCTCTCATGCCCTTCTGGTAGATAACTAACATTGTCTAAATGAAAGATTATTTGAATACATTTGGATATATATATATTTAATTTTTAGTTAAATGTGACTTAATTACTCTTGAAAATAACACTGCTGACTTCAGGGAACAATTAAATGTACCAGAGTAAAGTAAACATTCAGGACCATGCACAGCCATGACAATTATGGTTCGTCTGTGTGGTTATATAAAGAAAGTGGACGAGAGGAACCAGAGGAAAGGAAGCCTTCTCACCATATAATGGAGAAAATGAAAGATGGAACAGTGGGCATATAGAAATATATTTTCCCCAGAGTAAGAGGGAAAAAATTACACCTCTTTTACTGATAAAACAGCAACATTTTTCTGCATATTCTAATGAGCATGAAGTATGTCATAAAAATATCAAATTTACTGGTCCTGTTCAACTGTTTTATGATGGACAACCATGAAAAAAACACCACATGAATGTCACATTGCCTTTAGGGTTGCTAGTTTAGTTGCTAGTTCATGTTTAATGCAAAAGAGACCCCAAAATTGGGAAACACAAATTGTAACTTGCAATGATGGGTGACTTGCTCTGCTGAACAGGGAATCACAGAATTACAGAATCACAGAACTGAAGGGGTTGGAAGGGACTTCAGGAGATCATCGGGTCCAACCCCCCTACCAAAGTAGATTCCCTAGAGCAGGTTGCCCAGGTAGGCATCCAAATGGGCCTTGAATATCTCCACAGAAGGAGACTCCACAACCTCCCTGGGCAGCCTGTTCCAGTGCTCTGTCACTCTCACCATGAAGAAGATCTTTTGCATGTTGGCACAGAACTTCCTGTGCTCCATTTTTTGGCCATTGCCCCTTTTCCTGTTCCCATAAACCACTGAAAAGATGTTGGCCAAACCCCACTGTCTCCCACACTTAATGTATTTGTAAACACTGACAAGATCCCCTCTCAGTCTTCTCTTATCCAGGCTGAACAGACCCAGGTCTCTCAGTCTTTCCTCATAGGGAGCATGCTCCAGGCCCCATATCATCTTTGTGGCCCTCCACTGGACTCTTTCCAGGAGATCCCTGTCTTTTTCGTACCAGGGAGCCCAGAACTGGACACAGTACTCCAGGTGAGGCCTGACCAGGGCAGAGTAGAGGGGGAGTCCCTTGACCTGCTGACCACGCTCCTTTTAATGCACACCAGGATCCCATTGGCCTCCTTGGCCACCAGGGCACACTGCTGGCTCATGGTCAACCAGTCGTCCACCAGGACCCCCAGGTCCTTCTCTGCAGAGCTCCTCTCCAGCAGGTCATCCCCCAGCCTGTACAACATGCAGTTGTTCTTTCCCAGGTGCAGGACTCTACACTTTCTCTTGTTAAACTTCATTTGGTTTCTTCCTGCCCAAAGGGAAGGAAGACAACAAAATGTATGGAGTCACTGGTACCATTACCCTAGAGATAAAAACCTCCTTGATCCAGAACACATCACAAAAGATAGCAGAGACTAGATGTGTGATGCCAACCGTGAGGAATAAACAGTCCAGATGTATATCCTACTGAATATCTCACTGAATAAAAATGAGCGATGTGGAAGCTTCCTCAGGAGTCCCTGAATGTTTCAAAATTCATTTCAGGCAAAAAAGTCAAAGGAAGGAAAATGCAACACAGTACATGTTGTTACCTCTTGTATAAGTTACCTCTTGTTACTTTAGAGGTAGTGAAACTTCCCTTTACATGCCCTTTTTCATAATACTTTCTACTCTGAAGATAAGGTGGAATGCCTGCAGGTTGGGAGCAAAGGAACTGTCATTTGAAGTAGAATTCCAATATAACAATGTTCACTGTCTGTCAAAGGCACATTCACAAAAAGAGAAAAATATAAGCAACAAAATAATATTCCCAAATGCATGCTTTTTTTACAGTATATACAGAAATAATAGTAAAATAAATTAATGCATTGCAAACATAAATTCTAAACTGTATAATGAGTATCAAAGCTTTTGAAGATGGTATACAGGAAATGTGAAGTGAACCATCTAGTCATCCAATTGGTCATCCAGACCATATGAATTTCATTTAAAAAGTAATATGCTTTGATTTTCCAGTTCAAGATCCTGGCTGAGAAAAGGTTATTTTCATAACTGTTTTTTGTACTTAAGTGCAGTGTTGCAAAAGTACGAAAGTGATCTGCTGCTGGCTAAGGATTCTTTTTTTTTTTTATTGTTTTGTTTCTGCTTTGTTTTTATTGTTTTGTTGTTCTTGTTTTTTGTTGGAAACGGACAGAAGTGAGGGTACAGATTCTGATTATTCTTAACGTGGACTTCCATTTGCTGTCTGACATTCATGATCAAAGTCTCATTGCAACTCTGTACAACTTCATACAAAATTACATATAATTAATTACTTGTTCTGTATCCATAGGCACTGGAATATATGGCTCTGCTTTTTCTCTGCTCTGCAGCTGAAAAAAAATAACAAAACATCTAAAACCAAGTCAGATATCAAAGAAAACATCTGGATGAAACCTTACCTTCTGTTTTCACATAATAATTCCTCCTTACAACTTAGAAAAAAATAATATTATTTTTGTTTGCAATTGGTGTAAGGAAAAAGTTAATTATTGTATAAAATATGTTTGTGTTATACATAACTTTTATATGAAAGATATTAACATATGTGTTAGTTGTTCTTTGCTGCAATAATTACTACTTTCTTTGTGTAATTTCTCTTCATAATTCTTCACATTGTATCCATTACTACTGAAAAAATGTTTTATTTTGTGAATATTATGAATTGCTTACTTTGTCTTGCAACACCGAGAACTATTTGTTTAAAATGCATGTAAGTATATTTATAGCATGACACAAAGGAATTCATTGTGTGATTATGACAAATTATGAAGATGTGTTTCTTTCAGCTACATCACAGCACAAGATTCTCATAGCGGGAGCATACTCCCTCTATGCTGTCACTAGCATTTTTCTTTGTAAGTATTGTATAAAATAAAATGGACGGCTGTAGCCGTAATAACAATTGGACTACTGAGATCCATCCAAGTCAAAAGGCATCTTTAATGCTCTTTTGTTTTACCCAAACAGTATGTAACAATGTTCTTGCAACTGCTCAAGCAATGCATAAAATATTTCTTGATGTTGTATAGGCAGTGACTGCATTCATGAGGCAATTAAATAAGTTTTCTATATGGCAATGCAAAATGATCAGGATAACTGCATATTCAGACTAACTTCCTACATTCTCATAGCACTTGATCTGGCTTCCACATCTTTCCAAAGCATGTACTGTACAAAGGCTTTCTTTTACTAAATTCAGAGACAAATCTTAACCTACAAACATACTACTAAAATAAAAGATTAAAGACATCCAAAAGATTAGAAAAAGTTATTTCAATAGAGCTATTAAAAGACAAATGAAGGTTCTTATTTGTTAATACACAATTAATATTTCAATAACTGTAAGTTTTTAGGGAACTTACTGCACATTCTCTAAGAATAAAAGATGAGTTTTAAATTGCAAATAAGCATTACATACTGACTAAAGAAATGCTTATTGCTGAACTGGGAAGCAGTTGAGAGAGAAGACAAAATATGTAACCTGGAGAATAAATACAAAATTTATCATGTAAAAGATAAAGATACACCTTAAAAATGAAAAATGAATAATAATAATTAAAGGTAATTCAGGTGCTTCTAGAAACTGTTGACTAAAGGAATAGTAATAAACACCTTCAATTATGAACAATGAACCACAGAAAAATATAAGTGATTTATTCATACTATCGCTGAATATACCAAAACTAGAATTAGTTCAGCCCAGTTGTTTTTACTTGGTAGACAAAAGAATTAATTATGATATTATTTTTTAATAAAGATTAAAAACTCATATTGAAATCTTTAGTAAAACTCATCAGTTTCACAAGAATAAGACATTTTAAACTGGAAGCGCTGATAGAAAATAATAATTAAGCCTGTTATTAGGAACGAAGGTAGTACCGTAATTTACTGAGATAACAAATGAATCATTACATCAGTGAAAAAGAGAAAGAAAGAGAGAAGGGGGAGAGAGAAAGAGTAAGGTCGGGAGAGGAAGGGGAAGAGGGAAAAGGAAGGAAAGGGGAAGAGGGGGGGAAAGGAGGTGGGGGACAGAACAAGGGAGTAAGGAGGGGGGAGAGAGGGAAGGAAGAGAGAAGGAAAGGGAGGATGAGAGCAAGGGAAAGAAAGAGAGGAAGAGGCAGGGTAAAGAGGGGGAAGAGGGGGGAGAGAGGGGGTAGGAGGGAGGGAGCTATGGACAGATGCTACGTAACGCTGCAGGCTTGGGGCAGACTGGATGGAAAGCTGTGTAGAGGAAAAGGATCTGGGTGTGTTGGTCGATGCTTGCCTGAACACCAGCTGGCAGTGTGCCCAGGTGGCCAAGAAGGCCAATGACATCCTGACTTGTATCAGGAACAGTGTAGCCAGCAGGACCAAGGAGGTGATCGTCCCCCTGAACTCTGACCTGGTGAGGCCACACCTTGAGTACTGTGTTCAGCTTTGGGCTTCAAAATACAGTTAAGACATTGAGGCCCTGCAACATGTCCAGGGAGAAAGAGTTATTGAGGGGGAGAAAGGGCCAGGGCCAGGGCCGAGGCCAGGGCCGAGAAGAGAAGAGAAGAGAAGAGAAGAGAAGAGAAGAGAAGAGAAGAGAAGAGAAGAGAAGAGAAGAGAAGAGA
>NC_048893.1:24929190-24954226 GCF_011077185.1 Oxyura jamaicensis
GAGAAGAGAAGAGAAGAGAAGAGAAGAGAAGAGAAGAGAAGAGAAGAGAAGAGAAGAGAAGAGAAGAGAAGAGAAGAGAAGAGAAGAGACAGAAGAGAAGAGACGAGAAGAGAAGAGAAGAGAAGAGAAGAGAAGAGAAGAGAAGAGAAGAGAAGAGAAGAGAAGAGAAGAGAAGAGAAGAGAAGAGAAGAGAAGAGAGGGGGAGAGAAGAGAGGGGGAGAGAAGAGAGGGGGAGAGAAGAGAGGGGGAGAGAAGAGAGGGGGAGAGAAGAGGGTTGGGGGAGGAGAAGGAGGGAGAGAGGAAAGAAAGGGGCGTGGAGAGAGGGGGAAAGAAAGGGAGAGGAAGGAAAGGAGTGGGATTAAGGGAAAAGGAAGGGGAGGGAGAGAGAAAGAGAGATGGAGAGGGGAGAGAGAAAGAAAGGGGGAAAGAAAGAAACTGAAAGAAAAAAAAAAGCTATAGAACCTAGAAATTGTCTAGAACCTAGATTTTTTTTTATAAACAATAGAAAGAAAAGTAGTACTAAAGCTGGCACTGTGGGGAATATTCTGATCTTAGATGTGAAAGACAAAGCTTTATTGTTGAAGTTTTCATTTTTTGTATGTACAGGACTTCCTTTAATACCTTTTGTAATTGTGTCTCCTCTGTATTTAAAATAAAATCCTTAAAATGGATTTCTAAGCAGTAGAAAAATAAATGTATTACATAAAATAGGTTTTAGAAGAGCAGTATTAATTTATAGAAAACACTGAATAGTTTTGGTATGAAGAGAGAAGTGCTGTATATGAAAAAATGGGAAAGAGATGTAGGGAAAAAATGGCAGAGAGAAACAGAAGTATATAAGCAAATATCTCACCTTCAATAGATTCCAAAAGAAAGGAACCCTACAGCACATTGTGGTAGGTCAAATTCAGATATCTACACTGTGAGTTGCCCTGTATGAGAAAGCTACATTAAATGTGCTTGCAAATCTGTAACATATTGTTTACTCCACATTAAGTAGATTAAGGACAATTCAGATACGCAAACAGCAGTTATTATCACAGCCATACCACTGTTAAATGCTGGATGTTTTCAAACTTTTGTTTGTACTGGTGAGCATAGTACTCTTCTTCTTATTACATCAGAACTAGCCCCTAGACACAAGCTTATATTGCCTAATGTGCCAATCTAAACTTTCATTTTAAATAAATATATAAATGTAAGTAAATATATCATTTTGTTCCTTTTCCTTTCTTTGTTACTATCCAGTTTCTTCATGTGTGAGCATCTGAGTACTTCCAACAACTCTATGTTTTAAAATGACTGACACGTTTTCTCATCTTTAATCTCCCTTGTGCTAACCAGCCTCCTGCTGGTTCTGTGTTGTTTCTGGCCATCCAGGAATGAGCTAATAGAAAGGGAAACTGTTATTCTTATAAAATGTTGAAAAAGCTTTAAGGTGTTTTTTTTTATTTTATTTTTTTATTTTTTTTTCCTTCTTTAAAAATTCCTTTTAATTTTTTATAGTCCCATTATATGAAGATCAAAAATATGAATTAAGGTTAACCTGACAATTAATCTATTTTACATCAACATCCAAGTTTTGGAATCTGTTAACTGAAATTAAATTTCAGTTACTCAGCGATATTGATTATTTCAATTCTACCAGAAATGCAGATGCTGAAAAATCTCATTTTTGCTGTGATAGTTCCTTTTCAGATACATTAGTTATATCCACAAAATGTGAATATAAAAGAAGCCTTTCTGTTTATCTTCTATTTAGATTAGTAGTGACAGTTAATTGCAATGTCAACATCGTTACCTTGTTACAAAAATCATTGATTGAAAAGTCTTTGAGAAAAAAATGTTATTACAAATAATTTAAAAATTAGAAGTTTCTGAAAAATGATACAACATATGAAAACTACTCTTTTTCTTTTTCTTTCTTTTTTTTTCCTTTTCTTTTTCTTTTTCTTTTTCTTTTTCTTTTTCTTTTTCTTTTTCTTTTTCTTTTTCTTTTTCTTTTCCTTTTTCTTTTCCTTTTCCTTTTTCTTTTTTTTTTCCTTTTCTTTCATTTTCTTTTTCTTTTTCTCTTCCTTTTCCTTTTTCTTTTTCTTTTCCTTTTCCTTTTTTCTTTTTCTTTTCCTTTTTCTTTTTCTTTTTCTTTTCCTTTTCCTTTTTTCTTTTTCTTTTCCTTTTTCTTTTTCTTTTTCTTTTCCTTTTTCCTTTTTCTTTTTCTTTTCTTTTTCTTTTTCTTTTTCTTTTCCTTTCTCTTTTCCTTTTTCTTTTTCCTTTTTTCTTTCTTTTTCTTTTTCTTTTTCTTTTTCTTTTTCTTTTTCTTTTTCTTTTCCTTTTCCTTTTTCTTTTCCTTTTCCTTTTTCTTTTTATTTTCTTTTTCCTTTTCCTTTTTCTTTTCCTTTTCCTTTTTCTTTTCCTTTTCCTTTTTCTTTTTCTTTTTTCTTTTCCTTTTTTTTCTTTTCTTTTTTCTTTCTTTTTTTTCTTTTTTTTTTCCTTTTTTTTTAATTAAAAAAAGAACAGAGGAAACAGACTTTCTGCCAGTTAAGATCTGTGTATCCCCCTTCCGTTCCTCTTCCATCTCCCTCTCTCTCTTTCTCTCTCTCTCTCTCCAGTCTTCTTTCATATCTAGTTGCCTTATTTAAAGATGTCCTTCAGCAGAACAAATGAAATGGGTTCTTGAGCAGAAATCAAATTTGACGGCCTCCAGACATCTTGAACTTATACTGCTTATACTTCTGCACAGCACTCTGGAACACACATAAGAGTTTTCTCATGAGTATAATTCATCCTGTGGTGCACTTGGCTTAATAAAAGATTGAATTAGGTGCTTTTTCACTGCTAAGTCAGACAAACCTGCCAAAACCATAATTTTGCTCAGAGACTACTAGGTTTTCTCACTTTGTTCACACTTCGTTTCCAGAGAAATCCACATTACTTTGTCTCACAAAGCTGGGCAGTTAGTAATACCTAGACTTTTGGTGCTCCTTTTTTTTTTTTTTTTTTTTTTTTTTTTTTTTTTTTCATATACAAAAGTTTATATGCTATGGAGACATATAAATCCTCAGCTTCTGTACTTCCTGGACTGGGACTGCAGTCTTACCCTCTCTCACGTGCAGAATACAAGGTAGAATGAGAGCAAGAGCAGAGCCTTAGACTCTGGGGAAGAGCAGAGCTCTACCAACATATGTGAAAAGAGTAGAACTAAGAAGTCAGGACATGCCACCACAAGGATTAGCCTGGACAAACATGAGTGAGGCAGCATTTGCAGTCTACTTATACAAGGCATATGATCACTTAGCAATTGCAGTCTGACTCTGTTTTCTATATCTCAGAAGAATTCCTTATTGATGTAAGCAACACTATAATATGCGAAGAGCATTTATTTATCTTTTTTGTTGTTGTTGTTCCTGTTGTTTTTATTCCCAAAAGCTGGCAACTAGCATAGCACAAACTAAAATTTCACATTCTGGAAGTGCTGAAGTACTGAGTACTTTTGGAAGTTTATGAAAATAGAGCAGTGTGAACAGATTTTTTTGTTTGTCCTGTATTACAGTGATACTAATAATGAAAAAGAAAACATACTCCTAATTATATTATACTACTTGTGCACATGAATTTTTTATTTGCCTCAGGTGGCTGAGGAAGTAGAATTTCACAGATCTTTGTGAGATTTATTCTTTCAGTACTCTGTTTGCAATGAGGCCTATAAACAGAATTGCTACAAAGACCTATAAAAATTCTATTCTGTGTGAGATTTCCTATTGAATTTTTTATAGGAAAAAAAAAAAAAAATCTGGATAAAAACTTTGGTGTTTGTCTGAATCCTAAACTTTTTGATGATTGCACCAATTCTTTCAGAAAAAAAAACAGCAACAGGTTTTAATAAAATACTAACTACTTTTTACTAAGTTTTGCTTTCCTTTGTTCTTCCATTTTTCCCAATCATCTATATAAAACAAAGACACACACAAAAAAAAGCCTATCAAAGTAAGCAATGTTACCTTGGGTCAACTAATGTTGTCAAAGTTTGTTTTACACATTGCAAGTTCTGTGAAAAAATTTAGAAAAGTATTTCTGTGCCTTGTTATTTGGACAAGAGGAGACCTCCCCTAAGCTTATCATCAAATGTTGGCAGATAGAATAACTTTATCCGAGTGATTTTACTAACTACTATCATTCAAGCATCTCTAAAGGAACAATGGCATTCTTTTCCTGATAAGGCACCTCAAAGTTATTCTTCATTTCTTTATTATAAATAAATAAATAAATATTTTTCTTCAGCTAAAAATATTTTAATTATGCTGTACTTTCATTCTAACCTATTAAACAAGCTCCTCAACATAATTAATACAAACACTTATAATTCCAAACTATACATATATTTTTTTTACTAGTAACTACTAGTTACTAGTAAACGTGTACTAGGAGTACATGTTCATCCAGATTTTTACTTAACTGCATACATATACCTACTTTATTATTACTATTATTCTACTTGTATTTCAATGAATTATTTCTGGATGGGGAGAACAAGAAGGATTTTATCAGAGAGCTAAGGGAAGTCTACTTTCTCCCTGACCTTTGTGAGCTGGATACAGTATGGCATGCCGATTTCTTGTTTCCCACCACACCCACATCACAGCTGGTTTAGTAGGACAAGACAGTTTTCAGTGTCAGAAGCAGCTTGCAGTGAGCAGACATCCAGGAGCCAGCACTTTTTGCTGGCTAATACAACTGTGTCCAAATTCTGACAAAACAGTAGGTGAGGAACATTCAAGTCAGCAGCCAGTTCAGCTTTTAGTACTACTGACACCGTTAAAATAATTTATGAAATAATTGACTATGAAAACAGGATATGTTATTGGCATAACTTCTCTCTCAAACATTGCAACAGCAAAAGTATCCAGACACAGATTTATACAATGAATCAGGCACAAGGAAGAACAGAAGACCTACTTAATGGGTTTCTGTAGTCAACTGAAAGAATTTCTATGTACCCTTTAACACTTTCTTAATATTGTTATGAAAACACAGAGTTAGACATCTACTGTTGGAGTACTGCATTCAGCTCTGGGGCCCCCAGTATAAGAAGGACATGAACCTATTAGAACAAGTCTAGAGAAGGGCCACGAGGATGATCAGAGGACTTCTTCTGTAAAAGCAGGCTGAGAGAGTTGGGATTGTTCAGCCCAGAGAGAAGGATCTGGGGACACCTTTGTTTTCAGACAAGGCCTTTCAGGAACCACAGTTTCTCTTAAAACAAAACTCTGTTAAGCAACAGGATTTGTCTCCTAAATGGACAGATATTTCCTTGAGTCAGAGAGTACAGTCCCAGAGATGACCTAAAGAACCGAGAAACCACTATATCACTATATTTAGCAGTTTCTAATAGTAAGCTCTGAACTTTTAAAAAATACTTTTGCAGACTACAATTCCTTCTGAATGACAAGCCTCCACAACTCCGGTGCTGTGATTTGTAGCATTTCTAAACTTCATTCCTCTGTCAATTTTCATCACGTACATAAAAAAGAAATCTGTAAATACCAACCCCACTATCTTGCCTAATACTCTAAGAGATAAATAGTTTTCTCTAGATTATAATTAAGAATTTATTTATTTATTTATTTATTTATTTATTGCAAATTATATTAGGAGCCCAGTAACACCTGTTTAACATTGCCATCTATAAATAGTGCACTCAAAGAAACTTGTTAGCCTAACCCTCAACAGCAGATAGAAGTAAGCTACAAGCATACATATTTGGGTCCAAGGTTTTGGGGTTCATGACTGATTTTTAGAAGGGACATGAAGAGACAGTAGCCTCAAATTTGAGATAATTCTAGGTTTAATTTCTGCAACTGATTGGCAGATATCAGATTGTTTAAAGAAAGGTTAATGCTCAGCTATCATACAAAATGGATGTGTTGTGGGATTTGGAGTAAAAACTGGGGTTTGAGTCTATTATTATGTTTTACCAGTGGAAAGGAAACAAAATGAGCTTTTAAAAGAAATGAGCATTTAAAACAAAATGAGCTGTTTAAAAGAAGTGACAGTGGAATCAATTCTATCTAAAACAATTTAAATTATAGAATATACTTATCTAATATAATAATTTATATTTATATTTATATATTTATATGTTTATATTTATATTTATAGAATAAACTTAACTAATGTAATAAATTATAGACTGGGAGCATTCATTAATAGTATGTTAAATAGTATAAGTGTTAGTTGAGATGACAAAATGATACCTCTTGTACTGGGGCTCTTGGAAATAATAGGATAAACTGTTATTCAGTTTATTCAGTTTATTACTGTTGACTTTCAAGAAAATATCATCATATCTATGTCATATATTTCCTTTTTTCCCCTAAATGAATAAAATGAATGCTGCAGGAATCTTCAGTGGAATAAAATTTTGATAACAGATCTAGTCAAGGTTATTTAATATCTGTCATAATCATTTTGTTACCAAACTGGCTGTGAATTGACAGCAATGTTCACTTGACAATTGTTCTTAGTTATTCCTTCAGTAGTTTCAACAAAGAGTTTTCAGTGACAGGTTGGCTGTGAATGATTAGCTATATTTTTTATATAGCTACCCAAGGTAGTTTTGCTCTTTGATTGATGGTTGGAGCATTTTAAATAGGAGAATAAGAAACAGAGAATTATATAGTTTATATATCTGTATGAGTTTTCAAATAAAGTCATCTGTAATATGGTAAATCTTCACAATTTGTAAACTTTTTTTTACTAATACTTGTTAGTTCTCCGCATAATTACAAGAGAGTAGGGAACCCCCCAAACTGAAGTCAAAAGAACTCAGTATGTATATTATCAGTAATATTATCAACAATTTTAACTATTACATTACCTCTTGTAAAGAAAAAAATAAGGATCTAATACTAGTGGTAAAGAAAAACCATTATGAAGGGACAAATCTTGTGAACACATGAGTCTACAGAAATCTATTCAACTGATGTTCAAACAGGAGATCAGAAGTCTGTAAAAAGGATCAGCTTTTCAAGGTAGTCTTTAAAACCTAACCTGTTTATTAAACTTTGTTTATTAAAAATTAGAGTTCATGCCACTAGTTTCACTTGGGAACATATTGACTGTACTGAAGTGAAGATGAAGATCTAAACATCTGATTCCACTTTTGATCTCTAAAGATTTGAGTTTTTGTCCAAAGAAAATGGAAATAAATGGGAGCTGTTGATTTTCAAGAGCCTTTGAGCAAACCTTGAGCAAAATATGTATGTGCAATGGAAAATAAATATATATATTTTTAAAAAATCAATCTCAATATCAGAATTTTTAGGAGTGATTTTATAAATTAATGATGTTGCAAATTTTTATGAAGAGGAAGTATATGAAAGTATTTCAAATAAAAGTTTAGTAGTAGCTGGCTTTGCTCTAAAAAGAGACATAGAGCTTGAACACCAGATAATAAGTAGAATAAAAGCATTATAGGGTTAACTTTGATGTTTATTATCTTATGAATTGTTTTTGTGTCTTAGAAATGGCTGGAATTATTACTATAGGAAATTATGCTGTTGATCTGAGGATCATATTGAGTGTTGAAGAACACATGTAATTCTAAATTAGTGCCTTGTCTGAATACAGAATTACACTTTTAACACCAACAACAAACAAAGCAAAAATATAGTCTAATTTCTTCTGTTGTTGCATTCAGTCTCTGTTAAAAAGGTTTTCTTTGTTTTTTTGTTTTTCAAAGAGATCACACAAATTAAGTCAAGTAAACTGAAATTTCTTTATTTATGTAATACACAATTAAAAATAATTCAAAAGATCCCTAAAGTGATATTAAGTTAGACTGGATAATATTAGTAATTTTTTTAAAATCTTAAAAGATCTATTAATTAAATCAGTGACATTTTCACACAAAATAGTCTAAAGAAAATAAATATGCACAAATGAATTATACTTTGTTCAGAAACATGATAGTCTAACAGAAATCAATCTAATCTTGCTACTTTTTCTTTATGGACATGGCAAAATATTTTTAATATTAATTCTTGTGTCAGACTATGCATTTATAATATTTCTGTTGCTTGGTGAATACAGAGTGAGGTTTTGCTCTATGCGATATAGAATAAATAGTTAAAATATTTTGGCTGAAGTTACATTTCAGCTCTAGAATATTTACTTTCAGATTGTTCATTCTCCCAAGATGCCATCCTGGGAGAAATTGCAGAGTTGCTACCTGCAGCACCTTTCTGTACTTAACAAAAGTAAGAATATGGTTGGCATTTCCTATAATTGATAGCTGAACATAGATCGTTTGATTAGGTTACTTTGCAAACAATGTAACATAAGATAGAATAGATCAGATATTATCTAAAAGTATTAATTAGAAACGAATGCAGTGTGTTTCATTTTCATAGGCAGACACATTAAAATTTTGGTCATGTGCCAGTGTTGACTTTTTATTAAAATGGAATATATAGATGCAATAAAACATTACCATTCCTGACACCTGAATGACAGAACAGCACTGGAAGTGCCTGAACTGAAGACACTTTAACTGTTATTACAGTCTAAATATGTGAGCCAAGAGAGAGTCCTGGTTAAGGAAAAACAAAATCAGAGCAAGGTGAAAGGTATTTTCTGGATTTCTCCCTTATAATGTGGTTTGGATCTGACAACTTCTCTTAAGACTGAGACGACAAAAGAGGAGGGTCTGAGGCAACAGCAGACCTAAAATGAATGGCTCTAGAGGCTGAATCTAGAAGGACTCTTCTAGACCAGCATCCTGCACCCAGCACTTGCTAATAAACCATGTACAGAGAAAGAGAAAAGTGAAATATGAGCATGTTTCCTCAGGGAAACATTGCCTGTCCCCTGCTCTTTACCTTGAGGCTCTGCAGTGATGCCCAACCAGGAGCCAGCCTCATGTCCCCTCATTGCAGAGGCTGGTCCTAGTCCCAGCTCTCCATGCTGCATTACCTAACATCACTCAGCACTGAACTCTTTTTCCACCAGCCATGTCATGGCCTTAATTCCAGCAGTTAATGGGTCAATGATTCCTGGGCCAGTGCAAACTGCTCAAGGGATATATCCTCAGTATGTGTCTTGGAGGCACAAGCAGAGCTAGCATTTCTAGTTATGAAGTTTCAGATTTCAGTAGCTTATCCATGGGTCTCTCCACCATCATAATAATAATTTATTTATCTAGAGTGGATGGGAGAGTCTGTCCAAAGAGCACAGGTTCAAAATCCTGATTCCTGTAACCACACAGAAAGCTGAGTGGAATATTACTGAGGGTAATAAGAATTACCTCATTAAAAACTCTGAACTGTAAGAATACAAATGAAGTTAAATTTGTTGCCAATACGTACTTCGGAAACGGTACTGCATATCTATGAATTTGGTTTATTTATTTACAAAAGTATTTTTTTCCTTATGTATCTACTGCAGAAGTTGTTTTTCATTTAAGTCTTTAAACTCACAGCCTTCTAGTATATGGAATTACACATTACTAACTTCAGGCACCTGGATGTTAATGGGTCCTGTTCCTAGTGGATTTATAACTGCTATAAGGCCAAAGCAGCAGGGCACAAGAGATCCAGGAGGTCACTGACAGTGTGTCTGGGATAACTTTCTGAAGTGCTGGTAAAGGGAAGTACTGCTGTGGATCTGATTCTTACTAACAAGAAAGAAATGGACATGGATATGAAGGTTGATGATCTTGATGTTCATTTTCTCCAAACTCAGGAACAGTCCATTCCCACTTGTAGGAAATAAAGCAAAGTCAGCAGGAGGCCTGGAAGGATAAACACAGAGCTTTGGGCAAAACTCCAACATGAAGATGAAGCATACAGGAGGTGGAAGCAGGGACAGGTCACCCAAGAGGCATATAGATACATAGTCTGAGTGAGCAGGGAGAGGGTCAGCCAAGGACTATCTGGAGTTTAATATGCCAAGTAACATGAAGGACAGCAAGAAAAGCTTCATGGGTACAATTCAAGCAGAAAAAGACTTCTCAATGGAGCAGGATATCTGGTGTCAAAGGCTGTGTAAAAAGAAGTACTAAATGCCTTCTTCACCTTGGTCTTTATTAGTAAGACCAAGAACAGTGTCATAGTCCAAAACAAGGAAGACTTTTTCTCAGTGAAGTATGAACAGGTTAGGGAATACAAAATCCATGGCACCTGATGGGATACATCCAGGAGAATTGAAAGAACTTATCAATGCAATTGAGAGGCCGTTCTGAAATACCTTTGAAGGCTGTGGCAATCAGGAGAGAAAACAAATGTCACCTATATCTTCAAGTAGGTAAAAAAGAAGATTCAGGGAAAGACAGACCAGAACAGCCTCACATAATTCCCTGGGAAGGTGATGGAACAAAACATCCTGGAAACCATTTCCAAAGCTATTAAGAACAAGAAGGTGACTGGCCATAGTTACTGTGAATTTGCAAAGGGGGAAATAATGCCATACCAACCTAATAGCCTTCTATGAAGAGCTGACTAGCTCAGCGGGCAAGGAGAGAGCAGCATATGTTGTTTATCCCAACTTTAGCGAGGCTTTCAACACTATCCCCATAGCATCCTCCTAGACAAATTGATGAAGTACAGGTTATGTAAGCAGACTGTGAAATGGACTAAAAACTGGCTTAACTGCTGGGCTCAAGGGGCTGTAATCAGTGGCATGAAAGCTACCTGGAGACTAGTGACTCATTGTGCCCAAGGGGTCAAACTGGGTAAAACTTCATTAATGACTTCAGACAATGGGACAGATTGCATCCTCAGCAAGTTCGCAACTGATACAACACTGGAAAGAGTGGTTGATACATAGATAGCCTGGCTGGGCTCCACCACATACGTTCTCTCACTCCCACTCCTCAAGGGAAAATGGAGAGAAAATATGATGAAAAGGGCTCAAGGGTTGAGAAAATAACAGGGAGATCAATTACCGATTATTGTTACAGGCAAAACAGACTCAGCATAAGGGAGGTTAATGTAATTCATTTCCTACCACTCATAGACTAGAACTGTGAGAAACTAAAAGCAAGCAAACAAACAAACAAAAACTTTCCCCTCATCCAGCCTATCCTACCTCCTCCTCTCTTAGCAGTGCAGGTGAATAGGGAATGGAGGTTGCAGTCAGTCTCTAATGCTTCATCTCTGCCACTCCTTCACAGTCACTTTCTTCCTCTGCTCCAACATGCATAACCTCCTGTGGGATGCTGTCCTTCCAAAGCTGATCCTGCATGGGTTTCCCACAGGCAGCACTTCTTCAAGAACTGCTCAAGCATGGGTCTGTACCATGGAGTCCAGTCGTCAGGAGCAAACTACTCCAACACGGGTCCCCAATGGGCAGCATAGCCTGCCATATAGCCTACTCCTGCATGGGCTCCTCTTCACGGGCTGCAGCTTCATCCCAGGGCCTGCTCCAGTGGGTGTTCTCCATGGGCAGCAGCCTCCTTCAGGGCAGGTCCACCTGCTCCACCAGGGGCTCCTCCATAGGCTGCAGCATGGAGGTCTGCTCCATGTGGGACCCATGGGCTGCAGGGAGCAGTCTGCTTCACCAGGAGCCTCTCCACAGGCCACTGGGGAACTTCTGCTCTATGCCTGGAGCCTTGCTTCTACACTGACCTGGTCCGCAGGGCTGTTTCTCAGCTCACCCAGCTTCTTTTGTGCAGCTTTTTCCCTTTCTTAAGTCTGTTCTCACAGAGCTGCAAACAACCAACGTCACTCACTGGCTTGACTCTGGCCAACAGCAGGTGCCTTTTTGAGACATCTGTAAATGTCTCTTATCTCTTATGGGGCAGCTTATGGATTCTCCTCAGCATGGCCACCCCTGCAGTGCCCCTGCTACCAAGCCTTTTCCATGTAAAACCAATACAGACCTTGACAGGTTAGAGAAATGGGCAGACAAGAAATTCAAGAAAGGTAAATGGCAAGTCCTGCACCTGGGGAGGAATGACCCCATCTACCAGTACAGTCCAGGTCTTACTGAATGGAAAACAGCTTTGTATAAAAAGCCCTACGAGGGTTATGGAGGATAATAGTTTGAATGTAAGGCCAACAGCCTCTCTTGGTCTGCATTAGAAACATCACATCACCTGCCCATCAAATGTGTGTGATCCTTCCCTTCTCCTCAGCACTGGGAAGACCATATCTGGAATGCTGGGTCCAGTTCTGGGCTCTCCACTCAAAGAAAGACTAGATTAGACTAGAAAGATTAGATTTCCTAGAGTGAGTCCAATGAAGGGCCATGAAGATATTGAAGGGTTTGAAGCACGTGAGCTACAGGGAAAGGCTGAGAAAGAAGAGATTTTTCAGCCTGGAAAACAGAAGGCGCAGGGAGATCTCCATGTCTATAAATAACAGTGAGGGAGAAGGAAAGAGAGATGACTCAGATTTCTCTCAGTGATGTTCAGTGACAGACCAAGAGGCAATGAGAACTAACTGAAGTAGAGTTTCCTTAATGTAAGCATAATAAAAAAGTATCTTGTTCTGTGGTCACATATTGCAATAGATTGTTCAGAGAGATTGTGGAGCTTCTGTACACCCACCTGTACACTGTCCTAAGAAAACTGCTATAGCTGGCCCTACTTTGAGCAGGGGAATTTGACTGAGTTATCTGCAGAGGTGTCCTTCCCAAAGCCAGCTATTCTATGATTCAGTTACAGTTTCAGTGAAGGGCTCATTACTGATTTATTTATATATATATTTTTTAAGAACCCCAAGGCAATGACTCCTCCTGATCAATGACACCTGTCAGGAGGATTATACATTGGTAATGAAAGCAAGCATAGTATAGTTCATTCTCCTTTACTCTTTTTTTTTACCCTGTAAAAACTTTCATTCTGATTCCAGACAAGAAAAACTTGTGTGAAACAAAATAATTCCAAAGCCTGCATATGAAGATGTTCACAGGGCTGCTAACTGCCAGTGAGATTTTTATTTTGACAAATCTGCACAATACTGAGAATATGTTATCCCTAGGCATTGAACATAACATTTGGAAAACACTTAGGCTGTCATGCCCCTCTTAGATATATATTCTTAATTTACTGAAAATCGTGTTTTGGATACTGTTGCAGTTCTTCCCATTAGTAGTACCTGGAAGTCAAATCTTGATGTCAGACTATTATATTTATTTTGAATATAAGAGAAAAAATATATGACTAAATTAAATCAAACAATAAGGTTTGGTGGGTATATAAAATTCCTCTCTGTCTTTCTAGACAGAGAGGATGGCTGTTTGTGAATGAGTCAAGAATTACATATGTTTCAGAAGTCCTATTCACAAGTGTATCATGAGTGAAATTCCTATCTACAAAGAATCAAACAACATTCTTGGGGCATTAATATTTGAGCTCTGGTTCATTCTTTCATGCTTTTGTAAGGGTCAACATGCAAAGTAGTAGACTGAGGTATCAAAAATAAAACTGCTATGGAGAAACCTACAGCAAAGGGATCTAAGATACCATACTGAAGAGTCTTCAGCATCCATAAACATTTTATGTTGATCTCTTATGCTCTCAATTCATGTTCTATGAGATTAACGTCACATAAATAGATCAGCTTCTGCTATGAACCATTCCTGATGATCATTAAGTCCCAACTCCAGCAGGATGCTCCAAAGTTTATCTGTGATAATCCCCTGCTCAAAGACAGTATCAGCAACAGCAGTGCTGTTTCTGACAAATAGTTGTCTGTTCTGTGTTAGCAGTGGCCCAGAGGTAAGGTTTGGGAAATTTATTATCCATCTTCTTTTACTTGCATTTTCTCACACTTGCTGCATCCAGGATACAATCTATCTTGGATATTTTCCCATCATGACAAAATTTGTTTGTTGTTTTTATTGTTTACTTTCATTTTTCTCAGATAGCAAGAGTAAAATGTCAGACCATACGTAATGTTATCATACATGCACCAGACCAACTGTCTATATCTCTTCCAGTTAGAAAATGCAGTAAGCAGTCCCACTTTGCTGATGTCCAAGTCCTCCCACTGTACTTATTTTGCTTCACTCCACTACATGACCTAGGAATGTTTGCTTCTTTTCAGAACATGCTGCCTTCAGAGCAGCAGGAGAGCCTTCCCAAGAAATCTGTTCTTCAGCTTCCTGGTTCCCTTCCTCTTTCCAGAAGCCCTTTATGCCTTTGAGAGATGGAATCATGTTGTTTCTTGATTTAAATTTATCTTTGAATAACTTGAGTCCATTCAATCTTCCCCCAAAGTTCATGTTTTCTTGACCTTAGATCATGCTCTTCTTTCTCCACCAGACATTCTCCAGTCATTCCACATATTTTTGGAGACAGGAATTCAAAACTGGATTCAGGTCTTTGGGTGGATTTCCCTTTTATCTGTTTGCCAAGCTGAGAAATTTTAGGCCAAGTGATGACATTATCTTTTAATAGCTAGCACTTTAAATATTAGCATATGAACTTGTGCTTTGGCATAAATATATGTTTATGTTTATATATATGTTTAGAGTTACATTTGATCTAGTGAAAAAAAAAAAAAATCCTGCTTTTATCTTCAGTTTTACTCTAACATAACATCCAATACATTTGTACAGTATATTCTCCCAAACATCACAATTATGTGGCCTTGCCTTAAACAATCCATTTACAGCAGAACACTGGTGTTCAGTCAGTCTTTTACCCAAAGGAATAACAATTCAACAAGTGACCCTGAACTCCTCTCCTTAACACAGTAATATGTAGAGGAAAGAAAAAAATAATAATAATGTCCAGAGCCCAGCTGTCAAACTTCAATTCAGGAGCAAAGAATTTCCAAGGCAGGAGTTATCTATCAAAAAGACAGTCCTATATTCAAGGAAATATATCTGATCTAAACCTGATAGAGTGTGAAATCAAAGGTTTTGAATGGCTACTCAAGGGAAACTGAATACATTTCTATTGTGCTGCAGTACAAATGGTATTGGTAATGGGTTGTGGCAGGACAAAGGGCGACTGAATTAAATACCAGGATCCAACATGTTAGCAATATCTGACAAAGAAGTTTAAGATGACACATTGACATCACTAAAATTATTCCTATAACTTTTCTGTATTAAGTCACTGATTATCATTTTACTTTGTCTCCATCTCATCAATTTATTTGATAGAAATAATTAATCCGAAATTACCATGAGGATGTTCTGCCCATAAAATTATTCTGGTTGAAGACTCTTTTCTAATATGTTAATACTGAGAAGGACTTATTTTTTTACAGCTAATGTTGTCATCCAGGAAGCAGGTTAAGTACTAACAATTGTTTACCTGTCTTTTGAGGAGCTAGAAGTTCGAACTGAGTGTCTTAAAATACTGAATGTAATGAGAAACAATAATATATAGCAGCTGTATGATTATCAATCAGTTTTCATAGGAATCTTTTAAGTGTGCATGATATAAACATGAAAAATAAATAAAATAAATAAACAAAATAAACAAAAACAAACATGAATTTATATTTCTAGGATAGTGCTGAGTAAGGTTCTTTTAATTTGCTTCTATGCATTTTAAGAGTACACAGCTCACTAATCACATAATTCTTGACAAGAAATAGCAATTTCAAAAGTAATTATTTTGGCTAAGCATATTAATAGTTAAGCATATGTGTATGCAATTAAAGGATTTGCAATATCTGAATCAGAGTGGAGAAAAAGATATCTAGTTATATTTTATTCACTGTTAGCATACTTGTTAAACTGACATATTGTTACACTACATTGAAATATTTCTGTATTAGAGTATTAGATATAAACAAGTCACTACTTATTTATACTAGAATTCACTTAAATATTCAATTTTAATATTATTAATACTATTTAGATATATATACCTTTTTTCAGCTATTCAGCTAGAAAATATTTTTAATAAGTATCTTTAAGGCAACTGAGGACATGTTTTAGCACATGAATAACATTATGGAAAGGAGTTTCTGGAATGTTTGAGCTCCTTTATGAAATTATTATTTGATATGTTCAAATTTAATATTCCATGAATTAACATAGTAGAAATATCTAGAACAGTGTATAGATTTTATATTTTTTAGTATTATACCACATCTAATTAAATAGTGTCTTATGACAACTAGAAATTTATGGCTGAATATAGTAATAAGGACATTGATTTAACAAATTTATTTCACTGGGACAGCAAAAGTGAAGTTTTTTTAAAAAAATACTTTCAGTATTATTACAATGACTGTGAAGAACCCTAGAAAGTAGAAGTACAGGATTAATACATAATGTTCTTGCTATATAATATCCCCGAGAAAAATTAATATATTAATTGGTGGTTGGAATTTTACAACATATATATCATCCAGTGCACCACTGTTAATATTCAAAATCACTGCCAGAAAATGACCTGTATAATGGTGGAACAGAAGCTCTTACAACAAAGACCCATAATTATATCTTTTTTTTTTTTTTTTTTCCTTTTTCACACTACCATTTAAAATCAATATTAAGAAATTAAAACAGCATTGGGAGATTTATATAAGCTGATAATATGAATATTCCTGAATGAGATTTGGTTGTGCTTCCATTAGAGAAAATGGTATCATTTTAATGATCCTTCCTGTAGTCATCTTTGAAATTTTCAGAAGGTGCAACAGCAGCATCAGCTGGTTGGATGTTAGACCCTAACCTCTGCATAGTTGTATGATATCAGTCATTAGGTTACACTCCATGACTCTGAGAAAAACATATCACAAATTAAAAGGTCTGTAGAGAGAGATGAGATACTAGCTTTGATCATTTCCTTAACTGAAAAATGTTTTGGCAAATAAATTAATACATACGTATCAAGTTATTGCAATTCCTTTTTTTCATTGGCTACTGAACAATAATGTCATCTGAAAAATCATGACTTATTTCATCTCTCTGTTTCTTTTGCTTTTTACTTGACATTTCACTGAGATTTTAAAACTTCTCTGGGATGTGTTTTGAACACATCTTCTAAACATTCTGTGGAAAATTTGTCTCTTATATCAATTGATCTCTTTGTGTGCCACCTTTTTACAAATAGCAGTATTAGTATCATTACTGAATAGCTCCTATCAATAGCGGCTGCTGTAAACAAGAAGTATTCCTGCTGCAACCTTCTTCTTCCTTCTAGTGTTCTGTCTTTGTAATAACTCTTAAAATGATGGTTTTTGTAACATCTATTAGGTCTTTGTAAAGGTTGCATGGAGATAAATCTTCTGGAAATAACTATTTTCTTGGTACTGCTGCATGAAAAGTAGTTTATTTTCTGAATGCTCAAATGCTTATTTTGTTGGTCTTCCTGTTTTCAACTACACCCAACGGCTTAATTGAAAAGACTATTTATTTCTCCAGGTCAGTCAAGACGTGTTTCCTATAACATGGCTGAATACTTTACCTGCTTTCTGGAAGCTGGTTCTAAATTTTCCTCAGTCCATTACAGAATTTTTGGTGCTATTGGCATCTGCTGGTGTGATAGATGGTAATCATTCCTTTTACACTCTTTAGTATTTGAAATGCAACAACTTCTGCTTATTCTTTGATGAATACTGCACCACTCTTTAGGTCTTCCATGACAAATGCTAATTCTTCTCCTCTCAAACACCACACACAACTATTTCACAAATATTTACCTGGCTTCACATCTAGGTATCCCTATTGTGTTAAAATGTTTGTCTTCTGAAGCTATTCCTTACTTAATAAAACTGGTGAGACTTCTAGACACAGTAGAATATCACTATGCAGTGGTTCTGATAGCCTTCATATTTTGAAGATAAACTTGGGACTAAAAGAAAGATGCAGAAAATTCAATCTCTAGAAATGTCAGAAACTACATAACACTGAAAAATAGGTAAACAGCTAAAGAGAGTTCAGAGCTGCTTGCGACATGAGTTCTGGGAGTGATTCCTCAGCGATACAGGTGAATTGCATCTCAAGAACTGAAGATTTGATTTTGTATAATAAAAAAGCTAATTTTTAATTATTCCATTACGATGCTTCCTGTCATAAGAATGGTGAATGTTTCCAAAATAAAAACAACTGTATGACACTAATGAAGACAGGAGATCTATAGTTCTTCTGAAATGGAAAACATGATAAACCTGAACAAGGATATAATTGTAGCAATATAAAGTGTGTTGAGGATATTAAATGCTTTTCAAGATTCTACTTATCCCTTTTAAGATGTTTAGTGATCCCAGAAAAAAATCTAACTCACTAAAATTGTTTTTCAATAAGTACCATCTTTGTTGAAAATCAGTACTGTGCAAGTTTATTCACAGATCAATCTGAAAACAAATTGCAAGTTTTATTCAATTCATTTTTTTAATTATTTGAGACACTGAATTTTATTGTACTAAAATTGGATGGTTCAAGTATACTTTTTCATTCCAGAATAAATGTATTTTAGGGTAAAGATGGTGTCGTCGCCCCCCCCCCCCCGTTTTTTTTCTTTTTGAGAGATAAAACATCCATAAATGATAAATGCATGTAGAAATGCTGATCATAGATATGCTTTCTTATTAAATATACATAATTTACACAGTGTTAGAACGTGTTGTGAGACTGTTAACATAAAACATGTCCTGTTAACATAAAACAACTTTTTTGAGAATACATGGTACAAATGTGATTTTTTAATGCAATTTCAGAATAATAATAATAATAATAATAATAATAATGTTCTGGTACACTTAGATTATGTTTGTCTGTTTGTCTATGTTTAAATAAGCTCATGAGTATAACAGCTGAAAAACAATCTTAGAATCACTATTAGAATAAATGGGATTTCAGGTATCCAAAATTTAGACTCTAGATGAACTAAGTTGTAAATCTGGATGTTGAAATTAATATTTTATTTTAATATTTATGCTACCATGTGTTTTCTGGAGACAGAAATATTTTTTAATTTTTATTGTTTTATTGTATTGTATTATCATTCTTGGACATATGGCTTTGGTCCTATACTACACTCAACTGCTAAAAATTAGATTTCAGCCATCAAAACATTGATTTGCCTTGCCTTGAAATATGTTTCTGGGAATCACCACTGTCCAGACACAGTACTTCTGGGAATTAAATCACAAAGCAGCAGGTCAGATAGGTACATATGAGTAGGGATAGAATACATATTCAGAGCTATGAATGTTTCTTGCTATGCAGAGAACACATATTCTGAAGACCTACACAGTCAAGATGTAGAAGCTTAGCTTGCTTCTACAAGTGTACATGGCAAAATCTTAAGCTTATTTTAAAGTATAAATAAGTCAATCTATAAACTAATTTAACGAGGATTGTACATCATCAGCAGAAAATACATCACTTAGGACAAATGTATTTTAAATGAGGATGCCAGAGTCCATGACCAGACACAGGAAGGATGCACACATTGTCTGTTTCTAATCACTAACATGTCTGACTGTTTGCATAGGGATATTTCTCTTTGGTTATTACAAAGTGAATCATGTGTGCTATCCAGACACACAGAATGAGAAATGCTTTGGGCTCTAGCTGGCAATACTGAGGACATATCCACTTACTATTTTGGGTGAGGAAAAAGGATATTAAGAGTAATTTTCCTGTGGCCAGGGTTAGCTCTGCTCCTTTCTGTATTAATTTAATGTAGTCTGGGTTCAGTATTTTTTCCTTCCATTATTTTCAATATGCATCTTATTTTATTCTCATATGTAATTATCTCTAACATAATAATTTGCATAATATAGTTTATATGTACTCCCTTTATGTTTAGCTTTATAAAATCATAATTATGGCTTGGTTGTTATGTGATCATGCTGTGATATGCCTATATTCTGTCTTCTATTATTTCTGTAGTCTTTTAACTGTAATACCCTGCCACACTTTATCCTTAAATCAAATAACAACAACAACAAAAATGTTAGGAAAACAAAACAAAACAAAACCCAAATTTTCATTCTTCTGGAAAATTCTGTTTGGTGCTTTGTCTTGTAGTGTGTCTTAATTTCTTAAAATCTTAGCACAACATGTAGATTTTATAGCTTAGCTGTGTTTCTTGTATATAAAGCAGATGAAAAATCCTTCAAGTTTGATTTTAATTTAGAGAAATACAAGTTATGAATCCAAAACAAAATCTTCTCATAGGAAAAAGAATTAATTTACTGTGCATTTTTTATAATATTTGTGATGTAGGAGGTAAATAAATAAATAGTTTTAAAACTAATCACCTCCATGGTGTTTAGGATCACAAACATTTTTATGTCACACTCATTAATAAGTACATCTCAAATTCAGTTCCCATGAAAGACTGGAAGTTTTAACATTTGCACTGAAATGACTATAAACTTCTCCCAACACATCTGCCAGGCACCAATTTTTATCTTTATCTAGCACTCTGGATGCTGGTATAAGAGGCATTACATGAGACAAAAATTGCACATATTAACAAAATGTTAGAACAATATTAAAAAGTCAAGAAGAATATATGTATACTGGTTTATGAGGGAAAATGTAGTGATGAAAGAAGTCTGAGGTACTTAATGCCTTTTTCCCTCAGTCTTTATTAGCAATGCTAATTGTTCTCAGGCCCCTTTAGTTGGAATATGGTCATAGGGAGCAAGATGAAGCCCCTATAAACTCTATATCACCTCCTCCATGTTTTGAATGTTCCTTAGTCTATGGTGCTGGATGGGTTCCATCTAAGTGTACTGAAGGAGCTGGTGTAAGTGCTTGCTAAGCCACTTTCAATAATTTACCAGGAGTCATGGCTAAATGGGGAGGTCCCAGTTGAATGGAGGTTAGTGAATGGGACTCCAGTCTACAAGAAGGGCAGGAAGAAGGATCTAGGAAATTACAGGTCTGTCAGTCTGACCTTGGTTCCAGGAAAGGTGATGGAGCAAATAATCTTGAATGCCATCACGGCACCTACAGGTCAAGTAAGTGATCAAAAGCGGCTAACATGGGTTGCTGATGGGCTGCTTGACTATCTGATCTTCTATGACAAGATGATCTAGCTAACAGATTAAGAAAATGTTGTGGATCTTAATTTTAGTAGAGCAGTTGTTATCTTCTCCCACAGTATCCTTCTGGAGAAAATGGCTGCTCATGATTTCAGCAGGTACATGGTTTGCTGTGTGAAGAACTGGCTAGATGGTTGGGCTCAAAGAGTCGACTCCTTTGAGGGCAGAGAGTCCTTGCAGAGAGATCTTGACAAATTAGAGATCTGAGCAATCACCAACCACATGAAGTTCAACAAGAGCAAGTGCTGGATTCGCACCTAGGAAGAGCCAACCCTGAGCGTATGTGCAAACTTGAGGAGGAGAGGCTGGAGAGCAGCCCTAAGGAAAAGGGATCTGTGAGTTTGGATTGATGCCAATTTGAATATATCAGCAGTGTACTCTGGCATTCAAAGAGGCTAGTGATATCTTGGGGTGAATCAAGCATAGCTTCGATAGCTGTTTGAGGAAAGTGATTGACCCACTGTGCTCTGAATTGGCATGGCTTCAGCTTGAGTACTGTGTGCAGTTTTGGGTGCCACAAGATAAAAAGGACTCAGAACCATTGGAAAGTGTCCAATAGAGAGCAACAAAGATAGTGAAGGGTCTAGAGGGGAAGACATATGAGGAGTGGCTGGTTGCTTTGTTTGTTCAGCCTAGAGAAGAAAAGACTCGGATGACCTCATGGCAGCCTACAGCTTCCTCATGAGGAGGAGCGGAGGGGCAGGCACTGATCCATTCTCTGGTGACCACTGACAGGACCTGAAGGAACAGCATGAATCCACATCAGGGGAGATTCAGACTCAATGTTAGGAAAAGGTTCTTCAATGAGAGGGAGATCAGGCACTGGAATAGATTCCCCAGGGAAGTGATCACATCACCGAGCCTGTCAAGAGTTCAAGAAGTGTTTGGACAATGCTCTCAGATACATGGTTTGATTTTGGGGTGGTCCTGTGTGGAGCCAGGAGTTGGACTTGATGATCCTTGTCGTTCCCTTATAACTCAGCATATTCTATGATTCTATGATTCAATGATCTGGATAAGGGGGTTGAATGCACCCTCAGTAAGTTGGCAGGCAAAACAAAGTTAGGCAGGACTGTCAATTTGCAGTCTACAGAGGGATCTGGATAAGCTGGATCAATGGGCGGAGTCTAATTGTATCACATTCAACAAGGTTAAGTGCTGGATCCTGCTTTTGGGTCATAACAACCCAGTAAGTGGTATAGGATTGGCAGGAAAGTTGCTCAACAGAAAAGAACCTGAGGGTGATGGTTGACAGGTGACTGAATGTGGGCCAGGTGTTTGCTCAGGTGGCCAAGAAGGCCAATGGCATTCCGACCTGCATCAGAACTAGCATTGCCAGCAGGACTAGGGAAGTGATTGTTCCCTTGTATGCAGCACTGGTGAGACCACACCTTGAATAATGTGTTTAGTTTTGGGTCCCTTGATAGAAGAAGGATATTGAGTTGCACCAGCAACAAATCTGGTGAAAGGTCTAGAAAAGGAGTGTTATGAAGAGTATCTGAGTAAATTGGATTTGTTTATTCTGGAGAAAAGAGGCTAAGGGGAGATCTTATCACTCTCTACAGCTATCTGAAATGAGTTTGCAGAGAGGACAGCGTTGGTTTCTTTTTGCAGGTGACAAGTGATAGGATGCCAGGAAGCAGTCTCAAGCTGCACTAGGAGAGGTTAGATTGGACATTACCCTTCACAGAGAGGGTGATCAAGCATAGGAAAGGGCTGTCCTGGGAAGTGGTAGAATCCCCATCCTTGGGGATAGTTAAGAGACGTGGACTAAGAGACATGGTTTAGTAATGGAACTTAGTAGGTCGGGTTGATGGTTGGACTTAATAATCTTGAAAATATTTTCTAACCTAGATTATTCTATTATTCTATGATAATATAGAATCTATACATTTGCAAAATATTAGATGATTCAGGATGTGCTAAAATGAGACGTTAGCACTGTGGGGTCTTCAGTTATTTTGACTACTTTCTTTTACTTCTTTTTTATCTAGGTAGGATTACTGCTTGATTTTCTTGTGTGTTTCAAATGCAAATTTAGATGCAAATTCTCTCAAAAACATGCAAAGATTAGCAATACCCCCACAAAGGATGTGCAATTTTCCCAAATTCATAAGCAAAATCACAAAAAAGAAAGCTTTCTCTTGGCTAAATTTGAATCCCAGCAGTGAACGCTAATGTCATTTGTAGTAGCTGATCAGAAGGTTTATCTGACTTCTGTTCTCTGTCCTGAGTCCACCATCCCATTAAACATGAAAGTTGTTCTCAGTAATGCAGAGGATAGCATGAAGTTATTCCAGCTTCCAGGCTCTTATGAATAATAATCATCATTTAGTTATCTTATTTGAAGTCCATTATGATATACAACACTGCAATGGATCTTTGATAATATGCAGTAGCTTTCACAGTACTGTCTGGCATCAGAGACTCCATTATTGCACTGCAGAGATTTGTATCATAGAGAAGTATCACATGCAAGGCATTGTTTCTTCTGTCTAACAATGTGAAGTTGCCCAGCCAGAGACCTTTCACAACATAGTCCTGCCCATACCATCATTCTCCTTGTTTTCAGTGTACCAACATGAATCCAAAAAGTGGCTCTTCAGTATCTGGAAGAAGGCTTATGAATGATTAAATGAAGACAGAATGTCACAACATGAAAATGGTTTTGCATTTATTTGGCCAAACCCCTGAATTTTTGCTCCAGGCTGCTTACAGATGCAGATAACAAAGGCAAAAAGAACTCTTAGCCAGATGGAGCTTTATGGAACACTAGCTCTATTTTATGTAGATTTTAGTTACTCACAAAGAGAAAATATATTTTTAATTATCCTGTTTCTTTTTGATGTGTTGTGGTTTAACCTTGAGAAGAGAATCAGAATAGTAAAAGTGAGAGAACTTGTTGGTTGAGATAAGCACAATTTACTAGGGAAAGCAAAAGCTGCATACACAAGCAAAGTATAACAAGAAATTCATTCACTATTTCCTATGGCAGTTAAATGATCACACATTTCCAGGAAAGCAGGGACTATCACACATAATGGTTTATTGGGAAAACTAACAACACAACTATGAACATCCTCCCTCCCCCTTCTTTACCCTCAGCTTGTATTACTGAGCATCACGTCATACAGTATGGAATATCTCTTTGCTCCATTTGGACTAGCTGTCCTGGGTGTGTCCCCTCCCAACTTCTTGTGCATCCCCAGCCTCCTTGCTGGCAGAGCAGCATGAGAATCAGAAAAGTTCTTGAGTCTGTGCAAGCACTCTTCAGCAACAACTAAAACATCAGTGTATTATCATTACTATTTTAATTAAAAATCCAAAACATAGCATCGCATGAGCCTCTACGAAGAAAATTAACCATCTCAGCCAAAACCAGGACATAACATTATTATTCTTTATTCTTCCTTATTCTGACACAACCCAGAAACAGTTACTAAGCATTTCTGAAAGTTGAGGGACAGGAGAAATTTGGAAAATAAAAATTCTTCTGCAGAATGTTAAAGTTACAATACAGCAGTATTAGAGGTTGTACAGCAATTTAAAACAAAACAGAACCTTGTTGCCCACAAGAGTTAGAAGATTAAGAGTTAAAGTATAGTTTCCTGTACAAAACTAAAAAATGTGGTAACAGCTGGGGGATAATGACTGAGTACAAGTTTCCTTCATATGTTATTGAAGGATTTTCTATTTAAACTGCAATGATGATTTTCCTGTTTGTACACGCATGAGTGCAACAGTAGGTGATTTGTGCTAATATGGATTTAGTTTTGTGCATATAATAAATGCATGATTACTGCAAGCCAAACATTTGTTCATTGCTGTGGAAATTAAATAATTTAAATTTGATTGTATTGTGTAGATGTGTAGACCTTTTTTTTTTTTTTTTTTTTTTTTTTCCCTTAAAGTCAATAGAGACAATAGTGGTTAAGTATGATGGTTGGATCCAGTTCAGCAATGTGAAGTTAATAGGGATGGAATTCACTCCTCCAGTTTGGGGAGGCTGAGAACCTTCATTCCCAGTGCTCTTAATCACTTTTTTTTTTTTTTTTTTTTTTTTTTTT